>NC_091439.1:106632639-106991285 GCF_964237555.1 Oryctolagus cuniculus
TTAAACAGAAAATAGAGAAGGAAAAGTACTCACTTCCTGTGTGGCTCAGCAGTGAACACTGTGTATATGGCTGTAACTGTAAACACTATTGATGACATAACAAATTACAATATCATCACATTAGAAGGATGTTGAGAAGAGTCTTAATTTGTAGTAGGATTAAGGAGAAAACAAAGAAAAGTTCTCACGATACATAGTAGGATATAATTGAGGTTTAAAAAGCAAGAATAAAATATGATTTATTTAGAGATCTACAGCTAAATTTCAAAAAAATGACCTAAAAGGAGAAATCAATTAAGTTGGTTTTTGGAAAATATAGAGAGAAAGGTGAGTAATAACTATTTTTTGTACAAAACTAGCAGAATTAGTTAACTCAAAATTTTTGTATGAATGATGAGAAAACAAAAGCTTAAATAAAAATGTGAAAACTCAAAAAAAAACCAAATGTAATGTTGCTAGACTACTGATAGAATTTTTAATTAAGCATATTTACAACTGTTTGTGTTTGTCAACTTGTGTTGTGTAATATTTCATTACAATTTCTTTTTTCAATGAAATAACCACTTCAAGCATTATATCACAAAGATGATAATTTCTTGTTTTCTTTTTTTAAGTATTTTGAAGACTTCAAAAAAAGTTGGATGAAAGTCCAAGAACAGCTATTCTTATTCTGATAATATAATTTGAACTACACTTTTGTAATTTTACTAATGATTAATTTTAGACTTTGGGTTTCTTGCAAAAGTTAGTGAAACATTCCCATTAAAAAGATAACAAATAAATAACAAATAGATTTAAACAAGAAGCATTAAATATGTCAAGAAGGAAGAAAATTTAGCGAATATATTAATTGTTCAGCCTATTTATTATAAGGAAAAGGGCTTTTTCTCATAAGAAATAATTCTAGGCTAGACCATTTATACCGTCTATTCTGAAAGCATTTAGCGATTCTAAGACATTCATTAATTTACTCATGTGTTTGTTGGGAGATGACAAGGATAAGATTAAAATGCAGATCTGTTTCCCCCAAAGAGTGCACATTCCAGTGCAGGAGACAGGTATGCAAACAAATAATCTGAGGGACCAGGTGAGACACATGATACACAGAAAGGGAGCTCTTTGAGAGGGCTGAATTACTCAGAATGCAACAGGTCACAGAAGAAAGCCCCAACTAAGACTTCACAGAAGACTCCCTGGTGAGCCAAAGGAAGACAGGTATGTCCATAAATCTAGGCTTCTAAGACCCCTTCGCCTATTTGACAGTCCCAATACACTGGATAGATAAAATACAACTTGCTCTGAACAAAATTAGTAGAATGCTAAATTGCAAACATGACTTGTTTTTGTGTATTTCATAATAATTTCATTTTTCACTATTAGAATTTCATGAATATCAATCTTTTGCAACATTAATTTCTGTTCAAAAGGCACAGTTTAATGCCTATTAAATGCCAGGCAACTTGAATTGAGCACTGGGTGTCATCTGAAAAGTCAATTAGCTATTCAAAAGCCTTTTCAATCATTTTATATTTACTGAATGTGTTCTAAGTGCCAAAAACTGTGCAATGCTTTAGTGGGAAAAAAAAAAAAAAAGAACCACTTACTGTTCTGGATAGTAGAATGTTAACACCCCCCAGGCAGCTCTGACAGTCATTAAACAAATAATCAGTAAATGTATAATTACAAACTGGATGAAGTAAACCATAAAAAAGGTTTCTAAAGAAATCTAAGCTAAAAAGTTAATCTAATTTAGGTTCAGAAAAGCCATCACTGATGAAGTGAACTTTCAAGACAGTTCATATTGACAAGGAATGTATGTGTAAGGGGTGGGAACACAGAGTATGGGAAACTAAACCAAAGACCCACATCTGCAAAAGCCTGAGAAAAAGAGAAAATATGAACTATTGAGAATCTCCTAGAAACCTTTAAGGATATCATTATCTATCCTCAGAATTATGAGAAACCATTGAGGGGAAGAAGCCAGAAAACTAGTCCCAATCTCAAGAAGAATTTTCACAGATCATAAAATGCAATTACAGAGAGCACAAATTGGGTTTGGGGGAGTTGGCTCATCATGGGAATCCTGGAAATCCTTCTGGGGAATATATATCTAACAGAGACTGAAATTTAAAGAATTAGTAAAAATTAGTGAGAGAAAGGAAGTTGGATAAGAATTACAGGAAAAGGAACAATATATGTATTAAAAAAATTAAACGTGAAATAAATGAAAATAAATGAAATAATGGAGTAAGTGGAAGACACAGACAGTGCAAAATATGAAAAGACATAGCATTGCATAAGATGTTTAGATACAGTACCATAAAACCATAATAAGAATTAGTAATCCATTCTATAGACAGGGGAAATTCAATGAAGCCTGTTCAGCAGGTCATTAGAATAATTCACAGCTTACATAGTCATTCTGAATGGAGAGGGAAGGAAAAATTTAAGGTGGCCAAGAACAAATGCATGGAGACAGTTTATGATAGTCTTAAATATAATGGGGATAACAGCAGCTGAGAGGAACAGAGAGATTTGGCACACATCTAAGAGGTAAAACTGGAAGAAATTAGTCATTAATTGGATATGGAGGTGAACAAAACCTAGGAAATCAAGCAAATATTACAGGATTTGTTGCTGGATGCAGATGTATGTCATTGAATAACACTGATAATAGAGAATCAGAGTTTTAATAAAATGTGCTATAGAAAAGATGTGTGGCCGGCGAGGCAGATCAGTAGGCTAATCCTCCGCCGTGCGGCGCCAGCACACCGGGTTCTAGTCCCAGTCTGGGCGCCAGATTCTGTCCCGGTTGCCCCTCTTCCAGGCCAGCTCTCTGCTGTGGCCAGGGAGTGCAGTGGAGGATGGCCCAAGTGCTTGGGCCCTGCACCCCATGGGAGACCAGGAGAAGTACCTGGCTCCTGCCATCGGATCAGCACGGTGCACTGGCCGCAGCGCACCAGCTGCGGTGGCCATTGGAGGGTGAACCAACGGTAAAGGAAGACCTTTCTCTCTGTCTCTCTCTCTCACTGTCCACTCTGCCTGTCAAAAAAAAAAAAAAAAAAAAGAAAAAGAAAAAAGAAAAAAGAAAGAAAAGATGCATATGAAACCATGGATTAAAAAGTACACATGAACCCCCATTTCCTTAAAGTTGTGTATTAGGGGAAGGTGTTCTCTTGGGCTCAGCAGCCAAACAGAAAATTCCATTTTCTCAGATTCCTGGTGAGAAAGAACTATCTTGTGCAGACAGGACAGATAGTACTGACAGTTTCCATCCCCCTAGCTTTGGGTCATATGAGATCTACACTCTGTGGAAGTGCTGAACTAAGCTGCACCAATCTGCTGAAGCAATCCTGTAGCAGAGTAGAGAAGCCTCAAAGAGGAGGGTGACATCCTCTTCCCTCCAAGGAATATAAATTTATTTGGATCATACTGTTGGATCATACTGACTTCCAGAGCATGATTGAAAGGAATAGAGCAATCAATCAGTAATTAGTGATGGGGAACAAATGGGTGCCTCACCAGTAAGATAGACCGGCAGTGATCTCAATGGAAAGATCAGGGAAAGACATGGTCAAAGGAAGCCTTGCCGAAACCAAAGTCACTCTCGTATTCAGAAACACGAAGGCAAGCCCTCTGAGGACCAACAACAGGAGGAGAGCTGAACTGCAAGTACCTGACTGAACACAGGCAAACCTTGTAAACTCCTGGAAAGCAAAGGCGGTTTCCAACCCTCACAGAAATCCAATGGTAAAAGATGAAAACCACAGTGGTTCAGGTACGAACGAACATTGCTGACTACCAGCAACTGATTACTAAGTAATAATGACTTTAAAGGTAATTTCTAAGAATCCAGGCTAAAGACAGAATAGAGAGTGTAAGTTGAGACATCGAGGGCAGCACTCTGAGAGGATAATAGAGTTCACTGAATGAGCCCAGCCTCGTTTGCTAAACAAACAAGTGCCAGAGAAATATTGGAGAGGACAGTTGGTATTCAGAATTCTTGCAATATGTTATCTAAAGTGTTGAAATTTCAATAAAAATGTGAAATACATAAAGAAACATAAATATATGGTAGAAATAGCTTTTCAGGTGGCCTAGATGTTGGATTTAGCACATGTGGACTTCAAAATAACATTGTAAATATGTTAAATGAACTAAAGGAAACATTAATAGATGAATTTTGAGAAAAAAAAAGCATAGCATCTCATCAAATCTGTAAGTACAAAAAGAGAAATAAAATGCAAAAAAGAACCAAATGGACCTCTTGAAGATGAAAAGTAAGATAACCAAAATGAAAAATAAACTAGAGGAACACAAAAGCATTTTTAAGTGAGCAGATGAAAGAATCAGAAAATCTGAGAATAGATTTGTAGAAATAATGTGATCTTGAAGACACAAAAGAAAAAGAATGAAAAATAGAGTTGAGACTTGTGGGACATCATTAGTACACTAACAAATACACAATGGGAGAATCTGGAGGGGAGAAGAAGTAGCTGACAAAACATTTGAAAACGTAATTGCTATAAACTTTCAAGATTAATGTATACATCTAGGAAGCTTACATATTTAAAGTGTTGAGAAAATGAAACAAAACTATACCAATAACCTCATATAAGCAGGGGTTCTGTTATAACTGAGGCACGAAATAGGTAGCATTAGTCTAAAGTCTAGTCTAGATGACATAAAAGATGATTACTACTCAGTCAAGCATGAAACCTTTGTGAAACTGTTGACTTGGGAGGCAGTCCACTTGCCTATTAAAGAAAGAATAGTAAAAGAGAGTGTTATCCTTGCAGATAGGAGAGTTTCTAGGTTGGCAAGTCAATATTTAAAAAAAGACATAAAATTCAGGATGGTTGCCACAGAGCAGTGGATGAAGCCACCTGTTTGGGATGCTCTCCATATAGGAGTAGCAATTTGAGTCCCAACTACTCTGCTTCTGATGAAGTATGATTGAAGCATTTTATGTTTCAAATGGATGCTGAAAGAGAAAATGAGACACAGTGAGGTTAGCTGGTAGCATTTATATGGATGTAACTTTGGCACCACGGCCCAGAAGACCCGATGGATGGTAGGTGACCTCAGATGACTTTCAGTATTGTCAACTTTCCAAGAGATAGAATCAAGAGATTTGCAGTGGCATGTTCCAGGTCCTGATTTCTGACAGTTTGTGTCATTAATACCCTTTGGAACATTCAGTAAGTTGACAAATTTATATGAAAAATATTCCCCAATTTCAGACACAGGAAAAATTATATGAATATGAATCCTTGATGGGCAGAATCTATCTCTTTTTCTATTTAGAGGAGGGTTTTTTTTATAGAAACCCACATAGAAATACCTTTAATGAAAATATTTGATAGCTTGATGACAATACTTATACTTTATTTTTCGAAGATTTATTTATTTGTTTGAAAGGCAGAGGTGCATAGAGAAGAGACAGAGAGTAGAAAGGTCGTCCATCCACTCTTTCAGTCCCCAAGGACAGGTCCAGGCTAAGACCAGCAACCTGAACTCCATCTAGGTGCCCCTTGTTGGTGCAGGGGCCCAAGCACTAGGACCATTTTCTGCTGCTTTCCCACACACATTAGCAGGGAGCTGGATCAGAAATGGTGCAGCCAGGACTGAAACCAGTGACCATAAGGGATATTGGCACTGAAAGTAGCAACTTAACCCTCTACAACACAATGCCAGCCCCTAAAACTCACACTTTAATAACAGAACAGCCAGTCATTTTCCCTAACTCACTGTCTCCTAGGGAAATCAAAATGTAATCCTCAACTATAAATGGGAATTCGTGCTAGTGCTCTGGAATAGGGTGACCTATTGTTCAGTATCACACACACACAGCCACCCCTAATAGTACTACACGCATGCATACATGCTCACACAGTCATGCACACGTAACTAGGCCTAGGTAACTACGTGTGTGAATGTACATATACATACAAGCCAATTAATCTGGAAGTTTCTTAGTATTCCTTTGCAAATATAATATTTAAACAGTAAAATATAATAGCTCTGTAATAAAAGTTGATTCACATAAAGCACAGTTTTAAGTGCTAAATAAAACCATATATTCATATTCAAATAATGAAAGAGTGTGATTTTTTTTTCCCAGCAGTTTACAAGGTTACATCAAAAAAAGCCAAATATACTTTAATATGGAAAAACCTATTTATTGAACTAGATTCTGCAAGATTAAAATTTCATTTTGGTAATTGTTCTGGTAGTCTGGAAGCTGTGTTCACTACTACAATGCCATGTTTTTCGGACTGAAGCACATTTATGTAAGCATTATTATTTACACACCTTAAAGGATTTTTTTCCCTGAAAAACTGCTCATTTCTCTTTTTTGCTGATGAGACAAATATGCTGCAGTTATTGATAAGCTATTCAGTGGAAGAAAACATAGTTAGAAATATATCTCAATTCATAATTTATAATTGCTAGGTATCATAGGAAATAGCAAATTCTCTGTCAATTGTTTTTACAATTCTGCATTTTAGAGACTTATTTTATTTATTAGAAAAGTAGAGAGAGAAAGCGACAGAGAGAGAGTCTTCCATCCCCTGGTTCTCTCCCCAATGGCTGCAACAACTGGAGCTGTGCCAGGCTGAATCCAGGAGTCAACAGCTCCTTGCAGCTCTCAACTTGGGTGCAGGGTCCTAAACACTTGGGCCATCTTCCTCTGTTTTCTGCATTAGCTGGAGCTAGATGGGAAGTGGAGTAGCCAGGACTCAAATGGGTGCCCGTATGTGACACTGGTGCTTCAAGTGGCACCCTAACCTGTGACACAACAATATTGCCCCCCAATACTGTTTTCATTCTTATCCGGGTTCCCTGGAAGCCAACGCCATGATAAAGATTTGAGTGGTGGAGGTTTACTGAGGAATAGCCTGGAAAACAACACCTGAGGAGAAGGGACCTGGACTGAGATGCACATGAACTTGAACTGCAAACTGTGAAAGGCCTCAGCTGGTGTCTCAGGCAGCACTGGAGCTGGGATGGCCCCTCAGACCATCTCTAATGAAAGCTGGGGGCCGTGAAACAGTCACTCAGGCAGGGTTCCCTTGAGGCAGAAAGGACACTTGGTGAGATAGCTGCTCACAGAAGAGAGCAAACCCAGAAAGGAATGCGTGCATGGACCATCAGCCGATAATCAGCAAGAACAGCTTCTGTCCTGAATGCAACATGGATTGCAAAAGTCTCATGGATTGAGTACTCAGCCTCCTCTCATGGGAAACCCTAAATAATGATGGGCTCCAGCTCCACTTTTATCTTTGTCACTCTGAGAGGCGTCATGGTATTTCTATGTATAGACTGGATTTCTATGAACTTTTTCTATCCAAAATCTCAAAATACAATTCAGAGAAAATGTGATGCACAGCGTTTCAAACAGGGCTTCTATTTCCTGCACTGAAAAAAAAAGAAATAATCAAAACCTTGATAAATAATTTTAAACAAAAATCAATGTAAGAATTCTAATTGATGTCTTATTAGTCATGAGATGATTTCCTGAAAACAGGTCATGAAACATGAAGAGAAGACACACAAATGTCATTAGAAAAGAAGATCAGAAAAAAAAAGTATATATAGTAACTGTATGTTCATATACAGAGAAAGAACCCAACACTTGAAATGTGATTTATTTTAGATTTGTCACACTTATTTGATTGGAGATCGTGATGACAATTTGACAAGATTAGGACATCCTTGTCATTGAAAGTTTGACATGAAAATTGATGAAAAGAAAAAAAAAAAAAAAAAACCTTGCATTTCTGTGTAGCAAAGAGCCTCGGAGAGTGACGTATTTATCCATATAGCCGGGCATTCACTAATCCATTTATCCAATAAAAAGTTACTTAGCATCAACTCTGTATCAAACACTGGAACAAGGGATGGAAAAATGTATAAAGTACACACAATTATTGTGTTCCTATGTTGTTCTACTCTGAGTTTTCTCCATTTTTTTTTTTTACCATATCCTTTGAGACATTTAAAATGCTCGTCCACTGTGGATGGAGGATAATCCCTTGGCTCTTGATTCTGAATATGGTCATGTGTTTGGATCTGAAGGACAGAAACAGGACAACAGGACAGGATGGGTGTTATGGAAAGGCAGGACTTTCCTTTGCAAACACAGAACTTCTCTGGCTACTCTTTCTCTTTCACCTCTGATGAAAACAATAAGAACATACCGGGACTAGTTTCCTGATTCCATTAGGAGACAAAAAACATGGAGACAATGGACTTCCAGCTGAGCTTGAGTTAAATCAGTAGCTCACTAGTCAACTCATGGTTTTAGAAATAAATAAATAAATTTTTTGTGTGTGTATGCAACTGAATTCAGAGTTTGTTGTATGCAATGTTTGTAATAGCTAACTGAAGAGATGTCTTCAGAAATTTCATTATAAAATGTGACACTAATACCTCAGACACTTTTGTAAACAACTTAATAGAGATAGAAACTGAATCCTAACAGAAAGGAGAGGAAAAATTAAGTGTCTGAAATGACTGAATATATGAACCTAAACCTGAGCTAGTGTGAGAAAAGGCAATAAATTACCTAACATTATAGAGAATGCAGAACCACAAATTGTTATTAATATAAAAATCACAAAACTGGCACTACTTCAGGACATAAAAAGGACAGGCACTACAGATATCTAATTCTAATTCCGCTAAAAGCAGATCATCTAATAAACAAAAGAAAAATAGCATTAATCTTTCAGCCAAGTTCATCTCCCAACAGATTGCAAAGGGCATTGAGGAAAACTGCTTACTCTGACTTTAATTGTAACTAGCAGAGTATACATAACATGAACTCAACCATAGAATTGTATCTTCAAATCTATCATTATAGACAATTGTCAAATAATTTTAAAGTTTAGAATAGGTTTATATTTATGGAAAGTTTAGAGAAATGATGCAGGAGGCTCATATATATCCAACACAACTTCTTCCTTTTTGGACATCTTAAAATTCACAATTACACAAATGTTTATTATTATTTATAAAAGCTCATAATTTATTTTAAATTCCCCTGCTTTTTGCCTAAATATTTGTTTTCTTCTCCAAATTTTCAGCTATTAAAACATTTGTGAGCCAGCGCCGTGGCTCACTAGGCTAATCCTCCGCCATGTGGCGCCGGCACACCGGGTTCTAGTCCTGGTCGGGGCGCCAGATTCTGTCTCGGTTGCCCCTCTTCCGGGCCAGCTCTATGCTGTGGCCCGGGAGTGCAGTGGAGGATGGCCCAAGTGCTTGGGCCCTGCACCCACATGGAGACCAGGAGAAGCACCTGGCTCCTGGCTTCAGATCAGCACGGTGCGCCGGCCACGGCGGCCATTGGAGGGTGAACCAACAGCAAAGGAAGACCTTTCTCTCTGTCTCTCTCTCACTGTCCACTCTGCCTGTCAAAAAAAAAAAATTTTGTACATTGATTTGTGAAATCTTAGATATCTCTTGAGTATTATAGTTTCTCAGGTATTCCTTATCTTTGATAACTTTAAATCATTCATTTAAGTATAGAAATATGGGTTTTTATTTTATGCTATGGGTTATACTTTGACATATCCCTTTGACATTTTCATTATGGTGGACATGTGTGTGCAAGTGTGTGCATATGAATGTTTTACTTTCTGGTGTGACAATGGGGAATGATACTGGAAAACAGCATCTGAATGCTGTGTGACCTCACCTTTACCAGGGTATTGCTGCTTCCACAGCCTCCCACTACAAGAGCAAGGAAACACATGTGAGTAAATCAAACCGGGTTTCTAAGAGTATCAATGGATGTTTCTGGATAAAATTGTCCTTATCTATCCTAAGCCGAGACTTCTGCAATACTCAGGTTGCAGTTCTACCCCGACCTGGGTCATCCAAGCCTCCACCACTGGCTTATTTCTAATCCATGTTCCAGCCGTGGAAACTTGGCTGCCATCATCCATTTACTTAATTAACTTGTTAACATAGAGGTCCATGGGAAACAATTTTTGCAACTACAGTACATGACCCATAGTTTTACAAATAGCACTCATTTCCTAAAGTCACCTAGGTCAGCTTCTCAGCCCCAGCCACTTTCAGCGAGTTGTGTCATACACTTGCACAAGTTTCCTTAGCTGCAGTAAGCATTCCATGTGCATATGGTTCCTTTTGCAAACATGGACTTTGCAAATACTTTGTATTTTTATTATGTCAACATCATTTTATATATCAGAAGATTTTAATTTTAATTGAGTTTATCAATTTGTCTTTAAGAAATAAAAAGAAAGAAATCATTATTCTGCATGTATCTAAAAATTGTAAACCTGAGGTCTGCTCAATTTTCTTCTATACAATTTGTGGTTTTGCACTTTAAATTTAGGCCTGTGATCAACTTTGAGGTTTTTTTTTGTTCAAGTTCATTGCATTTTTCATAAGAGCATCCAATGGTTCAGCATAATTTATTGATAACACTGTCTTCTCTTATCAAATTACTTTTCAGCGTTGTCAAAAAACAGTAGAACAAATATGTGTGGGTCTAGTTGTGTGCTCTCTATGCCAGTCCACTGATCTATGCCTATAGTCAGCCTTTGGGATGGTTAATTTTATGTACAAACTTGACTAGTCCACAGACCCCAGAGATTGGTTCAAATATTATTTAAAATGTTTATGTGAAACTATTTGTAAAAGACATTAAAAATCAGTGGAGTTGGAGTAATGCAGATTTCTTTCCATGATGTATGTAGGACTGATCTATTCAGCTGTAGACTCCATTAGAAAAAGGCAGATCTCTCTCAAGGAGAAGCAGCTCTGTCTGCAGATGCCCTTTGAAGTTAAAGAGCAACACGGTGAGAGGTTCATGGTTCAATCCCCTTTCCCACATTCTCAGGCATTTTTTAAGTTTTTTAGGACACCTACCCTGTTCTCTATAAAAAGTTTCATGTGCGAGCAATAAACCTTTTTCATATCGGTTTGCTTGTGGTACCAGTCTTAACATCCAAAACAAATTTTATGTGGTTGTCCATCCCACACCTTGAAATAATCTGAAACACTATGTACTTCCTTTTTAAAACCACAGTGTGAACAGCTTTCTGTTGTTGTGTTAAATTTCAAATCAATCATTGCTGGGGAATAAAGCCAAATCTTTTATGTATTAGTTTTTATTTTCTTGGGGGCCGGTGCTGTGGCGTAGCAGGTAAAGCTGACTCCTGCAGTGTTGGCAGCCCATATGGGCAGCAGATCAAGTCCTGGCTGCTCCACTTCCAATCCAGCTCTCTGCTATGACCTGGGAAAGCAGTGGAAGATGGCCCAAGTCCTTGGGCTACTGCACCCACGTGGGAGACCTGGAAGAAGCTCCTGGCTCCTGGCTTTGGACTGGCACAGCTACAGCCTTTGTGGCCAATTGGAGAGTGATCCAGCGATTGAAAGACCTCTCTCTCTTTCTGCCTCTTTTTCTCTTTCTGTGTAACTCTGACTTTCAAATAAAAAAAAATCGTTAAAAATATTTGTATTCTTTCCATGCTGTAAATACAAAGAGCTTTATTTTTTTCTTCCACTAACTGTACATTTTATTTCTTTTTCCTTGTCTCCTTACACTAGTTGGGAGTATCTTGTATAAATATGGTTGATAGAGAATCCTTGACTTCTTCCCATAGATAAAAAGACTTCTAGTTTCTTACATCGTGCATTATTTCACCTGTAGGATTTTTACAGATGCTCTTTTTTGAATTAAGGCTGCATCTCTCTGTTCTTGCTATGTTGATTGTTTTGATTCCAAATGCATTCTCAGTTTTGTCGAATGATTTTTGTGTGTCAATAAACACAACAAATAATTTCACTTTATTCCTTAGCCTATGAATATAATGAATTATATTGATAGTTCTTTGAATGTTGAACCATATCTGCACACGGGGGTAAATTTTGACTTACACAATATTTTAGAAATTGAATTTGATAAAATTTTGTGAAGTATTTGCGTCATTGTTTGTCAGAGTATTGGTATTTCACTGGCCTTATAATGCCTGAGCTATCATTAGTATTGGAACACCAGTTTCCACAAAGAATGAGTTAGGAAGTATTTTCCCACTTCCACTTTCTGGAACAGATTATGAAAATTTGATTTTTTTCCTCAGATAAATCTAGTGTTTTTGCTTTGATAATTTTATTGATTTTTTCAATTACTTTAACATAATGTTCTACTAAGATTAACTATATCTCTATGAGAACTGTGGTGAATTATATTTTTCAAGAAACTGTCATATTTCATACACATTATGTATTTTTGGGCAAATGTTGTTGGGAATGCTCTTTTCTTTTGCTTTCATGTAATCAGTAGAGAGGACTGCTTTCTATTCTGATCTGGCAAATAGTGTTCAAGATTTATCAACTTTATTGATGTATTCAAGCCATTTTGGAGGTTTCATTGATTTTCTCTATTTTAAATTTCATTTCCTTCTTTTCTACTTTTTATTACTTGTTTCCTATGCTTGGTATTGGCTTCCATTGCTCTTTGTTCTCTGCTTTTCCTAGGGGAAGCTTAGGTTATTGATTTTCACCTTCTTTCATCTTATATACTTATTTAATGTTATTAAATTTTCCTCTAAGTACTACTTCAATATACTGTCTCAATTTTGTTGTATTTTTTATTCAGTTCAACATATTTAAATTTATCTTGATGCTTCTCCTCCTACCTAAGTGTTATTTAGAAGTTTGTTACTTAATTTACATATATTTGGCCATTTTCAAGTTACTTTTATTCTGTTAATTTTTTAGTATAAGTCCTTTGTGATCAAGGAACATGGTTGAAATGCTTTTATACTTTCAAATTTGTCAGTATCTTGTATGGCCCAGGATATAGTTTGATGTTCCATGTGAGCTTGAGAGAGATGTGGATTATGCTGCTGTTGGGTGTGATATTCTGTGTCAGTCAGAAAAAGATATTTGGTAGTCTAGTTCATGTCATGCATGTAGTTTTAATGATCTTCCACTTGAATGATCTGTCAGTCACTGATTGGTATCTTCAACATTGTTTCTCTTTTCAATTTTATCACATTTTGTCTTGGGCATTTTTTTGCTTAGATAACAGGTTCATATGTGTTTAAGATTATAATTATTCTTGGCTGGCGCCGCGACTCATTAGGTTAAACCTCTGCCTGTGGCGCCGGCACCCTGGATTCTAGTGCCGATTGAGGGGCCAGATTCTGTCCCGGTTGCCCCTCTTCCAGTCCAGCTCTCTGCTGTGGCCTGGGAAGGAATGGAGGATGGCCCAAGTGCTTGGGTCCCTGCACCCGGCACTCCTGGGAGACCAGGAGGAAGCACCTGGTTCCTGGCTTCGGATCAGCGCAGCACGCCGGACGTAGCAGCAATTTGGGGGATGAACAAACGGAGGGAAGACCTTTCTCTCTGTCTCTCTCTTTCTCTCACTGTCTAACTCTGCCTGCCAAAAAAAAAAAAAAAAGATTATAATTATTCTTGAAGAACTGACCTTTTTGTCATTGAAGAATGATCATCTTTATCTCTGAGTCTTATTGTTCTATAGTCTCTTTGTTTGTTTTTATTTATTTTTTATTTTTATTTTTTTGACAGGCAGAGTGGACAGTGAGAGAGAGAGACAGAGAGAGAAAGGTCTTCCTTTGCCGTTGGTTCACCCTAAAATGGCCGCCATGGCTGAGTGCTGTGGCCAGCGCACCGCGCTGATCGGATAGCAGAAGCCAGGTACTTCTCCTGGTCTCCCATGGGGTGCAGGGCCCAAGCACTTGGGCCATCCTCCACTGCACTCCCAGGCCACAGCAGAGAGCTGGCCTGGAAGAGGGGCAACCGGGACAGAATCCGGCACCCCAACCGGCACTAGAACCCGGTGTGCCGGCGCCGCAAGGCGGAGAATTAGCCTAGTGAGCCTCAGCGCCGGCCAAGTCTCCTTTGTTTAAAAAGATATCTATAGCTGTTCCACCTTTTTTTGGTGTTAATATGATACATCTTTCTCTATTAATTTACTTTTAACCTAATGAAGTTTTCAGATTTGAAGTAGATTTCTTATAGACAGCACAAGGTTGTATCTTCTTTTATGTGTATCTGGCAATTTCTGTCTTTTGAACGGTCAATTCATATAATTAAAAATTAAAGTGAATACTAATATAGCTGGGTTAGTATCTACAATGTTTGTAACTCTTGACTATCGCATTTATTCTTCATATCACACCATTTTTCTGCCTTCTTTAGTTTTAATTAGGTGTATTTTAGTTAATTTTTCTCTTAGTGTATCAATCATACAGTTATTTTGTTTGTTTGTTTGTTTTATTATTTTATTTTTTTGACAGGCAGAGTTAGTGAAAGAGAGAGAGACAGAGAAAGGTCTTCCTTTGCCGTTGGTTCACCTCCCAAAAGGCTGCTATGGCCAGAGCTGTGCCGATCCGAAGCCAGGAGCCAGGTGCTTCCTCCTGGTCTCCCATGCGGGTGCAGGGCCCAAGCACTTGGGCCATCCTCCACTGCCTTCCCAGGCCACAGCAGAGAGCTGGACTGGAAGAGGAGCAACCGGGACATAATCCGGCGCCCCAACAGGGACTAGAACCCGGAGTGCCAGCACCGCAGGCTGAGGATTAGCCTAGTGAGCTGCAGCGCCAGCCAATCATACAGTTTTAAAAATTAGTGAAATTTTTCAAGATTTATTTCAATATTTATTTGAAAGGAAAAGAGACAGAGAAGGGGAGAGAGAGATCTGTATTTTGTTTCACTTCCCAAATGGCAGCAACAGCAATGTTTGGACCAAGTTGAAGCCAGGATCCAGGTACTCCCTCCTGGTCCCACATGGATGACAGGGGACCAGGCACCTGGTTTATCTTCCATTTCCTTCCTATGAACATTAGCAGGAAGCTGGACCGTGCAAGACTGGAACAAGCACTCTAATATGAGAAGAAGGTGTAATAGCAATGGTTTATCCTGCTATTCCTTGATGCTGGCCCCCTAAAAATTACATTTTAAACTAATTAAAATCAATCTTTAAATAACAATGTATTTTGACATGTAGTTCAGAAACTGTACAATAATTTCATCTCTTGCATAATTGATGTTCTTCATTTTACATATTGATATTGAAAAACCTCAGTCATTGATATTTTACAATAATCTATCAATACTCTATTAGAAAACATATTGTCACTATTAGACCTTTGAACACATATTTTAGATTGAGAATTAAAAAATACATTTACCTTACCTTCATTTCTTCAGTGTCTAATTCTCTTCATTTCTGCAAGTAGATTGATGTTTCTGACCTACATTGTCTCATGGTTTCTTTTAGGGCAAATCTCCTGGCAATAACTTTCCTTGGTTTTTCTTTTTCTGATTGAGTATTTTATTTTTCCTTTATAATGAAGGCTAATTTCCTTGAATATAAAATTCTAGATTATTATCTTTATTCTTTCAACACTTTCAATACTTCTCTACACTCTTATGTTCACCTGAGACTTGTAATAATTCTAACTTGTCCTTAGACACAAAGGGTCTTCAAAAAGTTTATAAAAGTGTGTATTATGAAAAAATTATGCATGAGTTTCAAGAATTATTTCAGCCAAAGAAAATTTTTTTCTGTTTGCATTCTTTTAAAAACTTTTCCTTTGTTTTTGGTTTACTGAAATTTGAACTATTGGGTTTTTCTTGTGTTTGTTTTATGTAAAATTTTCTGAGCACTCTGGATCTGCCATTTGGTGTCATTTGGTGTCTGTCATTAATTTGAAAAATTCTAAGCCATTATAACTTCAAATAGATCCTTGCTCCAGTCTTTCTCTCTGCTCATTTTAGTGTTCTAGTTACATGTATGCTACACTTTTGAAATTGTTGGATGCTTTGCTCTAGTAGTTTGCTTTGGATGGTGCTCTATTTTTCCCTTTGCAAAACCAATTAAATAGTTCTATTCACCAGTTTCCAAACTCACTTATTCTTTCCTCTGTGTTTAGTATACTTATGATGCCATTGAAGACACTCTTCATTTCTGTTGTAACGTCTGAATTCTAATATTTTATTTTGATTCTTTCTTAAAGTTTCTCTCTCTTTGCTTACATTATCCATCTGTCCTTCTTTATCACCTATTCGACAATTAGATTCTTTAACATGTTGACCATTGTTAACTTTTATTCCCTTTCTGACAATTCCAACATTTGTGTCACATCTGTATTGTTCCAATGTTTGCTTTCACTCTTCAGATTCTCTTTCCTGCCCCATTGTGACATATCTTATAATAATTTGTTGATGCCAGAAATATATTTGACAAGGGGACCTGAGATAAACAGGTCTTCTGCTTAGGTATGTATGTGAATTTGACTAGAGGTTGTGCAATGTTTAATATTTTCTATAATGTTAGCTGTTTAAGACTTCAGTTTCATCTGCTATCCTCAATTTTTTTCTCCCTCTTGGCACTGTAAATATTCATTTCAGAGAGAGAGCACGTATCTTGCAGCTCTGGCATTTCTTACACAGGGGTATGCTAGTGTGGTTGTAATGAAAAGAGTGCATGATGCCTCTTCACATGGGGCACCAAATATAAGGAAAAGGGGCGCAGAACAGAGAGGAGGCAGAATGGGAACTCACAGCCAGACTGAATCTATTCAGAGAAAGTAAACTCTCAGTGTCCAGTCAATTGCCAGCATGTACACAGACTGAAAGAACATGTGGCAGAGGGCCTAGACCCCAGCAGGCTGGGCCCTTTTATATCTTAGGTGGGTTAGGGCTGAGGGTGGGGGACAGTAGGCAGAGATGAGCTTCTCCATACCGGTTCTTCAGGTTTGGCCCAGTGGTTTCCAAACCTGGGGAAGAATGCAGAGTGGGGTGGGGAACAATACAGGATGTGAGACTGAACTGGTCTCTTGAAAGGAGGCAGGGGTAACAAGAATCTAAAATGGCTGAGGCTTCTGTCCTTGTTCCATCGATCTTGACTCTGAGTATAGACAGGGAGATGGGGCGCTGGTTTCTTTCTGGTTACTTCCTGCTGATCCGGGGCAGAGACATGGGACAGGGTATCTACACATGGATCAGATTGATTGAAGAGCAGTCTTGTGTGATGGCTTGGGATATAGCAGTTATACCTCTTGTAAGGACTTTTGAAATATGTTAATTATACATGGTTGGAAAAGGAGCACTATGATTATGAGGATAAAAGAATAAATTAGAAGCATTGCCCATGATGGAAACCACAGCCAAAATGAGGTCTAAAGGGCAACTAGGAAAGCAAGAGTGCTGTCCGTAGGCTGGTTGTGAAAGAAAAAGAATGCTCCCGTTTTGTTAGTGTGTACATGCTGGCAAGGAGCTGTGAGATGGAGTTAGGCTGGCCTGCTTCTAGTCTTGGACTCCCTCATTTCCTCTCTCTGCTTCTGGAAACCCTGGCTGCTGTCAGGGGTTTGGGCAAGGACTGAAGCCAATTTCTTCAAGCTGAGTAGGGGCAGAATAGGGACTCGTGGTCAAGACAGGGTTCCAGCAGGTGGCCTCTTGAGAAGGCTGCAGCACTAGCTCACAGAAACTGTCTAAAACTAAGTACTGAGTGATTATCAGAGGACTTAAGAAAGATGTTGTCAAAAGCAGGGGAGCTTTTCCATTAAGAGGCAAACAGAAACTGACAGGGGGAGCTCAATAATAATCAGGTGGGCATTAAGGCCTGGCCGGGTACATGTTAGGTCCATATCCATCTATCTCTTCACATGGAGTACTGGAAGAGACATCATAAGAGAGGTATGGACCTCCTTAGGTAAGACACCTTGCTGACTTCCATTACCTAGGTAACCTGGGAGGAGAGCGGGCCTGCATAGGAGGTTAGTATTGAATAGGCAGCATCTCTAAGAGCAAATCTCCAGCTCTACTTGGATTGTTGCTGACCCCAGGCTGTCCCATTGATGATGGTGGTTACTTTGGAAGCTGGCCAGAGTGAAGGGGTTTTCAGCTTGGGGCCAACAGGGTCTGCAGTTCTGACCCAGGAGTCCTTCAACCCTGGAGAAGTTCTCTTTCCAGTGACCTGGCTCTTGGCAGAGCTGACAGAGCTGACAGCTGCCTGCTCAATGCCCCAACTCCTCAGATCGAAAACAGGTGCCTTTTGGAGGTGGACTGGCCTTGTAGGGTCTGCTTGTTGGCAGATCACCATGTAAAATAGCCATTCATTGGCCTCCACCTATCCTTACATTGCTCCTGCCGCCTCATTCTGCCTTCTCCTGGTCTCTGTTAGAAGCAGGCCACAGAGGCAATCTCCAGGAATGTCAGCCATGGGGCTGTTCAGTTCGGTCCCTAATCTTTGGTGGCCTGAGCTAGAAATCTGTAGTCACAGGCATGTTACAATAATATTATTCCTGTTAGATAAGGTGATGTCCATAAGGAAAGCTATGTCCTTCTAGGTAAGATCAAACATTAAGACTGCCTTACCCAAACTGTCTTATATCAGGTAAAAAGATGAAATTATATATCCTGATGGAGAGTCATACAGAATAGAATCAGTTCTCCATCTTGAAGGGAACAGAGAAATTATAGAACAAGTCAGGCTTCCCAGATTGTTTAATATCAAGTGAAAACTTAGTCTATACATTTTAAGAGTACTTGTAGTTGGAAATATTCCTTGATTACCTTACGTAAGTGTTAGCCAATTAGAACAGAGCTATTAACAAATTTTCCCATGCACATATACAATATGTATACACAAATAATACATTATATGAAAGCAACAAAACACTTTCAGTTATTAGCAAAGAGATTTTTTTGGCTGTCACTAGACAAGGCAGAGGAAAAGAAAGAAGAAAGCTAGACATGAAGCATTCTTTGGAGTGAACTTGCTCAGGACTTACCACTGTTCTGGGTTTTGTTTTTGTTTTTGTTTTTTTTTTTCCTAGCCCTGCCAAATATGTTACTGGAGATGGCTGGAACAAAGGTTTGAGCTCCGTGTGAGATATGGCTCCATTATGTTAGGTTTTAGGATTTTAGTGATCATAGAAGAGGAGGGTGCTAGTTGAAGAAGACTTTATTTTATGGAAGATGGAATGGGGGTAGGGGAGAGTAGGGGCTCACCCAGACAGAGGGTGGGAATGGGTGGTAAGTGTTGAAGTCAGGCTTCATTGCATTTAAAGAACAGACAGAGTCCTTTCTGGAGCTGCTTCATGGGGGAGGTGTAGAACACAGCATGGACTCTGATGAGGTGGGCAGGAAGGTGTGAGAAAGGCTCCCGGGTGAATGTCCCAAGTGTGGGAATTTCCAGGGAATAAACATTCTGCTAGCCTTTACACTATCTTTCTGCACCCAGGCAGAGAGAGTGGTGGGACAGAGGAGGGGCAGAAGGAGGAGAGGGGCAGTTTCGGGTGCCGATGAGGGAGAGTGGGAAGAGCCAGACTTGGGGCAGGGTGAGCAGAGGGTCCCTGAGGGAAGAGCTAGAGTGGAAGAAGGGACAGTCAAGGGTTCGAGAGGAGGCTCCCAGTCTTTCTCCTGCCCAAGTGCTTGGAATGAGGAAAGTTGACCTCGGAGGAGGACTAAGTTTGGGATGTAGGGGACCTCTGACCATTGGCCATTTCTCTATGTAAAGTTATCAAAATCTTAGAGAATTTTGAAACAAAAATGCCAAATTAGTGCAGAGGTGGATCAATCACCTCTGTTTCATCTCCCCTTCAGGCCCAGCTTGTGCAATCTTTTAAGTGGCAGGCCAGGGGAGTCAAAATTCGGAACCAATGGATCAAGTAAAATATGGTCGGGGGGAAGTGGGTCCTTTCACAGGGCATCCTTGGGAAAGAATCCCACTAACCAAGAACCTAAGTTCTGAGTCCTCTTAGAGGAGAGAGCAAGAGAAACTGACCAAACACCCCAGGTCCTAAAATGGAGGATGAACCACACAAGCATTGCCCCAGCATGGTTGAGGCAACAGAGACCTCTCTTACCTAGCTGATGACAGGTTGAGAATTAGATCCAAAGTGGGCATGTAGCAATGAGATCTGGCAAAGGTTCTGGGTGGGAATTCATTGGGAAATGAGAAGTGCAAGTGGGAGTGAGATAGTGTTCTGGGGAAGTATCTTTCAGAGCCATCCAGGTCATAAGGGAAAGAGGAGGTTGTATGAAAGAGAAGGTAGGGGTGGGCAGAGGCCGTAAAAAGGGGAAGGAGAAGGAAGTTCAGAGGAAGCATGGGGATCACAGCTCTCACCCAGAGACTGGGTGCTCTGCTCCCCTCTTCACATGGGGCAGAACAGAGAGGAGGCAGAATGCGAACTCACAGCCAGACCGAAATCTATTCAAAAAAAGTAAACTCGCAGAGGTCGACCAACTGCCAGAGTGTGCACAGACCAAAGGAACATGTGGCAGAGGACCCAGACCCCAGAAGGCTGTTTTTTTTTATATCTTAGGTGGGCTATGATGCAGCTGGGGGGCAGTAAGCAGAAATGAGATTCTCGATACAGGTTCTTCAGGTGTGGCTCAATGGCTTCCAAACCTGAAAAGAACGGAGGGGATGGGTGGGGCACAATACATTATATGAGACTGAACTTGTCTCTTGAAAGAAGGCAGGGGTAACAAGAACCTAAAATGGCTGAGGCTTATGACCTTGTTCCATCAAGGTAACAATATGCAGAGAGGGGGAACGTTCTGTAATTTTCTGATTAAACCTCAGTCATAGTCACCTATTTGAGCTGTGGCCTTCACAATTGTTTCTCTGATAGAATAACTTTTTGCCCACTGCTGCCCTGCCATGCCTTGGTGCATTTCACCTATTTCCTTGCATCTCTAACTCCTATTGAGCCCATTTTCCCTTCTTTGTTAAGGTGGGAAAGTCAGAGAGACTGGGGTGGTAGCATTGCCCTTCTCCAAATAGGATGGCCCTTTGATAAGGATTATTCCCCCTTCTGCAGAGTAAGCCCTGGCTATGAAGAATGCTGCAGGCTTATTTCACAGTGATATTCTCCTCTCTCCTAGCCAAAGAGAGCTGCAAGGAGATATCCCTCAGAGCTTTACCATGAGACTTTTGTGAGATTCCTAGAGATTAAGCTCAAGAAAATATGAGCCACCCTCAGGGTTTGCAGCATCCAGGAATTTCTGTTTCATGCTAGCCTACTTTTGAACTCCAGGAATTCATCAAAGTTACATCTAAGGGTCTCCATTAGTTTACGGCCTCCACAGCTTCTGCCATGAGTAACTAGAGCTCAGCCTTAAAGATCTGATGCTCCTGTTCCTACAGATGTCAGTGTGGCAGATTGCCCTACAATCTCAATTCTCTGATGAATCTAAACAATGTCATTGGTATTCAGTTGCCTGGTAAACAATGTCATTGGTATTCAGTTGCCTGGTTTATCTTTTGATCTTATTTTTTTGTTTGTATTTATTTGCAAGGCAAAGAGACAGAGACAGACAGAGATCATGCATCCATTGGTTCAGATCCTAAATGCCCACAACAGTCAGGATTGTAGCAGGCTAAAGTTAGACGCCAAGAACTCTGTGTCTCTCACATGGATATCAGGGACTCAAGAAGTTGAGTCATCACCTGCTACCCTTAAGTTTGTGCAATTGCAAGAGGTGGAGCTGAGACTGGAACCCAGATACTCCCAAATAAGAGGCAATCATTGCAAGCTGCAACTTAATTGCTATGTTAAATGTCCATCCCCAGATATTTCTTATTTTACATATTAAACTGATGACTTCCAAGTTCTTTTTCTGTCTGAGCTTAAACCAAAAGTCTCCAATAACTTTTCATGAATCACAATCTCTTAAAGTAGATATGATCAAGTACCAATGGTAGTATCTTCACACTCACTGAATAAAAACGTGTAACAAAACAGGAAAATTATGTCATGTAAACTTTGTAGAGATGCTTCATATGTTAGATACAAAATTAGACTAAACAATTTGCAGAGGACATACCACACAGAACACCTATGATTCTTTAAATCACAATGAGGCAAAGCAAGCCAACACAAATAAACACAGTCCCCGACGGTGTGTGTGAGCCAGCATGAGAATGTCTTAGAGCAAGAGTTTGTAGCTTCCAATCCCAAGAGTGCCTTCAGGAATGTATGGAGCTCCGGAAATTGTATGGAAAATTGTGTATGCAAGCTGCCTTCACCTTTTCTTCTCCTAAGAGGCTGCATAACTTTCAATAAAGTCCAAAAGAGGTTCATAACTTTTATAAAATTTTAATGATTACAGTTTTTGATGTTTTTGTCTATGTCTAGCTGTATACAGTAAGGAGGAGATGTGAATGGCATGGAGGTTTTATTGCTTCCTATTAAATTATATTCAGTTCAGAAATAGGATGTTAAGTATAAGGTATCATACATTAAAGATTGAATGCAACATATCCTGCATTAGTGACAGAACTACAAGAGCAAGTGACCATGCAGTTTTCAAAAAAATTACAATTTGTCTAAAAACCTAAAGACAATAGAAAATGTAGCAAATCCATTCTGTTGGTCAGGGTTCAACAGAAAAACCGAAACAACAGGAGAGAGATAGATATATGATAGATGACACCTAGATATAAATAGAGATATAGGTATAGGCAGATGATTGATGATAGATGATTGATAGATAGATAGATAGATAGATAGATCGATAGGAGAGTATTTACTAGGAAATTGACTTCTACAGTTGTAGCATCCGTGGCATCCTATGGCTGGCTACTCACAAGCTGGAATGCCAGTGATATGACACATTCCAAGTCTGAAAGCCTTAGAATCAGAAAATCCAATTGTATAATGCTCAGTTTGAGACCAAATACCTTAACATCAAAGGGAGCAAAGCCCTGACATAGATCTTGGAGTCCAAAGGCCAGAAGAAGAGAGTCCCAGTTCCAGGGGTACAGAGGAGAAAGAGAATTAGCTTAGCTTCAGCATTTTTTGATCTATCTGCATCCCCTGGAAAATTGGATGGGTTCTGCTTACATTGAAGGTACAGCTAACTGCCTCACTGTACCAGCTCACCCTCTACAGCCTTGTGAAAACACCCTCATAAATACACTTGGAACTGGGCTTCAACAGTTCTCTAGACAGCTCTTAATCCACTCAAGTTGACAGCCAAAATTAACCATCATGTCTGTAAAAATACAAAGAGCTCAATGTGTAGGAAAAGGAATGGTGCTCACATTGTAAATAAAAAGAGATGTAGGAGGGGTTACTTCATGAAAGACCTTGTGTGCCAGGCCAAGAATTTCAAGCATTCTGAAATCTAGTCCATCTATTGAAGTCTTTGGAAGTTGTCTTTAGTTGAGGAGAAACATTGTCCATACCCACTATGGAAACTTCACTCTGGAATTTAAAATTACTTATTTAGTCATTTACTTGAAAGGAGGAGAGAGACAGAGTGAGGGACAGACAGACAGAGAGAGAGAGTATCCATCTCCTGGTTCACTTTGTCAATGTCCACAATAGCTGAACCGGACTAGGCCAAACTAGGATCTCAGAACTCCATCCAGGTCTCCTTTGTAAGTGGTAGGTGAAATGGCCAACACAAAGCACACCAAACACTGGAGTAAGGGAAAAGGTTTGTTGTTGAAGGGTGGGGAACCCAACAGGCTGGAGGGAGAGAGTGAAGAGAGAGAAAAGAGAAAGCCTGTGTAGGAAAGCAGATCTTGTTTTAACCTTGCATGGATGAGGGGGTAGGAGCAGAAAAACCGCATTAGAGTGGGGTGGAGTTGACGTTTGTGGTTGGGCCATTTGGTCACCTGACTCCCAGTAAGCCAGGCTGGATGCTGGAGAGGCCAAACTTATTGTATAAGATGGTAACTGGGCCATAGACTCAGATGGTGTCTAGGGCTTAAGTTGGTGCCTCAGATAAGACAGCACCATTTCACTAACAGTAGGGACCTAAGTACTTGGTCCATCACTGGTTGCTTTCCTGGGTGTGCCTTAGCGGAATTTTGGAGTCGGAATTGTAGCTGAGACCCTATCCCCCATGATATTGGATGTGGGCATCCCAAACCACATGTTAACTGCTCCACCAAACACCTGCCCACCAATCTGGCATTTGTTATAAAGAATATGTAGGGTGGTGAGGTGGGGCAATCAAGATAAACTAGATTCAAAGTAAACAGTCACATGAATGCTGAAATAATTCAAATGAAAAGGGAAGGAGAATTGTCTATGACAATAAGTGGTAAGGAATAATTTGAATTAGAGACATTGAGACAGGTATTGGATGTGACAAGAAGGCGTTGACTGAAACACCAGTGGGCATTTCTAGTCACATGAAACAATCCAGTGTGGCTTGCCTTATTCTTAATGTGGGAAAATTGCATTCCATTTATAGCATTGTAGTAATTTGGGCATTTTTCTTATGAATTAGTTTTTCAATTAGAATGATTCCATCATACAAAAATGTTTCATAAACTGTATTCAGATATCAGAAATATACACATACAGCAGATGTTTATTTATTTGATTTAGATTCATTACTACAAATGTAAATAATGCCCCTGGAGCAGTTTTGCACTTTATAGCTAGGCTGCTCCAAAAACATTTTAAAGGTAAACAACTTGGAAAATCTTAAATTTATATTACTTATAGTAAAAAAATTATTTGATTTCTTCTGTTCTTGTTGCTCTAGATAATTCAAAGTGATGACTGAATCATTGACTATGCTGCTCAATGCTGCTGTGTTGTGAAATATTGATGATGCATTACGTTAAGCAATTTGGGGCAGGGATGTGAAAGGTGCTATCAAATTGAAGTAGGAATTTGTTCTTTGGCAACACACGGCAAGGTTTGCCGGCATCTGTAAACAGCTAATCTCAACCCAATTATATTACAATGAAAGAGAGAGGTCTGCTATGAGGCCAAAGTAAAAATAACTATAAAAAAGAGGCCACTATACTATCAAATAAAATATCTCACATGAAAGGTACAAGCCTTTGGGATGGAATGTGTCAGCTTGTAGGACATTTACAACAAAAGATTCCTCCAAGCAGGGCAGGCAAATTGCAGAGCACATGATATTGACTGAAGCAGTGACGATAGAAAAATAGAAACCTCCATAGCAAATGGCTCCTCGGTGGCTGTTTGTTCCTTCATAACAGCTGTGAGGTTCATGCTGCAGTGTCTTTTGTATTATAAATAGGAATCTGGTTACCTTCAGAAACGCCGCGTTCTTCCAGAGATGATATAGAACAGAACAGAGAAGGTGTTTTCCCACTTCTTGCTGCTTTCTAACTTCAGACTTGCAAAACTGGTAGGTCAGCATGAAGATAAGGCATAATTCTCCCCACCCCATCCTCTTTTTTGGGGGGTCTAAAATGCCACAAAAAATCAATTTTTAGAATAAATATTTTAAGAGAACCCTGGAAAACTTGTCAGGGCACTGTGGTGACACAGAATCCTAGGAAAGGAAGGGGATTCGCCGCACATTTGTTGCAGCTGAGCACCATGCAGACAGCACACATACGCGATAACATCCCCATCTGCCCCCTTTAAATTGCATTAACAAGCCTTTGACTCCTTAAAAATTTTAGACAGTAGAGGCTAAAATATGTGGCACCATTTCCCATAGACCATTCCCCCTAGATCATAGAGCAAGAAGAACTTCAGAACCTAAATGAGTTATACAGATAGTGGTCATTTCTTACATCCATTTTCTTCAGAACCCCTGTGGGATCCAGTACTCCATCACCCAGGGACCTCCTACTCCCTTGCCTTCTCTGTTCTCATTTGCGTAAATGAAAGAATGGAGCAAAACTTCCCTGAAGGGGTTTTAATCCATGATGCTTCTTCTTTTCCCTGATTTAACTTATGCAGAAATACCTAGTTGAGAAATTCCTTTACCATTCTAGTCACATTCAATTTAATTCAGCAAATTTTCAATTAGCACCTATGTAGTGCCAGGGGCAGTTTTAAGCCTACACAAGTGATTAGGGCCTCAAAACCAATAGCAAATAAGTATGAAAATAATCACTGCTCAAAACTGTGATATTTTCCATGATGTCATACAACAAATCCTTAGACTACACAAGGAAAATAGTAGATTTCTGAGTAGTGTGAATATAATACAACCAAATAGATGATATTTAAACTGCATTTTGAAGTTTACATCCATCAGAACAAAACATTGAGAAGGAAAGGTACAGAGATAATATATGGAAAGATCACAAATAAGATAGAACAGAAGTCTGCTTCAGGAACTTAAAATGATACAATGTATCCAACACACTTAACACATGTCCAATAGTAGGATACATGACTAGTTGGACTGTATCTAGATACTATGTGTTTTTTTAATAAAAAATTTGTTCAGTTATTTTATTTGAAAGGCAGAATAACAGAAAGAGAGAGAGAGAGAGACAGAGAGAGAGAATCTTATATTTGCTGATTCACTCCCTAAATGACCACAATAACCAAGGATGAGCCAGCACCCTGAAACCAATATCCAGGTTTTAGCATCTTTTGCTGCGTTCCCAGGGGCAGTAGTAGGAAGCAGGTTTAGAAACAGAACAGCCAGGACTCAGAAACAGCACTCCAACATTGGATGACAGCATCAAAAATAGTTTAAGCCCCAGAACCATAATGCTATGTCCCAATACCAATGGCATTTATATGCTAAGAAAAAATATAGATTATTCTGAAGGTAGCTTTTATTCATGAAGTGGCAAAATCCGAAATTTCCTTGATTGGGTACAGAAATATCAACTGGAATAAGAAAGGTATTGAGGAAAGAGAAATCATAAAATCCTTTTCTAACCAAAAAATGAGGAAGAGGAGGAGGAGGAGGAAGGCAAGAAGGAAGGAAAATGGAAAAAAACAAATTAAAGTAGGCTCTTGGGGTAGGCATTGTGGCACAATGTGCTAAGCTGCCATAGGAGTTGCCCACATTCCAAATGAGAGTTCCTGGGGCCGAGCTCTGCATCTACTTCTGACCCAGATTTCTGCTAATGCACCAGGGCAGATAATCGCTCAGCTACCAGAAACTCTGTTGCCCACATGGGAGACCCAAGTTCAGGTCTCCTGGTTTAGGAAATTCTAGCCTTGACTGTTGTGAGCATTTGGGGAGTGAACCATGGATGGAAGATTCTCTCTCTCTCTCTCTGACACTCTGCCTTTAAATAAATGAATGAATAATCTATTTTAAAGTAAATAAGCATTGTCCTTTCCTTTTCTAAAATAAAAACTTAAATGAATGAAACATTACTACATTCATTATCACACTGCATCAAATTGTCTAAATTAAGCAGAAGGGAAGTAATTAAAAGTCTAAGTATCAGAAGAGCAAGCCAAACATTGAGCTTTCCTGCTCACACGGAATGACTGTGGAAGCATTCTCTCATGAACAAAAATTTACTTCTGATTTGAAGTATCAAAATGTTATGCAGGATTTCTGACATCCACTGGAATGGTGCTAGAGTCAGGAAGAAAGGGGAGAAATTGTACTTTACAGACAACAAAATTTCCTAAAATTTCTCTTGATCTTTTTTCTGGAAGCCACAGAATTATTACAGAATTATCTGTTGCTCATTTCTTCCACCCCACCCCATGTTTCACTATTGCATCCACCAGCAGCCTTCCTCCTATCTTTTCACTGTTCTATCCTCGTTTTTGATTTTTTCTAAATCTCCAGTGATCTCATTAGTACTGTTGGTAAAAACCTGGTAGATTCACAACACACACACACACACACACACACACACACAAATGGTTAAAGTAGTAGATAGGGACTAGCATTATCAATTCTTTGACTTAAATATTTTTGAAGTGGACTTTTGTTTCTCTGCTGCTGTTTGGGTATGCAAGTGGACCATAGATGCATAAACAATCAGTCACACTACTCTGTGTAAGTAGAAAAGTCAACAGAGTTATAGTTTAAAAGGAAGTATATCGTGTGCAAGACAGGAGATCCAAATGCCATTCTACTGAAATTTCTGTCATTTTAATGATTGGGGCATCAAATTCTTATTTTATAACTTGAGAGTCATTACAGAATATTATTCAAGGACACTTCTTGGAAAGGGTGCAATTTAACCCATGGTATTGTGTCAGAAAACATAGTTTTGATCTCCTAGTCTACCATTATCAATTTACTGTGTAACATTGACTAAGTCTCTGAATTGGTTAGCATGCATTTAGTACACTTGAAAATGGGGGTCAAGTAAACAGTTCCAAAATGAAAAAAAAAAATGATGATAAAAAGCACTCTCTAAACAACATGAGATATTATTCCAGGTATCAATTTTCTAGGATTTCACATTGTAAAAAATACATACATATATGTAAGGATTCTCTAAAACGTTCACATAGAATGCATATTATAAGAAATTTAGGGGCCGGCGCTGTGGCGCAGCAGGTTAACGTTCTGGACTGAGGTGCCGGAATCCCATATGGGCGCCGGTTCAAGACCCAGCTGCTACACTTCTAATCCAGCTCTCTGTTATGGCCTGGGAAAGCAGTGGAAGATGGCCCTTGTCCTTATGCCCCTGCACCCGCGTAGGAAACCCAGAGGAAGCTCCCGGCTCCTGGATTTGGATCGGTGCAGCTCCAGCTGTTGAGTCCAACTGGAGAGTGAACCATTGGATGGAAGACCTCTCTCTCTCTCTCTCTCTCTCTCTCTCTCCCTCTCTCTCTATCTCTGCCTCTCCTCTTTCTGTGTAACTGACTTTCAAATAAATAAATCTTAAAAAAAAGAAATATATACACTGTCTGCAAAATTTTGTCCCCAAATCAGCTTATCTTCTAATTCCATTTTTTTAAACTTTTTGAAGTATCACTATACTACTGACAATATTTGTGGAAAATAGTCTTTGATTCGATCTGTATAACTACACACAGAATTCAATTTGAATATTCTTGAACAATGATATTCATTCTTATCTATGTTGAAGATTAATTGGAAACTGTGACTATATCTTTCATAGTATCACCTACAAATATTTAAACCCAGATCATCGCCCTGTGCCTACTTATGATGGAGAACAACCAGTCACCATTCTCTATATAATAACCTTTCATAAGATGTGCTTAATATAAATTGCTTTTTATTACTCTTACTGAGCTGCTGCTATCATATTCTTGGTACTTAAAATAACCATTATCCTGATTCTCTTTTCCCTCCATGCAGAGTCCATCGCCTGCATTGCCTCCCTGAACTGTTGATTGCTTCAATGGGATGAAAAGAACTCAGGGAGGTTATGTTCCTTGTTAAAATTAAATAATTAATTGAGGAAATAAAATCAAGGCCAGGAAGAAAGGGAATAACTGCTCCTTATAAACATTTACTTTGTTTGTCTTGATGCCTGTGGGTGTTGGTTCTTTATCAAAACCTGGATATCTGTGTCTGAGACACTAAGTTATTAGACACTGAAAGAAAAACAAGACCCTTATCTCATTAGCCTCACTTATGTAGAGCTTGTTTTTCAGCATCCTCTGCGGACTACAAATAAAATTTGAAAGATATTCTGACTCCTCTCCATTGTCAGTGTTATTTGTGCACTGTCATATACATGCCATAGTTCGTGGTATATTACTTGTCTATTTCCCTGATAATTCAAACCCTGCTTTCAAAAGACTTGCTAGAATATTCTAACTTACATTGACGTCTGCCTTCCAGCGATTTCCATTACCCTTAATAATATAGTATCTATTTAAATAATGCAGTGCATTGTCTATGTCAGATTTAAAATTCTTAATTCAGGAAAGTAGATATATTATACTCTCCAATCTCCAAAGCCACAGGGGACCCCACTCAGGATTGGATATAAACCTGACGTTCTTTAAGTATGTTTTTTGAGACTACTCTCTTGCCCATTTCCAGGGGGTGTTGTTTCATGTCACATTCAACATAAATGACATTTCAATTATTAATATGATGGTGATCAACAAGTTCAAATCCAATGGAATGCATGATTCATGGTGTTCCTGAAGTTGTTCCATTTGTTAACCACATTAGGCATTCTTTGAAACTTAGATGCATGATAAATAAATTATCAAAGTTTTAAGGACAATGACAATGCAACAGTCAACTCTTCTTTAAGAAAAAAATGTAACACTTCTGCCGTGATTCAATTTTTTTCTGAAAAGAAAATCTCCCCATTTCTGAAATTAGGCTTAGATCTAAATACACTTAATTAAGGAATATGTTCCTAACACCATCCTGGTCACAAAATGAAAGGGTTTCTGTGTGTTCCCTCAACATCACATATACTTCTGCTAAGACCTTTTGTCAGCCTCAGTTTTAAACTGTATTTGTCTACTTCACCAGAACTTGTCTGGGACAGGAGTTTCACACAGGAGCTAGAATGCTGTCTGGGACACTGGCATCCTTATCAGAATGCCTGGGTTCAAGTCCTGATTCCACTTTCCATTGCAGCTTTCTGCTAATGCAAACCTGAGAGATGGAGGTAGCAGGCATAACTCAAGTTTGGATTGCTGTCGCTCACACAGAGATCTGGATGTGTTCTGGGCTCCTGGCCTCTGCCATGACCATTGTGTGATTTGGGAGTGAACAGTATCTCTCTCTCTCTCTCTCTCTCTCTCTCTCTCTCTATTTGTGGTGTATGTACACATGTGAGCACACACGCATGTGTGCCACCTTTCAAAGCAATTAATAAAAATTAAGAATAAGAATTTTACCTGGTCATACCTGCAGCTTGTTCAAGACCATTGGGAATATTGTTGAATGGTCTAGCAGTGTTGGGAAACACCTGGCCTGGGGCCACATAAAGCCCATGAAATCGTTTGGTCTGGCCCTACCAATGCAACTATAGGTGGGACTCTAAATTCAATGAATCTATAGCCAACTACTGTTTAAGTTGATAATTTTGTATGACGTTATAAATATGTAAATGGACTGTGACAGAAAAAGTGCTGCCTACTTTAGTGGAGAGGTGCCTAAGACAGGTCTTGCCTGACCCAATGTAGAAAACTTATCCAAATAAAAATCTAACCCTTAAAAGGAAATCAGTAAATTTCTGAATAATGTTTAGGCTAATCAAATTTGGTTTTGGCTTGCAGCAATGTGATGAGGAATATCATCATTTCAGTTCAATACGATGTAAGAGTTGCAGCAATTTATAGTGCCCTGATCTCACAACAACCAATAGTTTTGCGGTGGAATTCTGAGAGTTTCCCAAGAGGTATACATGAAATTAGGCCTCTGGTCATGTAGCCTAGGATTTGAATGGTACTCCCATCCTGCGGGGTGTTGGAATGTTGATCTGAATTACTGAGGCTTGGGCTGGAACCGTGGCACAAAAGGTTAAATATCCACCAGGAGTGCTGGTATCCCATATGGGAGCCAGTTCAAGTCCTGGCTGACCCACTTCTGATCCAGCTTCCTGCTAATGAGCCTAGGAAAGCAGTGGAAGATGGCCCAAGTACTTGGGCCCCTGCACCCACATGGGAGATTCAGAAGAAGCCCCTGGTTCCTAGCTTCAGATTGGTCCAGCCCCTGCCATTGTAGCCAAAGCTAACGTCCCATAACATGTTGTAAGAAATTCAACCAAACGGTCAAAAAAAAAAAAAAATGGTGTAGACTTGTGACAACTCACACTGGTTTATTTGGTACAGAGGTTAAGACCTCACTTGAGATGCCGACCTTCCATACTGCAGTAAATGGGTAAAAGTATCCATTCTGCTTTGGATCCAGTTTTCTGCTAATGCATGCCCTATTAGGTAGCAGATGATGGCTCAAGAACTTTTGTCACTGCCACTAACATGGGAGACTGGGATTGAGTTCTGAGTTCATGGTCCAGAACTGGCTGTTGAAGGCATTTGGGGAATAAACTAGTGAATGGAAGATCTCTCTGTGTGTGTATCTCTCTGAAGTTCTGCCTTTCAAATAAATAGAAAATAAATATTTTAAAAGGGACACCATTTACTTAAAAATCAATCAATAAAACAGATCAGTGGCTTTCAAACTATATTGTGTATCTAAATCAGGGCACAATATAATTAAAGCATATCACAAAATGTTAATTATTATTCATGAGTCTAATCATGGATAATGTGATTGAGTCTCAAATATGACAGCTGTCCTTTGGACTTAGCAATCTACAAATTATTGGTGAGTTAGGGAAGAGAAATCTGTGCTAAAAACAAAAGACTAATTACAATGAAAGTGCTAAATGAATGCCAAAACTTTTCCAAAGAGTTTGGATAATACAAAAAAGAGGATTTAGATGGTAACTAACAGTGATAGATGACTTAAGCAAGACTCTTCTGAGGGATGCAGCAAAAAAACCTTAATATATTTATCTTTGTATATAATAGGAGTGATAAGTGGTAACACAGAAATGACACGAGACAAGGGAATCTATTTTTGTTTTAGCAGTGGGAGAAGGTAGAGATGGAGTTGGCTCTCTTTCACAGAAGAGAAAGTAAAGGTTTCATAGGAATATCTGAACAGCATTTTATACTACTTTTATGAATTTTGTTATCTATTATCAAAAATGCTCTTGCATGCTTTAAGTGTATAACCATAGGACTTGAGTCATCTCTTTGCTGCTCAGCAGTAGGCTGAACCCTCTGCTGTGTTGTGTGAGACCAAGCTGTGGTCCTACAGCATTCGAGCTGCTTGGAGTGTAAGGCTGGCACAGGGCAGGTGAATAGAGAGCATGGTGAGGTCCATAGCATTATTAAGAAAAATGGCCATCCCTGTCCACAGAAAGTGACAGAGTCAATACTGGTGCCAGGTGAAGCTGAAAGACATGGATAATTCTTAGCTTCAGCACATAAAATGGTGATGTTTGCTTGTTTATGTGTTTTTGTTGTTTATTTTTTGCAATAACTCACAAAAATTCAAGTGTAGAAACAGAAAAGGAGACACAGCACTAAGAAAGAAAGGTAGAGAGACAAAGGAATAAAGACATCAGTGTCAGTATACCTCAAAAGACTAAATATTAAGTCTAGAATACAACAGGTGATGAAGGAAATAAGAGCATCGTCAATAGATCTGGTAGGAAATGGAGCATTCAAACAATGCTGGGACCACGGAATAGGTATAGGGGCAACAGTGAAAGGGGTGGCTCTGGTCAATACAAGAGTCCTACCCCAGAGGCATTCTAAGCAACATCTAAAGTAAAAGACATATTGCAGACCCACCAACTGCTGAGAAAAAGGTAAGAACCCAAAGGACAGGAGGTGTTTGCTACACTATTTTCCATGTAGACTTTTAAAATTTATTTTAGTTGTATTTGAAAATGAGAGAGAGAGAAAGAGAGAAAGAGAGTGGAGAGACCTTCCACCTGTTGATTCACTCCTCAAAAAAACAGACCAAAGCCAGAAGCCAGGAAGTCAATCCATGTCTCAATTACGGAGACAGGGAACCAACAGCAAGAGCCATTACTGCTGCCTTCCAGAATGCACACTAACAGGAAGCTGGACTGGAAGCAGAGCCAGGCTTAGAACCAGACTGTCTGATGACGGGTGCAGGTATCCCAAAGAGCATCTTGACCACTGTGCCAGGGCCTGCCCAGCGTGTAGATTTTGGTTTTCCCAGGTTTTCTAATATTCTTTTTCCGTGTGGAAACAGTTCATTCACTTCAGAAGATCAGAGTCCCAGAGCATTTATGCACAAGACTATTCCCACAAACATGACTTATTTATAAGTTTTGAACATCAGCACTGAAGTTTAGACCTCAGATCATTATAACATAATTACCAAAAAAAAAAAAAAAATAGAAAAGATGCTTTCAGGCAATACACAAGAAAATCTGGAACTTTCTGCTTAAAAGCATCACAAGCCCAGTGTAATGTTAAAGATTTAAAATTTGTTTCATGTAATAAAATAACCAAGTCTAACATATTTTTATTTCTCTAATAGTTCAGCAGGCTTTACCTCATTCATTAATCCTCTTGTAAGAGAATAAAATGGAATAATAAATCACCAGTACAGATATGCTGCATTTGATCAATGTTTCTCTTCAGAAGGAGTAAATAATACAGCAACACCCACTCTGCAATATTTATGTTCCACAACATTCTGTCACCTAGACCTGGGGATTGATACACCCTGCTGAGGGGATACAAGCCCTCCTCTTCCCCACAGAACAGCTGAAAGCAACAAGTCATCATTTGCAGGACAAGTAACTCCTCATCCAAGAATAGGGCAACACTTTCTCTGGAAAGAACTGCCCTAATCTTCAACCTCTTCCTCCCATAAGGAAACTAACCATGGCAGTTCTCATTAATCACTCTCTGGTAAGAGATAGGAATTGCACTAAGAAAGGCACCACAACAAACAGTGTTTTACATATGTTTTCCTTTGGAATCCTTAAAACACAACTGTGAATTGTGAAGCACATCCCCCAAAGAGTAAAACTGGCTTAGTAGCCTAGTATAAGTCCTAATGTCACATACAAATCATCTTCAGTATGAATGCTGATTCTTCTGAATGGTTACATCCAAAGTCCATCCACTTGCTGTCTGCCAGACTATGTTTTATTAAAAGTAAAAATTTGATTTGATTCCCCTTATTCCAAAGACAAATGGAATTGGATATCTCTATTTAATGAATCTTTAGACAAAACATGCCATGTATAGTAAAATTTTTAAAAATAAACATGGTTATTGTTACCTACCTTTAAAAGGAATACCAGAGCCATGAATTGCCTTTCAGAAGATTCATGGGTTAACTAAGTGTGTTTTTTGTAAAGCTCCCAAATTCTCCAGGTGACTTGTCAACTTTTTTGAGAACAAGTTAGATAGACAGAGAGCTCTCAACTACTGGGTTGTCCCCCAAATGCCAAGCAGCCGCAAACTCAATCCAGATCTCCATGTGGGTGGCAGGGACCAACTACTTACACCACCACTGTTGCCTTCTAGCCTCTGCATTAACAGTGGGAGTCAGGCAGAGCAGGGTATCAAATTCAGACACTCTGATAAGCAGTGCAGTGTCTTAGCCACTAGACCAAATATCCACCCCTCCAGGTGATTTTTGATTATGTTAACAACCCTTCTCTCTCATCAGACCACACTAGCTGAAAAATTAATACTGTAAAATCAGCCCTCAAATGTGTGAGATAGAAAGTTGTTAAAGTAACTGTCCCCAGCCAACCACAGCTACAAGTGAAGGAAGTCTTCACTTCCTAACGAGGCTGATATATTGGGTGAAAATGGGAAATGAGCAAGAGCCAGATTGCATTAGCTGAAGAGCATGAAACAGAGAGGTCATCAAAAATGGAGTCAAGGTCACCACAAATACAAGTTTGGTAAGACTTCTGTTACACCTGTCAGACCTCAGGTTCCTCACCTATAAAATGAGGAGTTGGATGGCATGACCTCAAACCTGTTCCCTGTGACAAGAACTCATGAAAAAGGAAGTCAACATTTCTTATGGTTTAACAAGTAATGAAACTCAGCAAACTGCTTCTCTTTCTAGGAGATCCACGAGGCAGAGTGGCATCCTAAAGTCCCTTGCAGAGCACATTCATCCTCTGTAGAGAACCATCAATTAAAACCCAAATGAATAAACTCTTCGAAGAACACATTCATAAAAAGCAAGCTTAGCTAATAATAATAAATATAGGATATACCAGCAATATATAAATTATTTTAGTAATTACTAGGCAAGAGTGATGAGATTCTAACTTGAATTGTGCAGGTGGCAATTTCATGGACTGTAGTGGTACTGAGTAAAAAGGTTTGGGACAAAATTTGAAATTCAAATGACCATATGTCCTGGAGGTATATGTCCATGAATGAAAACTAGAAAACTGTAAGTTGGCAAACAGGAACTGGCTATCCAGAAGAAACAGACAGACAGAAGAGGGACTGGCACAGAGTGAAGGGAAGTGTATAATGCAAATCTTCGTGGAAGAAGACGGCCACGATGCATTGCAAGCCACTGTTTCTATATACAAACGTGGGTGATCTTCCACCAGCCTTCCAATTTAAAAGACAGAAGATGGACATTCTTACTATTAAATGAACGTCTCCAAAATTTTTGATATTGGAATGTAATTAAAATTAAAACATTTGGGTTTGCATTATGTTAGATGTCAACAAACCATGGACCAGAAAATACACTTTTATGCTATCTTTGGCCTGTGAGTCATCTCTTTGTGGCCACAGCCTCAGCAATCACACAAGTATTTATTGAGCACTGTTAAATGAATCAGAGTGAATCAGTGCAAGTAGGAGAATGAACAGTCAATGGTGAGCTTAAGGGGAATTGACATTGCTTGAGAGAGAGAGAGAGAGAGAGAGAGTTTGATTTTAACCAAGGCTAGTGGAAATGTTATTGGACAGGCTGGGAAAGCAGAGACAGCTCACAGAGCTTCCTCAAAACCCAGTAGGAGGAATTTGCACCTAGACCGAGCAGTCACAGCTGTAGTGAGGTCAACTCCGGAGAGGGAAGGGAGTCAGAGGAGACATCAAAATCTGCTTCAAACTCTCATTCATGGACGAGCAGAGGGAGTGCCCTGCAGAAGGTGTACTAGGTCGTATCCACTGTGGTGGCACAGTTGGTGGAGGACTCAGGGCTTCTAATTCCAGGTCTGGTCCATTGTTGGTTATTTCCAATATCTTAAAAATATGTTTTCTACCATATATGTATTGTGGATAGATTTAAATAAATGTACTATTTGGTAATACATTTGTCGATATTTTTCAGGACCACAAAAACCTTATAAGAATGGAAGGAGAGAGGGATCGGGAGAGGAGAGGGTTGTGGGTGAGAAGGAAGTTATGGTGGGGGGAGCCATTGTAATCCATAAGCTGTACTTTGAAAATGTATATTCATTAAATAAATTTTTTAAAAAAAAAGCTAACCAAAGGTAGACAATACCATACGTGATATGACATTAAAGTGAGATCCATAAGGTAATTAAACTTTTCTCTCAATACAGTCCATATAATCCCAAATTCTGCATCACACATCAAGATTTAGAGAATATAGTGCAATAAATAATTCCATGGATTGCCTTTTGTTGATGGTGTCCTTTCAGGGGTAAAAAAATGTAATTTTCATAAAATTTTCTTATTTTTCCTTTAATTTTGGCATCATATTGACCAAATCATTTTCCCTATATTCTATTTCAATAGTTTTGTGGTTTTAGCCCTTACATCAAGGTCTGCTAATCATCTTGGTTATATGTAGTATATTTAGTGTTTGTAATATAAGGTGGGCATGAACTTCATATTTCGTGTATGAATATCCAGTTTTTGAAACATTGTTCGTCAGTAAGACTATCCTTTCCTCCACTGAATGGTCCTAGCACCCTTATCAAAAGAAATTTGCCCATAAATGTGATAGTTTATTTCTGGATTCTCTGTTAGGTTCCATTGGTCCTTATCACACTATTTGAATTGTAGTAGGTTTGTAGCAAATTGTAAAATCAAGAAGTGTAGGCCGGCACTGCAGCTCACTAAGCTAATCCTCCGCCTTGCGGTGCCAGCACACCAGGTTCTAGGCCCAGTCAGGGCACCGGATTCTGTCCCGGTTGCCCCTCTTCCAGGCCAGCTCTCTGCTGTGGCCAGGGAGTGCAGTGGAGGATGGCCCAAGTGCTTGGGCCCTGCACCCCATGGGAGACCAGGAGAAGCACCTGGCTCCTGCCTTCAGATCAGCTCGGTGCACTGGCCGCAGTGGCCATTGGAGGGTGAACCAATGGAAAAAGGAAGACCTTTCTCTCTGTCTCTCTCTCTCTCACTGTCCACTCTGCCTGTCAAAAAAAAAAAAAAAAGTGTTAAGCCTCCAACATTTTGATTTGCTGTTGTCCTTTTTCAAGCCAATTTTTGTAATGTATGGTCCCTTGAGATCCCAAATGAATTTTATGATGGATTTTTTGATTGTTACAGAAGATTCATTGGAGTTTTGATAGAGTTCATATTAAATCTATAGATCATTTTGATAATATCGATGTTAGTAATAATAAATCTTCTAATCTATCTTTCTGTTTATATTGTGCTCTATTTAACTTTTTTCAGCAGTTTTGTCGTTTTCATTGTACAAGGCTTCGTCTCCTCTGGCAAGTTCATTCCTAAATATTTTTTTCTTCTAAACGTTATTTTAACCAAATTGTTTTCTTAATTATTTTTGGATTGCTCATTTTTTAAAAGATTTATTTATTTATTTGAAAGTCAGAGATACACAGAGAGAGAAGGAGAGGCAGAGAGAGAGAGAGGTCTTCCATCTGCTCCCAATAGGACACGCTCTCCAATTGGATCACTCCCCAGTTGGACTCAACAGCCAGAGCTGCGCCAAACTGAAGCCCGGAGTCAGGAGCCCAAGGACTTGGGCCATCTTCCACTGCTTTCCCAGGCCATAACAAAGAGCTGGATCGGAAGCGGAGCAGCCAGGACTTGAACTGGAGCCCATATAGGATGCAGGCACTGCGGGTGGCAGCCTTACTCACTATTCCACAACGTCAGCCCCCGTTGTTTATTTTATAGAAATTAAAGTAATATTTGCGTGTTGATTTTATAGCCCGCAGTATTACTAAATTTGTTTCTTTGTTCTGTTTTTCTTGTGAACATTTTAATTTTTTAAAAGATAAAATCATATCATCTACAAAAAGAGAAAATTTTCTTCTTCCTTTCCAATTTTATTTACTTCCCTTTCTTTTGTTGTCCTTATTGTTCTAAGATTTCTCCCAACTTTAACAGACGTAGTAAAAAGCAGATCTCCTTGTCTTGTTCTTGATCATTAAGTAAACACTTCCAAATTTTCATCATTGAGTATTATGTTATCTGTGTTTTTTTTCTATTTTTGATATACTGAGACAGTCTTCTACATCTAGTATGTTGTGTATTTTTCCATGAAAATATATTGAATTTTGTCCACTGTATTTTTCTACATCAGTTGGGATAATTCTGTGTTACTATTTTTCCCTCATTCCGTCAATATGGTATATTATATGGGCTGACTTTTCTATGTAGAATCTGCCCTGCATTCCATAAAAAAAGATCCCACTTCTCATGGTGTATAATCTTTTTAATAGGCTATTTAATTTGTCTTGCTAGTATTTGTAGATGGAGTTGTAAGGTGAATGGAATCTATAGTGTTGTCACAAGGTGTATTTTTGGATTTGCAATGTTTTCTATGAAAACAGTAATGTTTCTACATGCATCCTCTGAGAAGGAGTTTCATGTGTATGTTACTAAATATGAGGTGGGAAGAAAAAAATGATGTTAAATAGGGAGAGAAGTTAAGCTTTAAAGCATCGGCTAACCCCACACAAAGTTTCAGGCCTGGAAACCCAGGGCAGCTCCTGGTTGGGCTGAGTGACCCGTTGTTTGAAGTCCCTGAAAGATGTCACATTAATGTGAGCTGCAGCAGACGAAGCATGACATAGGGCTACACAGCTTTCTACAGATGAGAAAACCAGCCCTCACTGAAGAGATCTGCACATACGTCAGATCCTCTATGCACATGGCTTTTTCTGGGACTTATTCAACAGTGTTTTCTTAACACTCTATGATCAGCAACTTCTAAAGTAGGGCACTTTAAAACCGAATGCTCTATTTTTGGTTGTGCATTGAAGTTTCGATATAAGTAGGATTTTACAACGTTGTAGACTATACCTTGGCAAAATGCCCCCATGTTCATTATCTGAGAGATGCTACTTCCTGTTTCTGATGTCAATGAGAAAAAGAATGGTTCATTGCTCCAAAAGCCTTTTCTTAAAATAAACGGAACCACATGGGGTTTGTCAGGTACAGAACACTTTATTCTAGAGATTGAATTTTTATATGTTTGATAACATAGGATATATATCAAAAACAAATTTCTCTTTACAAAAAGCAAGATGTTTTTATTTCTAAGGCATCATTAGTTTGTGAAATTTCTGAGCAGCTATAACGATTATTTTGCTCCAACAATATACACACATTTCCATATTTTCTCTACTTCTTGCTTGTATTTTTTCTTCTCTTCTTTCCACATGTATTCACATATTATTTATTACATATTAGGTGTATATCACATACTAAGGACACAAAGGACCTTACTATTACATGTTGTCTTACTTAAGGACCTCACAGGCAAGATAAAAATACCACACAGAAAAACAACAATCTCACATGCTATGCAGAATCCTATATGTGGACAAAGAAGTGAGAAAATTTAAGAGAAAACTAATGAGTATGACCTGATAATATAAACAATATCATTACAATTATACACAAGCCATAAAATTTCTGTGTTAGACCACATTCCAGAAACCAAAAGTCTGATGCTCCAGTCTGTCGCTCCCCCTCTTCGCAAAGGAACGACACAGGACCCTGCACTGTTCTTTTGTCTGCTCAGCCCTTCCCGGGTTTGCTGCTGGTCCTTCCTGGGTTGGCTGCCGACCCTTCCACCTCTGTGGAGGGGCGGGCCCCCCTGCCACTTTCCCCACTTCCATGGGGGAGCGGCACACCACCGGCCGGCTCTCTCAGGGGCTGCTCAGATGTTATCCGGATGTTCCCCTTAGATGTTCCTCGTGCATGTTGTCTCTCTCCTCCTTTATAGTCCTCTTCCACCAATCCCAACTCTGCTACCCAGACGCCGAGTACGCTGCTCTCCTCCAATCAGGAGCAGGATCAGCTCCTCCAGGTTATTGGTCGAACTGGAGGCAGCTGTGTAGAAGTTGTTTACTCCTCTCCCAGTGCCATATTGTGGGAGAGCAGATGCATAGAATAAGTCTTAATTCCAGTAACTTAGTCTAGTCCGAGTTGCTCCCCACAGTTCCCCCTTTCTTTTTATTTTTGGTGTTGATAAGTGCCTGTCTTTGGTGCCCCGCGGCGCACACTCTGCTCTGCTTGCTGGAGTTGCCCACAGGTGCTTACAAGCCCTACCAATCAGGCAAACCAATTCCAGGTCCTCTCTTCGCCATAACGTGAGGAGGTTTTTAGGCGCTGATGCGTGCCTGTGTTCGGTGCCCTGCAGCGCATGCTCTGCTCGAGCTGCCTGCAAGTGCTTATCGCCTTACTAATCAGGCAGACCGAATCCGAGCTCTCTCATTGCCATGTTGTGGGGAGGCCTTATTTTTCTCTATTTCTCTATCTCCGGGCATTCCTATTTCTCCTATTTTACTTCTATCTGCCAGCATTCCTATTTCTCTCATTTTACTTCTAAACTTCTGTTTCTCTTATCCCCACGGCTTCCCGGCGCCCGCCCCGAGGCGCCTTCTTGGCGCCTCGCCCCGTGGCGCTTCCCGGCTCTGCGCGGCTTCAGCCCATGCTTCTCTCATCTGCGCAGCTTCCCGGCTTCGCGCGCTCCGCGGTCTCTGCGCCCTTTGCACTCGCACCACAGCCTCTGCGCCAGCCCAGCACTTCCTATCTTTTCGCCCCGTGCACTCTCTCCGCTTGTGCCCCGCATGCTTTCTCTGCACTCGGCGGCTTCCGCGAATCACAGCCTAGCTCACGTTTCCGCCAACGGTTGGTTTAGTTTTCAGTCTACGTTCCCCAGGCTAACCTGACGAAATCCAAGCTAGCTTACGTCTCCACTTTTCAGTTTGGCTTCCCATCTTTTTGCTCCCGAGCTAATCTGACGGATTCCAACCTAGCTTACGTCTCTGCTTCTGGTTTTAGTTTTTCGCCTTTTGCTCCCCGGGCTGACTTGACGAATCCCAACCTAGCTTACGTCTCAGCTTCGGCCTGCCCCCGCGGCTTCATCCTCCCTAATATATTTTTCTCTACCCAGTATGTTTCCTAACTTTTCTTCCAACAATATTCCCCTCTCATTTCTCCTGGCTTCTCCCCACAGACCGTATCTGAGTCTGTTTGTTCTAGCTTTCACTTTCGCTTTCAACCATAGATTTCTCCTAACTTCCCCGCCATAGTCCGTATCCGAGTCTATGTTTCTTCCAGCTTTCACTTTCGCTTTCAATCCTAACTTCTTCCGGCACTTTTTCTGTCCGGCTTTTCCCTAGGCTCTTCCCTAGTCCCTCTCTCTGGTATTTTCCCACTTCTTCCAGCTTCTTCCCTCCTAGGTTTCCTATCCGAGTCACGGGACCATTATGTCGCTCCCCTTCTTCGTGGAGGAATGACACTAGACCCTGCACTGTTCTTTTGTCTGCTCGGCCCTTCCCGGGTTTGCTGCTGGTCCTTCCTGGGTTGGCTGCCGACCCTTCCACCTCCATGGAGGGGAGGGCCCCCCTGCCACTTTCCCCACTTCCATGGGGGAGCGGCACACCACCGGCCGGCTCTCTCAGGGGCTGCTCAGATGTTATCCGGATGTTCCCCTTAGATGTTCCTCGTGCATGTTGTCTCTCTCCTCCTTTATAGTCCTCTTCCACCAATCCCAACTCTGCTACCCAGACGCCGAGTACGCTGCTCTCCTCCAATCAGGAGCAGGATCAGCTCCTCCAGGTTATTGGTCGAACTGGAGGCAGCTGTGTAGAAGTTGTTTACTCCTCTCCCAGTGCCATATTGTGGGAGAGCAGATGCATAGAATAAGTCTTAATTCCAGTAACTTAGTCTAGTCCGAGTTGCTCCCCACACCAGTCCACTCTCTAGTCTCTTTGATCAGAGATAGTCCAGCTTATGGGAGTGACTATCATTGACCAGAAAGCATGGACCGATAATTCCAAAAAGTGGGGGAGACTCAGCTGAATTTTCCCTTCTAAGCTGATGCTCATTTTCCCCCTTTTATGCTCAGGGATGAAACTAGTGTCTGCTCCATGCATGAGCCCTCCAAGTACCTAAACACAGCAAGGATTATTTGGCTTGTTATGGCCTTCAAAAAGCAAAACACTACAGTGTACAGGCATTAAGATTTTATATGTTTATACTTGAATTGTTCAAAGGCTAGTGAGGAATCAAGTATTAGGGGAAAAATCACTTGCTAAATTGCAGTTATATTAAAATAAAGGGGGGGGGGTGCCTACGCTGTGGCTTAGCAGGTAACGCTGCCACCTGCAGTGCCAGCATACCATATATAGGTGCCAGTTTGAGTCCCAGGTGCTCCACTTCTGATCCAGCTCTCTGCTATGGCCTGGAAAATCAGTAGAAGATGGCCCAAGTCCTTGGGCCACTGCACCAGTGTGGGAGAACCAGAAGAAGCTCCTGGCTCCTGGCTTTGGATCAGCCCAGCTCTGGCCGTTGTGGCCATTTGGGGAGTGAACTAGCAGATGGAAGATTTCGCTCTTCTCTTCCTCTGCCTCTCTCTCTGTAACTCTGCCTTTCAAATAAATAAAGTAAATCTTTAAAACAAAAAAAGAGTGGAGCCTGCATCGTGGTGCAGCTAGTAAAGTTGCTTCCTGCAAAGCTGGCATCCCAAATCACATCAGTGGTTGGAGTCTTGATGATCGCTCTGCTTTGGATCCCAATCCTTTCTAACGCACTTGAGAGAGCAGTGGAAGATAGTCTAAGTGTTTGGGATGTGGGAGACCTGGCTGGAGCTCGTAGCTCCTGGATTTGGCCTGACCCAGCTATGGCCATTGCAGCTATTTGTGACTGAACTAGCAAATGGAAGATCTCTTTTCTCCCTGTCTCTCTGTCTCTGTCACTCTGCATTGCAAATAAATTAAAAAAAAAAAAAAGAGTGAGGGTATAATGAAAAGATGATAAAATTAATACAATGAGGTCATTGAATAGGACAGATAGAACATTTTCAAATTTGTAAGAAAATATCGAGGCTTCAGTGGCCAGTATGTGTAGCATAGTAAGTAAAGCCTCCGCCTGCTAAGCAGGCATTCCATATGGGAGCCAATTCTTGTCACAGTTGCTTCATTTCTGATCCAGTGCTCTGCTAATAGTCTGGGGAAAGCAGCAGAACATGACCCAAGTACTTGAGCCCTGCCTGCCATGTAGGAGACCCAGCTGAAGTTCCTGGCTCCTAGTTTTGGCCTGGCCCAACCCTAACCATTGCAGCCATCTCGGAAGTGAAACAGTAGATGGAAGATCTCCCTCTCTCTTTTTGTAACTCTGACTTTCAAATAAATAAGTCTTTTAAAAATTATCACTTGAGTAAAGAAAATCAACCAATGAAATAGCAATCCACAGAAGAAGAAATGTAAGGATAATATGCATTAGCAATAATTAGTTTTCTCTTGCTAAGGAAAATGACATTAAAACAAGGTAAAGCATCATTATACAAATGCTAAGCTATCAAAATGTCTTTGTGTCTGTGAATGTGTTTTAAAATGCTGATTCTCTGTGTGCATGTGATTGAGGTCAAACAGTAAGAATTAAGTTGAATTTAAATGATATATTGTAAAAAAAAAACATTTGTAGACTGGGGTAAAAATAATAACAGCCATATCTAATCAACACTCTACATTTACTATTGCTAAGTGCTATATAAGATTTGTATAGTATAGTTCATATAAATCCATAAGCCCAATGAAGTGGCTGCTTTCATATTACTTTAGTTTGGTGGATGAGATGAGGTGTGCCATGGCCACACAGACTGTCAGTGATGGAACCAGTACTGATATCCAGACCTGACATCCACTTCACCTTCTCCATGAATTAGGTCCAAGGAAATAATTTCACAGTCGAAAAATAAAACATGATTAGAGAGGAAAATATTATTAATATATTCATGTTATATATAATTAGCCAGTAACTAAACATATTAAAATGCAAGTGTATATAAACATACAACCTAATTTTTAGTCATTTTGTATAGGGTTGACATAGAAATGTAAAATGCCAGGAGATTAAGTTAAAATTAGACTATGAATACTGTGTAATCCATTAAAAGCACACAAATGAATGCTGATAGACCAAGAAAGGACACCAATAAGTCAGATGAAAGTAGTTTTGTTAGGAATGATTTTGCCCAAATTTTCATTTTCTTTTCACTGTAGCATCTTTCAAAGAATCTACAATTTTCTTGCTTTGGACTTTTAGCCTTTATTAAATTACACATACCTTTGGGTAGCTGAGCACACCAGCCATGTCAATCTCGTGTATCTTAATATTGTGTTTAATATCAGATCAATCTTCACTGATTCTGAAGAAATAGAGCGAAGATGTGCTCAGGAGGCTAAGCACAGAGAAAAAGGAATTAAGGAGAGAAAAAAAAACAAATTTAATTTCTGGTTTTGTTATGAAAAGTTTCCAATAATAACTCACATAGTACGAAGATGTGACCATTTTCCGGCTTTGGTAACTGAAAATCTATGTTAATCTAAAGTTGAAATCAGTCTTGCCCAATCAGACAAACACCCGTACCTTTCATGATTTATATAAAATCCCCAGGAATGCTGCCTTATTTCCTATTTTGAGGAGACAATGGTGGCAGAAAAGACGTATCTGGAGATCATTTTTCACTCATCTGTAAAATATGCAAGGTTCCGACATGGAGGCACTGAGACGTAGTCATGTAGTCAAGTTCAGGAGCCTTACACACTGGGCTGCTCTTGCCGCTCTGCCGGAGATAATCAGGACACAGCTGCCTCCACTGACTGTGACAGCTTACTACCTACTGAGATAGGATAGCATCATCAACATGGTGCCAGGTTCTCACTCTGTAAGGCGACTCCAAACCAGAGGGGCCTAACAAATAATGCAGGGAGGGTCAACTCCACATGGACAACTGTACCCTCCTATAAGGAAGGAAGTCTCCCCTCGGAAGAGACAGCTGGTGAAAGCCCACCAAGGATGCTCATCTGGGAGTAGATGGGTGTATATCCTGGCACTTAAGATGCCTACTTCTAATATTAGAGTGCTTGGGTCTGATCCTGTCCCTGGCCGTATCCTGTGAATATGGACCACAGTAGGCAATGGTGATGGCTCAAGCAACGTGGCTCCTGCCACCACGTGGGAGACCTGGGTTTCATTTCTGGACCCTGGTTGAGGAAATTGAGGCATAGATCCCTGAATGGGAGCTTCCCCTCTCTCTCTCTCTCTTTCACTCTCTTTCTCTCTCTCTCATGTTTCTTAAGATGCCTATCTGTCCTTTTGTGGGAGGACCACAGCACCTCCCCCAAGACCTGGGCATGACTTCCCTTCAGCCTCGCCTTGTGGAGAGAGCAATAGAGCCAAGTGGCTTTTGGGCACCAGGATAAAGTCATTTCTCTATAGACAAAACCTGAAGATTTTTAAACTGAGATTGGGGTCTCATAAGTATGAGATACTTAGTTTCATGGAAGTGGCAAATATGAAACAAGGGAGCAAAACACATGGAAAATTTTATTAAATGGAAAAGTATGGCCAGACATCAAATGCACTGTATTTATTAAATTCAGGGTTTTTTAAATTTTTGTATATATATATATATATTATTTATTTGAAAGGCAGAAAGACAAAGGTCTCTCATCCTCTGGCTAACTTCTCAAAGACTGGGCCAGGAGACAGGGATTCAACCCAGGTCTCCCATGTGAGTGGCAGAAACCAAACAGCTTCAGCCATCACCTGCTGCCTCCTAGGGTGCACATAAATAGGAAACGGGAGTCAGGAGTGGACGAATGAGGACTTGAACCCAAGCACACCAGTATGCGGGGCAGGCATTCCAAGTGCTATCTTGGCATTGCACCAAATGCCTTTTCCTTGGTATTTTTATTGATTTTCTCATAACACTATCATAATTTTTATTGGTTTTATCATAATTAAAGAAAAATTCAAATCCAATGTAATAACGCTGATTAGAATAGGACATTAGAATATATATATATATGTATGTATTCCTACCTCTGTGAATATATATAGAAACCAATGTTTCTAGTCAAAATGACACATTTGAGATTTACGACTTTTTAATCAGTGTTTCTTGAGCCTTAAAGTGCATATAAATCACCTGGGATCTCATTAAACGCACATTCAGATGTAGGACTGGGATAAGGCCAAAGAATTTGGCTTTGTCGGAAGTTCCCTGGTGAAGTAACTTACACATTGAGGACAGTAGCTGATGCTAACATGAATGACATCCTGTGCTCACCTCCAACAGAATTAAAAAGACATGAATACAAGTTTTAATTGTAATGTTTTGTTACATTTTTCATCAGTGGTCTATACTCATGGTGAAAATATTCCATTACTGCATCCAATTGACATTTATTTCAGAAAACACATTTTACAGAACATGCTGGGTGGGAGTCAATGACTCTGTAAACACTGAGGGGTTTTATATAGACAGGTAGCAGAGTAAAAAGAAAACACCCTTCACAGCAAGATTATAATCCACTGGGAGAAAAGTCAAATGACACTGAAATGGACTACAATACAATGTCCTTTGTTGGACTAGCTGGGAAAGCTAAAAATGTGTCCTACGAGAAGACACAATTTGAGAAGGGTGCTTATGCATTTTAAGGGAGACATCATGAGAATAGTTTAAATACCCTCCGTGCTTCAAGGCTTCTGAGGGAAACGCCACAGACAGGTCTTTTCTTGCACAAGCTCTGATGGTGCCTGTGACACTGCTGCCGCTTCATCAAAATCTGCATCCAGCGCCAAGCACAGGCACCTATCAACAGTTCAGATCTGAAGGAAGCAGCACAGCCTGAGGAAGCTGTATGTGATGTGTTCGTCTAAAAGGAGCACTTCACATGGACTGGTGCTCAGAGCCATGACCACCAGGCTTGGGGAAGGGGGCAGAGCAGAAGCATCCGAGAGAGAGAACATAACTCCTGAGTTTACACAGGTGCACTTAGAGTAGGGTGTACTGTGCAGGTGACAGAGAACACACTCTTCAGAGCTCGCTGTGAGATGGTGAAGTTGTGAAGATATGATTTTTTTTTTTGACAGGCAGAGTTAGACAGTGAGAGAGAGAGAGAGAGAGAGAGAGAGACAGGTCTTCTTCCGTTGGTTCACTCCCCAAATGGTCGTTACGGCCGGCACTGCACCAATCCGAAGCCAGGAGCCAGGAGCTTCCTCCTGGTCTCCCATGCGGGTGCAGGGCCCAAGCACTTGGGCCATCCTCCACTGCCCTCCTGGGCAGCAGCAGAGAGCTGTACTGGAAGAGGAGCAACTGGGACAGAACTGGCGCCCCAATTGGGACTAGAACCTGGAGTGCTGTCACTGCAGGCGAAGGACTAGCCTAGTGAGCCGCAGCACCGGCCAGATCTGATTCTTAAACACACTGTGCAGTAGAGCCACTCAGGGAGCTTTACCAAGGCCTACTAGGGGCTAGCATTGTGGCTAGAAAGTTAGGCTGCTTCCTGTGACAGCAGCATCCCATTCCAGAGAGCCAGTTCAAGTCTTGGCTACTGAACCAGGATTAACCACTCTACTAATGCTCCTGGGAAGGAAGAGGATGATAACCTAAGAGCCTGAGACAATGTCAACCACACGGGAGATCAGGATGGAGTTTCTGTCTTTTGCTGCACTGGGCCCAGACCTGGTTTGGCAGCCATTTGGGGAGTGAACTGGTAAATGGAAGATTTCTCTCTCTCTCTCTCTCTCTCTCTCTCTCTCTCTCCCCCTTCCTCCCTTCTTCCCTCCCTCCCTCCCTCCTTCCTTCTCTGTTACTCTGCATTTCAAAATAAAACAAAAGCAATATCTAATTGGTGGGATCTAAGGAATAAGATCTTATATTCTACCTCTCTGGGCCCATACCTAACAGAGCAAAATCTCCAACATGTCTTGTAGTTGCCCTGTGTGTCTGGAGCAGAATCCCCTTCACGTGCCCAAGCTCCGGCACTAGGACTTTCAGTCCTAACCCCAGCACTGTCACAGTCCCAAAGCAGGACCTGGAGAAGTTTCCATCCACATCACATAGTCATAAAGCCACAGCTATTGGTGCCACAAGCCTCAGCATCACTCAATCTTAGCAGTGGGAAAAGGGGACAGCCCATCTGGTGTTCCTCAGCACCAAGAATGAGGCTCTGGTTGCCACAAACCCTACTATGATTGATACCTAACTCACACGGAAGTAAATTCACAAACTCTACAAAGCCCACATACCTCTCAATGTTGCACTACAATCCCCATGAATCACTGCAGGCTACACGAATTTGTCACTTATAATCATTGCTGACATTGATTATAACCAAAGAAATCATTGAGATCACATTTCTGGGCTCACTTAGAACAAAACCGGAGCAACAAGCCAGGTGATACCCTGCATTCCATCTAAATAATAACCTCTTTTCTGACACAACCTGCTCCATAAAAAAAGGACTAACACACTAGAGGTGCAGACATCAATGTAGGGACATAAGGAACACGAAGAAACAAAGTAGCATGAAATCACCAAAAGAGCACAATGGTTCCCCAAAAGTAGATCCTTGCTCAAGGGAACCCTAGAAGTTCAAGAAACAGAATTCAAAATAATGATTGTGAGGAAGCTCTATGTGATGCAAGAGAATACAGATAGAGTTTAAGTAATTAAGGAAAATAATGAATGAGGGACTCACTAAGGAGACAGAAGTCACTAAAAAAAAAAAAACAAACAAAAATTTGGGAAATGAAACTTCAATAAATGAAATAAAAATATATTTGAGAGCTTCAACAGCAGAATAAATCAAGTAGGGCAAAGCATTTCTGATCTGGAGTACAAGCCTTTTGAAATAATTCAGCAAGACAAAAATAAAGAGAAAAGAATAAAAAAGAATGAAGAAAACCTACTCAAAATATTGGATAGCATTAAACAACCAAATATTCACTTGTATGGATTTCTGAAGGAGAAGGAAAAGGGCATAGAAAACAAACTAAGTGAAATAATAATTAAAACTTTTCAAGTCCTAAAAGGGACTGGACATCTAGATACAGGATGGACATCTAGACACAGGAATCTTAGAGAACCACACATAGATTCAACCAAAAAAGACCTTATCCAAGACATATTTTAGTCAAATTTTCAAAAGATAAAAACAAGCAGAGAAACCTAACAACAGTAAGGGAAAAGCACCAAGTTATATATAAATGAAAATCAATTAGACTAACAGCAGTTTGCTCTGCATAAACCCAATAAGGCCAGAAGAAAGTGGGGTAATATATCCAAAATCTTAAAAACTATAAAAAAAAACTTCCAACCAAGGATATTATATCCAGCAAAGTAATTCTTTAGAAGTGAAGGAAAAATACTTGTTTTAATATATAAGCAAAAGCAGACAATTAATTACCACCAGACCCACAGTACAAGAAATTCTGAAAGGAGTCCTTAATTAGAAGCAAGCATCATGAAAACACAAGACACTACCATATTAACTAACAGAACAATCAGTAATCAGTCAAAAAGTGACAGGTATTAGTTCTTCTCTCTTAATGCTATCTTTGAATGTAAATCAATTAAAATCCCCAATCAGAAGATTCAGTTTGGTTAAATGGATTTAAAAAATACCTGACAATATGCTTTCTGAAAAGAAAGAAAGAAAGAAAGAAAGAAAGAAAGAAAGAAAGAAAGAAAGAAAGAAAGAAAGAAAGAAAGAAACGAAACAATTCACAAGTAAAAATACACAGACTGAAAGTGAAGGGATGGGGAAGATATATCAGGCGAATGGAAACCAACACAAGCAGGAATAGCCACACTCATATCAGATAAAACAGATTTAAAATCAAAACTGCCAAGACAAATGACATTATATTTAATAAAAGGATAGATTCATTAAGAAGACATAATGGGACCGGCGCAGTGGCTCACTTGGTTAATCCCCCACCTGCGGCGCCAGCATTCTACATGGGTGCCAGTTCTAGTCCTGGTTGCTCCTCTTTCAGTCCAACTCTCTGCTGTGGCCTGGGAAAGCAGTGGAGGATGGTCCAAGTGTGTGGGCCCCTGCACCGGCAAGGGAGACTGGGAAGAAGCACCTGGCTCTTGGCTTCGAAGCGGCACAGCTCGGGCAGTAGCGGCCATTTGGGGAGTGAACCAATGGAAGGAAGATCTTTCTCTCTGTCTCTGTCTCTCACAATCTATAACTCTACCTGTCCAAAAAAAATACATAGCAATTGTAAATATATATTCACTCAACACAAGACCACCCAGATACAGACATCAGATGCAATTAGACCTAATGGGAGAGATAGAAGCCAATACAATGAAACTGGGGGATTTCAACACCCAAATGCCATCAAGGGGCAGATCATCCAGGGAGAAAGTAAGCAAATATATCAGAGTTGAACATACTGTTGAACAAATGGCCCCAACAAACACCAACAGAACATTTCTTCTAACAGCTGTAGAATACATATTCTTCTCAGCACATGGAACTTCCTCCAGAATACACCACATATTAGGTCACAAATCATGTCTCAGAATATTTTAAAAAATTGAAGTCATACCATCTCTCTTCTTAGACTACAAAGGAATAGAACTGGAAATCAACAGAAAGAAAAACAGAACATTTATAAATATAAGGAAATTAAACAACATGTCACTGGTTGATCAATGGGTGACTGAAGAAATTGAAAAAACATCAAAACTATTTTTGAAATAAATAAAAATGAAAACACAACATAAAAAATCTGTGCAAAAGCAGTAATAGGCAAAAAAATTTATAGCGTCAGTGCTTACATTAAAATAGAAAGATCTCAAATAAATAGTCCAATGATCCACATTAAGGACTTAGAAAAATAATAACAAGCCAAACTGAAAATTAGCAGGAGGCAAGAAATACTAAAGATTCAAGCAGAAGTAAATTAAAGTGAAACTTAGAACACTACAAATTAGCAACAAAACAAAAACTGATTTTTTGAGATTAAAAAAAAAATCTTTCAGCCAGACTAACAAAGAAAAAGAAAAAAAAAACTAAAGTAAATAAACAAAATTCCACATGCTAAATGAGACATTGCAACCAACACAGCTGAAATACAAAGGATCATAAGAAACTTCTATGAACAACTATATGCTAACAGATTTGGAATCCGCAAAGTAATGAATAAATTTCTAAATATATACAACTTACCAAAAATAAATCTAGAAGATATAAAAAAATATTCTAGAACAAGATAAGGATGCCTCTTTTCATGACTCTTATTCAATACATTGTTAGAAGTACTAGCAAGAACAATTAGGAAGAAGAACTTAATGAAGATCCTCAAATTAGAAAGTGGGAAGTCAAAATATCCACATTTGTGGATTACATGATGTTGTACATGGAAAAACCTTAAACCTCAACACAAAGATGTTAGAACAAGTAAACCAATTCTATAAATTTGCAGGTTACAAAGTAAACATACAAGCAACAATATCTTTTTATATTTTTATATATTTATATATTTTTATAACAAAATCTTTTTATATATTAATAATGAGCTTGCCAAGAGAAATCAAGAAATACCATTCACAATAGGCACTCCAAAAATGAAATATTAGGAATAAACTTAACAAAATAAGTAAATGATCTCAACAACAAAAATCATAAAACCTCAATGAAAGAAATCACAAGGGCACAAAAAATTGAATGATATCCCTTGCTCATGGATTTGAAAAATTAATATCATTAAAATACCTATGATAGCTAAAACAATCTACATATTCAATGCAATCCCTATCAAAACACCAATGACATTATTTACAGAATTAGAAAAAAATCTCAAAATGTATATCACATCACAAATGACCCAGAATAACTAAAGCAATCCTGAGTGGGAAAAAAAAGATAATCAATCTAGAGTCCTCCTAATATCTAAATACTGAATAAACTGGGCACACAAAGTAAGCAGGAAAGAAAGCTGAGCTCTTTGAAATGTTGGGCTCAGCTTCATTCCTGAATGGTCCTTTGCCCACCTCCCCATCCCAGAATGCTATTACCTGCCTGACTCCCAGAAGTCTGGTAAAGTGAATATTTCCAGCATATTAACATCACTTTAGAAAGATCAAAACCAAGCTGGACATTACTGAGTCCTCAGCACAGGTTGTCTAAATGCTTCATGTCAACTTGCATTTGCATCATGATTATGTCTCAGATGCCTTCTTTAGTATATGCTACACACGGTTGCTGGGGAGAACCCAAAGCCATCACTGACCTCTGGAGGAGGATACTGATATATGGGAATGGAATCCAGTAGTTGTGCATGACCACATTGGCTAAGATCAATTTGCAACACTATTCTTCTGGTAATGGGAATCAGAATCGATGAAAGAATGTAAATGCAAGCTGACTGAGGGAAGTAGGGCTAAAAATTAGGAATCTTGCAGAAATTATTCAGAAAGTATAATATTTAAAAGACACTATCAACACACTGGAAATGCCAGAAAGGTTGAATACTATCCTGAAGCACTAATGGACACGCTTGCACTTGCATAAGATGAATGAGAAAGAATTCAAACAAAAGGGGCCGACCATGTGGCACTGTAGGTTAATCCTCTGCCTGCTGCGTCAGCATCCCATATTGGCACCAGTTCTAGTCCTGGCTGCCCCTCTTCCAATCCAGCTCTCTGCTGTGGCCTGGGAAAGCAGTAGAAGGTGGCCCAAGTGCTTGGGCCCCTGCGCCCTTGTGGGAGACCCGGAAGAAACTCCTGGCTCCTGGCTTCAGCTCAGCTCCAGCCATCGCGGCCATCTGGGGAGTGAACCAACAGAAGGAAGATCTTTCTCTCCCTGTCTCTCCCTCTCACTGTCTGTAACTCTACCTCTCAAATAAATAAATAGAAAAACAAAAAAAATAATAGTAATTCAAATCAAAGGCAAGCAAGATTAAGTCATGGACTGATGTTCTCTGCTTGAGCATCTGAATCCATAAATACTTCAATTTGGCTTTATCTCTGAATTTTTCAATCAAGTAAATGTGAAATTTATCTTCAATCATTTTAGATACTTTTCTATCATTGCAAACTGGACAGAAATTTGTAAAACATAAAGTAATGTATTTTATGAGAATAATATTGGAGTGTGAAGGATATCTAGTTCTGTTCAAAGTTTATGTGTGGAATCCTGTTGGCAAATCTTAAGTCACACTTGTCTTGACTGATTGATCAATGCAAATACTAGTTAATAGACACATACTAAGACATTTATATATTCATAGATTCTATTTGAAATAACCAGTGAATATTAATGCATTTAGTTATTTTATATGTGGATGGTATCCATCTCTTAATTCATTTAAACTCAAGTTGCCCATGGACTAGTTGGACGTGAAGCAAGGTAATTGAGGATAATAGTAGAATCGCATCTAAGTGGGATGTGAAGTTAACACAGAAGTTACTGTAGTAACTCATACTGCACGTATGAGGAATCTTCAAAGGTTCGTGTGGACAGGGCATTAGATCTCTGAAAGTACCCTAATATATTTTAACAACAAAAATTAGTATGCTGTACTTGAATTTTTCCTTTACTTTTAAGATGTGTATGGCTTAGCTGATGACTGGTTTTGAGTAGCTGTTCATTAACATGTACTTTGCTCATGTCTTTCTATCCGAAGATCAGTTTTGTTTCTCTATTCAAAAGGAAGCTTAAGAAGTCAGTAAAAAAAATATGCTGTGGGCTGTAAATAAAGTTGTCAACTCGAATAAAATGCTACAAATTCATTTAGTATACGCAGGGTAGTGTCCATTTTCAGATCGTCAGTACCCGCTTTGGTCAAGTTTCTCTGAAGACATACATAGAACAAGAAGACCATTATCTCGGGGAAGATAATCTTCAGTGGATACAGTTTTTTCATTACCCAAGTAGTTCAAAATGCACCTCTGGATTCAGTTAATTATGTGGAGAGCTGATACACAAACATCAGATTAATTCTAGATTATTGAATAGCCTTGTAATTAGATCCCATCAGAAAATGTTGATTCTTGATTTCAAAATATTCTAAAAATATGTCAAAAATGATACTGTTCAATTTATTATATATAATACTACATAAGAATCCTCTAGAAGAATCCATGTCTGAGTTCAGGATTAATTATAATTGTGTCTTTCCTAAAACACTGAATTGATATGATATTTATGGGCAGAATAAGTTATGAAAGTTACCAATTTCCTTTTGATATTGGCTTAGAATAAAACAGATTTAACAGCAATAATGATCAAGGGTATGCATATTTATGGAATATTTTAATTAAAAATTAGTTCATTCAATTTGCTTTAGCTTTTGTTTTTCATAATTTTTTTTTAATTTTTAGCTATTTATTTGATAGAGAGAGAGAGAGAGAGAGAGAGGAGAGCTTTCATTTGATGGTTCACTCCCCAGTTGCACACAAAAGGTAAGACTTGGCCAAAGCCAAAGCCAGGAACCGGGAACTGAATCCAGGAATCTCAAGTGGTTGGCAAGAACTCAATTACTTAAGCCATCACTGCTGCTCCCAGGGAGGTGTATTGGTAGGAAGTTGGAGTCAGGGAGCAAAGGTAGGAATCAAACCAAGGTGCTCTGATGCAAGACGGATTTCTTAATTGCTAGGATAACACTCCTCCTGGCAATTACATTTAAGATACATTAATTTGGTGCATATTTTTATGTCATCTGTTCAGAAGCCATCAATGTCTCTTTCTTTGTTGTTGACATGATATATTTAATTTAACAATCAAGTAATCAACTATAATAGTATCAGTATGAATAAGCCTGCAAAAGTAAACATTATGTATATGGAACATATAACTCATGCCATTCTATCAATGTCGCTTATTCTTTGACTAAATTTATAAAGATTAGCTAGCTATTCTAAGTTTTCACATAAATTTGCTTACACTGTCCACTTGCTGCTAGTTTTAAAAATACAGAATTTCTGTTCAGCAGCAACTATTTCATTTTTGCAGTAACTGTCTCTGCTGAAGACAATTAGAAGTGATGGATACTTCATTAGCTAATTAGCAAGGCTTGAAGAACACCAGTCACCAGATTACAAGCTCGTTGTAAACCAGACACACACACACACACCCACACACACCCCAATGCTGGCTGTTAAGGATCAGCACATCTTGTCTTTCAGTTCTGAATTTTCTCCTGAATCTTTTAAATCTGTGAGCTTCCAGATTTCCTCAAAAAAAAAAAAAAAAAAAAAAAAAGTGAAGCAGAGGCTGAATGATATTAACTCAAACATCTATGAGACATTAAATACCTTCAAATATCCTGTTCTCTAAATTGCTATTATGACACTCACTTTTGAAAAGAACTTTCTTTTTATGAAAAAAATTTTTTCTAAGTCAAAAATTTTCCCTAAAATGATGAATAATACAGAAAAATTCCACAATCCTTTGTTTACCTCTGTATTAAAAAAGAGCAGGTAAATAACCTAATACATCATTTAAAAAGTACTTCTCTAATTCTTCTTAGTGACTTCAACACTTCAACTAGATGTAAGGGTTTCTTATTTTTGGCTTTTATTTAAATTTCATGTAGACTTCTTTATCATTTTTTCTTTCTTTATTTTTTCTAAGTTGCTTCTTCCTCTAGCATCACTAGTATATCTTCCCTGATGTCTTGATTTGTTTGCCCTTGATTTTGCTGAAATATACATAGCTTATTTGAGCCAAAAATAAAGTTGTGAGTAAAATAAAATGACCATGATCCTCTGCATATGGTTACCATAAATTTGAAGGCAACTGAAGAGGAGACAGAAGAGGAATAAACTGAGAAGTTAGACACCACAGCTGTGGGCTACGAATTCTTTTTTGGTACTGAGTTAAATCAATTTGCAACCACAAAATAATAACAGATTACTGAAGTTACTGCATCTGCAATGGTTTCGGGGTTTTTAGGGTCTGCTAACTGCCCACTGAATAGTCATTCTACCTTTATTTTCATGAATGTAAAGCTAAATTTGTTACAGTATTAACGTGGGTAATGGGAAACTATATACACCAGGATACCCTGTATAGGGAGGCAAGCATGAGATTAATCCATTGGCCAGTGAGTTATAAGGAGAAGGTTTAGACAGTGCTTTCAGCAGAACCCTCGTATTATTCACCTATTGTCAATATGAAAATACCTGACATAGGCTACTTATGAAGAAGAGGAGGAGGTCCATTTAGGTAACAGCTTTGGAGGTCCCAGGGTATGATGCTGGAGTGGGCTCAGTTCTTGTGAAAGCCCTCTCTCTACCATGTCGCACCTGGCAGATGACACCTGTGGGAACTCATGTTGGAACCAGGAATTGCATCCCACAGCAGGGGCAGAGAGGATGAAGGGGCCAGATTTGTTCCATGAGGAGTTCGCATTTTAAAAGGAGGTGGAGGGTGGACTTCATGTGGTTCATTAATTGTGACAAATATAATAATATGACACAGTAATAAGGGAAGAGGGCGAGGGGTATATGGGGAATTTTTGTATTACTACATTAAAATTTTTGTCTTGTCAATGTATAAGCATTCTGATGTAAAATATGTCTTTACATATTTTTAAAAGTATTATAAAAACATTGAGTAAATTAACATCTTAAAAATCACTTTTCACTCTTCTCACAATATTTTTGATATGATAGAAATTAATATAACTACTTAACAAAATGAAGTTTAATATTAACATATGATATTTGAGATTTTCTACAATGCAGGGATATATAGACAAAGACAACGATGATATGAGGTAAAATATCAGTTCCATCAGAGAGACTGAAACAGAAGTGGACCTAATGGAAGAGAAAGATTTTGTTGGCTGGAAACATCAGAAGAAAGACAACTGTGCAACCATGGCTTGGTGGATGGAATAACATGGGAGATGGGTATGCTGGCCAACAAAACTGCAAGACAAAAGGTATTGGAACTGAAAATGTGTTCAGATAGTAATCTAGAACTTCGATTGACTGGTAGTTAAGACATTAAAGGGAGTCATAAGAAACCATGCTGAAAGGCAACAGATAGGAGCTTCATCGGATCAACAATAATTCAATATTTCTCAGAAGGGTCATGGAAGCATGACTATGCCCAGAGACTTCTGCAAGATGACAAATTCCTCGATATGGGCGGGGTGACTAGATCAGCGCTCTTCTAAGGGGTTGCAGTGTTGTGTCCATGGTGATCCCTGTCCACTGCCCAACCTTCCCTTCAATGATCTGAACTCACAACCAGTTCCAAATACCTTTTTGCAGTTGATCAAGCATCAAGGATACACATATTTCTGATGCCTCTCATGTTTCCAACAGTTCCTGCTGTCTTTACTGTCTTGTACATTTCCTAAAAGGTCCTTCTAACAATGATAGAAGGTCTATTTAATACCCTACATCAGATACTTACTATTGCTTTTTCCCACAGTCTAGTAACATCACTTAAACATCTTGTGACAGATATCCCAGGTCAAAATAATTTACCAGGCCACATGAGATTCAACAGCAATTATTATAGAACCTGTGCAACAGAGAAAGCATGCGGGCTGAGAGATTATTAGCATGGCCAAAGAGAAACACAAACAGAAATGAAAACCTGATTCAGAAATACTCTATTGTTTCTCTATAACTACAAAACTATATTTTCCTTCTTTCTCAAAACTTCTCCCAATTTCATAACCTTAGATCTCTCCTTGTTCAAGTATGTTCATATTTTATTATTAAATTTGTCTTCTCTGTCCAAGAAAGGACGATGAGAAGGAGAGAGAAACAGGGAGAGGATAAAGGACAGGAAGGCAAGGGAAGGGAAAGGAAGAGAAAGAGAGGGAGCAGATGTACATGACACAGTTGCCTCCACTTCCTTCAACTCTCCATTGACAGGTGTATCTGAAGCTAGAACATGTGCACTCTTCCCTACACTTAGCCTGATTCTTCTTCACCTTCGGTAGCAAGGTTCACTGAATGATCTCATCGTCTATACGCAACTCTATAGTCCCTTCAAACTCCCTAGTCAGGTTGGGAGAGTCAGCAGACGTTTGGCTTTTTATCACAGGAACATCCATACTCTGACACTCCAATTAAGCTGAGTAGAATAGGAGGACGGGTTAACCTGGGCAAATCTCCCTTGTTAACGAAACACCAGCCTTCAGCGGTTCCACAGCTTCTGAAATGTCAAAGGCTCAGAAATCCTTTTGGAGCATCACTTTCCCTAGTGCAGTCAGATAGCCTCAAATATGATGCAAATTGCTTTGGGGATTTGGCACACAGCAGTTTACCTGCCGCTTTCTACTGCCCTTTGTGGGACTAGTTAATCAAAACATCAGGACTCTGTACATCAGGAGACAGTCATAGCTCTTCAGAGGATATTTGAGAAGCCAAAATTAGAAACCATTATGGATTTAAAATACAGGGAAATTTCTATTTTTTGCCTTAGACACTAGCTGCAACAGCTAATGGGTAATCTCCATCAGCCCTGAGTCAGTTGAGAGGATTCACGGGCTGAGAAGATTGGGTTTATTTTTAGTTAAATGCAAGTTGGAATGGTTTGCAGATTGTCAGATATTGAGGATTTGCGGGCCCCTAATTAAAAGTGTTTTGCTGGGGTGATGATCAGTGCTGTCTTTTGTGAAACAAAGACAGGAGAATGCTGTGGGATTCTTTGTCAGTCCTTAGCATCTCTATCCTTTCCCTTTACCATGCTCCTCTGCTTGTGGGTGCTGTAAATGCCAAGTCACTCTGCTGTTAACATGTGTTATGCTGGCCTCACACCAAAGATCTTTCTGGGAAAAGACTGTTTCCTAGTGGTTGAGGTTAGCTCTCAAAGTTCTTAGCAGCACACACCTCAAATGCTGTTAGATCAGTCTGTACATTGACCAAAGCTGCTTTCTTTTTTCCTTTCTTGTTTTTTACATTCACTTATTTATTTGAAAGGCAGAAAGAGAAAGAGAGAGACAGAGAGGGAGAAAGAGAGAGTGAATCTTTCATCTACTGGTTCACTCCCCAGATGGCCACAACAGGTCTCCCATATAAGTGGCAGAGGTCCAGGTAATTGGGCATATTTCTCTGATTTCCCAGGTGCATTAACAGAGAGCAAGATCCGAAGGAGAGCAGATGGGACTCTGATGTGGGATACTGACCACAGGCATCAGAGGCAGCAGTTTAACCCGCTGTGCCACATGCTGTCCCCACCACACTGCTTTCATTAGAAAGCATCATCTACCCATCAAGAACCAAGTTTGCCAGACGCAGATGGTTTTATGTGAATGGCATACTTAACCAGAAATATGAAGAAAGAATGTTCATATCTAAGGAATGTATTAACAGTTTTGTGGAAGTGTTTCATCTCTAAAAATTTGGATGGTTGTTTGAAAAGACATTCTAAATGACAGAATAGGCAGAACAATGCAATTATTTTCTCCAAAAATTTTGAGCCTATCCAAATATGAGTTTAAACTCTGACCCCACTATATACTATTTGTGTGACTTAAGGTGAATTGCTTTTTTTTTTTTAAGTCTTAGTTTCCTCTTCTACAAAAGGCTCTAAGCAATTGAAGGATTTTACACTGAAGATGATTCTGTGCGTGTCAGTTTGGGAGACTACTTGAATTTTAGTTCCTGTTGGGCACTGAGAAATAGTCTCACCATATCGCCTTCATTGTTAATGATGGCAATATTAATAGGGGCAAACAAGCTTCCTCTCATTGTCAGTTTAAGCAGGGGTGTGCAAGCAGCACTCTGAGTGCTGGTGACATGGATGGTAGCAATGCCAGGCCCAAAGCTTGACATGTATGTGTTGTCTCTCACAGCCACCAAAGCTATATTGGATTCAGGCCATCATCAGAGTGGTGTCCAGGGTGCCCACCAAAGCTAGAGTGGATTCTGGACATCACTGGACCAGCGTCCAGGGTGCCCACCAAAGCTAGAGTGGATTCTGGACATCATTGGACCAGCGTCCAGGGTGCCCACCAAAGCTGAGGCAGGCTGCAGAAGCGAAATGTGCCTCCTACATGGCACTGCATATCTAATTGTGCCTAACAGAACTGGGCCAGGCTCAGGTCAAGTTTGGCTAGTTCACCAAAGCTATTGTATGCTGGAAAAGGTGTCTGATAGCCTATATAAGTGTGTACAACCCACAAGTGCCAGACTGAGCTCAGGAAGGGAGCCACAGTGGTGGTGGCGCTAAGCTGTGACTGGTGTGTGCTGCCCTTGGGGAAGATGAGAGTGTGGGAAGAAGCCTGAAGTATGCAGAGAAAAGCACCCAGACTTCTTAGCATCTCGGAGCAGGATCTGCCCTGCTTTGCTGTACTGTTTGTTCTGTGCAGTGTAGGACATTGGACCGAGGTTCTGGTATTACTGTTGCTCCTGTGTTCAGATAGCTTTGTGAGACAGAAGTCCTTTTTGCTGGATGGAAGCATGCAGAGGTTTCTATCTCCCAGGCAGTACGGATTCAACATTATCCTCATCCATAAGATGCAATCATACTGCCACTACCTGTGTGCAGGGTACAAGTAGGAAGACAACAAGAGTCCTTACTCTAAATTAAAGCAGTCATAGATAGTCCTTTTGATGGTTTCCAGGCCTGTGACAACTGTGTTTCCCTCCAAAGCTATGATTGCCAAGATTCATCATCCCTAGGGATGGGAGAGTTTGATTAGGTTTTACCAAGACCTGCTTCCTCTGCAATGAAGACCTCTCTGCTCTGGGGCTGCCTTGCAGTTGTCAGTTAGCTATGTTCCTTTCTTTATGCTGCCATCTAAGGTCTTGTGTCCTGTCAGGTCCCCATGTCTGCCTAACTGTGTTCTCATGTTCTCCCTTGGACACTCATCCCAAAAAGGAATTATTTGCTTGCTATTTTGGTTCTTCTGTGTGGTACAGGAGATGAATGCTGACCACTTCTATTTGGCCAGGTTTGAGTTTCTATAAACCTCTTTTCTTTATAAATGTAACCCACCTCAAGTGCTTTGTAATAGTAGTGAGAAGCTAATACAGAAAATTAGTACTGGAGCTGACAGTATTTTTGATAATTCTTGGAAAATGGAATTAGAAGTAAATGTTTATTCTAGCAGGCAAGATACACAAATTTCACATTAGATTGTCAGGACTGGATTCCTGGCCTATGTGCTGACTCCAGTTGTCTGTCAGTGCAGACCCTGGGATAAGTACAGATAAATATTGTCCCTTTTTTATGCTGTATTGTTTTATGTTCCTTATTGGAGTTTATATTTTCCCCAGACTGCTATCATTTACATAAAACTGTATAATTTGTTTGTAGGGACAAAACTGATATCTCCTACTGCACTGTCCTATGTCACTCCTTTTTTTTTTCATTTTCGATTGTCTTTATATACAGAAGATAAATTTAGCATATATTAAGTAAAGATTTCAACAGTTTGCACCCACATAGAAACACAAAGTGTAAAATACTGTTTGAGTACTAGTTATAGCACTAAATCACAATGTACAGCACATTTAGGACAGAGATCCTACATGTAAAGTAAGTGCACAGTGACTCCTGTTGTTGACTTTACAAATTGACTCTTGTTTATGGCGTCAGTAATCACCCTAGGCACATGTCATGAGTTGCCAAGGCTATGGAGGCCTTTTGAGTTCGCCAACTCTGATCATATTTACACAAGGTCATAGTCAAAGTGGAAGTTCTCTCCTCCCTTCAGAGAAAGGTACCTCCTTCTTTGAAGACCTGTTCTTTACACTGGGATCTCACTCACAGAGATCTTTCTATAAGTGTTGTGTGTTTTGTTTGTTGGTTTGTTTGTTTTGCCAGAGTGTCTTGGCTTTCCATGCCTAAAATACTCTCATGGGCTCTTTAGCCAGATCCAAATGCCTTAAGGGCTGATTCTGAGGCCAGAGTGCCATTTAGGATATCTGCCATTCTATGAGTCTGCTGTGTATCCTGCTTTCCATGTTGGATCGTTCTCTCCCTTTTTTATTCTATCAGTTAGTATTAGCAGACACTAGTCTTGTTTATGTGATACCCTTTGACGCTTAGTCCTATCATTATGATCAATTGTGAACAGAAATTGATCACTTGGACTAGTGAGATGGCATTGGTACATGCCACCTTGATGGGATTGAATTGGAATCCCCTGGCACATTTCTAACTCTACCATTTTGGGCAAGTCGAACAACTTAATACTTTATCCCCTTTAGTATTTTTTTTTTGTTCTACTTAATACTATTGATTGAACTCTTTAATTAATACACAGTTATTCTTAAGTGTTGAAATTTAACTGAAAAGTGATCCCTGTTAAATATAAGAGTGGGAATAAGAGAAGGAGGAGATGTACAATTTGAGACATGCTCAATCGGACTTATGTCCCTCCTTTAAACATACTTTTCTATAATGCTTAGACTATACCAATAGACTTGTCTTTTCATTTACTCTTAATTTATCACCTCTTTCTATTGAGATTAAATAAAAGGAAGCATTTTACCTCTATGGCTCTATTGAGGAGGCAGAATCTGTGTTTTTTGTTTGTTTGTTTGTTTCCTTTTTTTTTTTTTTTTTGACAGAGTGGATGGTGAGAGAGAGAGAGACAGAGAGAAAGGTCTTCCTTTGCCATTGGTTCACCCTCCAATGGCCGCTGCTGCCACTGTGCTGCGGCTGGTGCACCGCACTGATCTGAAGCCAGGAGCTAGGTGCTTCTCCTGGTCACCCATGTGGGTGCAAGGGCCCAAGGATTTGGACCATCCTCCACTGCACTCCTGGGCCACAGCAGAGAGCTGGCCTGGAAGAGGGGCAACCGGGACAGAATCCAGCACTCCGACCGGGACTAGCACCCGGTGTGCTGGTGCTACAGGTGGAGGACTAGCCTTTTGAGCCACAGCGCCAGCCAATCCATGGTGTTAAATGACTTCATCAGAGACAGTGCAGGAAGCAGGTGTAAAATAAGTTCAGGATTCATACATATCTGTATTTTAAAGGAATTTAAACACTTATTTCACAACTTGCTTCTTTTTAGCTTTTACTGGTAAAAATCTTATAGTACAGGACATGTACCCATTGACAATTCATGAAAATGACATCTCAAACATACTAATTGTTAACATTCAGGGCAATCCATTTTTACCTCTGAAACACTAGTTGGAGACCCTTGACTAAGGTCATATTACAGTAACCATAGTGTTTGCCTGTTGATCTGGAACTTATGATTTCAGAAACCAAAGACACATATCACCTAACCAAGGCTAACTTTTTGCTTTCTGTGCTTTCAAGAACAACTTTGATATGAAAATATCTCCTCCCTAATGCAATGCAAGGAAATCTAAACTCTTATCTCTAGCTTAATTGTACAGAACACAGAAGGAATCTGTGACATAAAAAGAATTAGTAAAAGTAGCATCATATCAATGGATCTTCAGATTATTTGAAGTCATTATCAACCAAATTTGACTGAATTCACTAAGTTACATCAGCTTAAAAGTAAGTTTTCCAGATAATCAACAAAAATAAGTACACTTAAAAAAATTTGAGAGTCCAGCATGCTGGATCTAGTTCCTTGAAAACAACCAAAAAAAAAAAAAAAAGCTGTATAGTTGATGATGTCAAATTCCTACCAAATGAATGTTGTTGTTAAATAGTGGGAATTATATTTGTACCAGAATGACTATGAAGTGGGCTTTCAGGTCACTCTGGTCCTGTAGTTTGAATGTGACTCTTTTGATCTCCTCAGAGATAATAACATTTTTTATAGACAGACACTACTAGACACCTATGCAACATACATATTTATATCTCTTCCTTACCAAGCAATTGTTGGGATTTTGCTTTTTGTTTTTATAATGAGAGGAAATGCCTCTAAAAAACAAAAGATCTAAATATCATTGCCTGCTTTCATTGTCTAATAAATTAAATTCAAGCAGAAGCCCTTGTAGATTTCTAGGACTGTTTTCACTTCCCATACTGTGCTTTCTTTCCTCATTATTGCTTCTTTCTTCTTGCAGCCTGAAGCTTAGGCAGAAACCTGGAAAGTGGGTGGCTTCTTGAGACGATGAAAAAAATCATAAAAATAAACCACAGGGCAAGGATGGTGAAACAAAAAGACAGTAGGGTTTGGAATTGTTGATCAAGCTCCCACACTGTCACTATTGAACTTACACAAAGAATTTTATTTGTTTAAGGAATTTAAGTTTTGTTTGTTTAAACCACTATAATCCAACTTTTGATCATTGCAGATGACATGTTATCCAAAAAGATTCTTCTTTAATCAATCATGAAATCTTTAAAATGCATATATACAGGCTGAACATATCAATGTATGTGATTTACCAACATAAATCTCTGTCACACTGATATTTGACCACCAACAAGTAATTCTAGCTTTTGCAATCTTAGATTACTCATCCAAAGTGATCGATTTAAATAATATATAAAATATAGCTTCTTTAGAAAATATTAGGTTTCCATGAAATATTCTTAGGTAATTAAAAATAAGTTTTTCTTCACTTGTAATTTTTCTGCAAATTGAATTAGTTATAGGTAAAAGAAGATAATGAAAATCTCTCAGAGATTACAAAGATTGATTTTGTGTAAAATGGTAGGTTGGGATGTGACTCATATACTTTAAAACGATAAGTCAACTTCCACAAACATCTAATTACAGGCCACAAAACACAGAAATATTATTTTTAAATGAACTTTAGATAAAGAATTAGGACAGAGTTCTGGAGGGTCATCGGATTTCTGAAATAATTATCATTCACCAAAAATAGCACAGCTATTAAAAGAGTCTCCTCTAACCCGTGTGAATCTGAAGGTGCCATATTGATTACATACTGGTAGAGGATGGTGATAACCATTTCAAACATTCATCATTTGTTGAGAAAAGATTTGTTCACCGTGTATTGTATGAAATCACTATGTAAGATAAACAGAGTGGAGACAAATAACAGGACTTTCAAGTTATTTGCAATTTACCATCCACAAAAACAGAAAAGACAATTTCATAAACAACTGTAAAATAACATGAAATGGGGTAATAAGCAGAAAAGCAGGGTGACAAGGACATTACTGGTTTAACCCTATTGCCCAGGATTAATTATTGCCACTCTCTCCATTAGGTGTTATGTGGATTTGAAATTGAAATTTTATTACATTTACTTATCTAGCCCAAATATGCTTTTATCCCTGTTTCCTTCTGAAATAATATGATAAAAATGGAACTCTCTAAACTTACCCTTATTTTTGTTAATTCATGAACTGGCTTCATTTTCATACAACCCAGTCAATAATTGCAGAGGTTTTTAAAAAACTGAATAAACAGTATATTCAAGAGTGGTTATAAAAGTGATCCACATAATACCTTTGCAAAAATATATTGAATAGGATTGAATTTTAAAAATGAAAACAATAGCAAGGATGAACTCCAAAGACAAAATGAACTCAAGGGGCAACATCAGGAGTGTCAACAGGTTGGAGATTAAGAGCATCTGCTTTGCTCAAGGAAAAGTGTTATTAATGTGTTCCCCAACTGTAAAGGATAAAACTTTGCTCCTATTATAAGTGCTACTTGCCAAATAAAAATTTAATATGCTATTTCTTGAGATTAGTGTTAATGTTAGTTCCTCTGTCAGGAAATGACTTCCAGAAGAAATTAGCAGATGAAGATGATGATCATGATGATGCAGAAGAACAACTAAGAGGAGGAGGAGGAGGAAAAAGTAACAATTTAAAGTTGCTTTTCCAGTCCTAAACAATAGCACACAACAGGCAGTAACTGGCTGATCTGTAACACAGACTGCAGCAGCAGATCATTTGTGATTCATTCTTTTGCAATATAGGGTACTCCATTTAGGGCCACTCATGGATTTTTGTTACTGGTTTCAGCATTTTCCTTTTTCGATTTCATTACAGAAAAAATAAAAATGCTTTTATGTTCCTGTCATCCACTAGAGAAATCACATCTTCTTCTCTGATAATAGTAGGAGGCGCTGTAATTAAAACTACAGAGACTGTATTCCTTTACAGTAATTGGGCTTAGCGTAAATCCCTGACAGTAAAACCACTAATTGAAGGTATGTTAAAACGTGATTGTAACTGACTTAACATAGCAGCCTTGCTGAATAATGATCCATTACAACATGAGCAACATTAATATATTTTATTAGTCTGCACTTCAAAATAAACAGGGGATGGGCAACAAAAATGGAGTGACAAGATTTTCCAACTTTCCACTGAGGTAAACCATCCTGGTTTAATCATTGCAACCATTGTAACCTAAAGTGAAATTAAGAGAGCTGCAAATCACTTATAAATGCAGGAAATGTATGTTTCCAGGTTTATATAGAACTTATTAAAGAATTGCAAAAAAAGTTTAGCAAAAGATTAACTGGTAATAGTAATTTGATTAAATCTTAAATTTGATTAAAAGCACAAAGCATAAAATGAAAACTTTTTTCTCTGCTATTCTTGGTGCTCTCATTTTTATTTTCTTTTTTTATTACTAGACAGGTAGAGTTATAGACAGTGAGAGAGAGACAGAGAGAAAGGTCTTCTTTCTGTTGGTTCACTCCCCTAATGGCTGCTATGGCCGGTGCTCCACCAATCCGAAGCCAGGAGCCGGGTGCTTCCTCCCAGTCTCCCATGCGGGTGCAGGGGCCCAAGCACTTGGGCCATCCTCCGCTGCCCTCCTGGGCCACAGCAGAGAGCTGGACTGGAAGAAAAGCAACTGGGACTAGTACCCGGGAGGCAGAGGATTAGCCAAGTGAACCACGGCGCCGGCAAGTGCTCTCATTTTTCAACACTAAGAGAGTAAGGTTAATTCCCCAAATATCTGAAGGTGACAGAGTGAGGACTGTGCTTTTGTTACTCAGGTGTGTAACTCATAAGGAGCATCTGCTTCTTTGCCAACTTTACTGCTTCCATCATTAGGACAATTTCATCTACACGGACAACAGATTAACCCCACTGATGTCCAATGTCAATGTTTTCTGACCTCTTAACCCAACATAATTTATTTTTATTTTAAGGGAGGGTTCTTAAGACTCACATTATCACTGGACACTCTTCATCTTTAAAATCCCCCAGCTCCATTTTCTAGCTACAGGCTTCTAATCTTTAACACTTCTATGGCTATAATTCAAATACACCAAATATACAAGGAAAAAAATAACCATCGGATGAAAACAAGATTATTCTGAAGAAAAAAATGTTGAAATCCATGAATAGTTTTTCATAATATGTTTTTACTATGAACTTATTGAAGACTCCTCATATGCACAGATGTCAAAAATTGTTTGCATCTCCCAGTCCCTTCACCATGACCAACTGTGAACTGAAACTGATCACCTGGAACAGTGAGATGGCATTGGTACATGCCACCTCGATGGGATTGAATTGGAATCCCCTGGTATGCTTCCAACTCCACCACTTGGGGCAAGTCAGCCTGAGCATGTCCCAAATTATACATCTCTTCCCTCTCCCATTCCCACCACCATGTTCAACAGGGATCACATTTCAGTTAATTTTCAACACTTAAGAATAACTGTGCATCAATTACAGATCTAAACCAGTCATATTAAGTAGAACAGATAAAAAAACTACTAAGAGGGATAATGTATTTAGTTGTTCATTAACAGTCAGGGCTATGCTGATCAAGCCACCATTTCCCATAGTGTCCACCTCACTCCAACAGGTTTCCCTCTTGGTGTTCAGTCAGTCGTCACCGATCAGGGAGAACATATGGTATTTGTCCCTTTGGGACTGGCTTATTTCACTCAGCATGATGTGTTCCAGATTCCTCCATTTTGTTGCAAATGACTGGATTTCGTTGTTTCTTACTGCGGTATAGTATTCTAAAGAGTACATATCCCATAATTTCTTTATCCAGTCTATCGTTGATGGGCATTTAGGTTGGTTCCAGGTCTTAGCTATTGTGAATTGAGCTGCAATAAACATTAGGGTGCAGACCGCTTTTTTGTTTGCCAATTTAAATTCCTTTGGGTAAATTCCAAGGAGTGGGATGGCTGGGTCGAACAGTAGGGTTATCTTCAGGTTTCTGAGGAATCTCCAGACTGACTTCCATAGTGGCTTGACCAGTTTGCATTCCCACCAACAGTGGGTTAGTGTCCCTTTTTCCCCACATCCTCGCCAGCATCTGTTGTTGGTAGATTTCTGCATGTGAGCCATTCTAACCGGGGTGAGGTGAAACCTCATTGTGGTTTTGATTTGCATTTCCCTGATTGCTAATGACCTTGAACATTTTTTCATGTGCCTGTTGGCCATTTGGATTTCCTCTTTTGAAAAATGTCTATTGAGGTCCTTGGCCCATCTCTTAAGTGGGTTGTTGGTTTTGTTTTTGTGGAGTTTCTTGATCTCTTTGTAGATTCTGGTTATTAACCCTTTGTCTGTTGCATAGTTTGCAAATATTTTTTCCCATTCTGTCAGTTGTCTTTTCACTCTCCTGACTGTTTCTTTTGCAGTACAGAAACTTCTCAATTTGATGCAATCCCAATAGCTGATTTTGGCTTTGACTGCCTGTGCCTCCCGGGTCTTTTCGAGAAATTCTTTGCCTGTGCCAATATCTTGAAGGGTTTCTCCAATGTTCTCTAGCAACTTGATGGTGTCATGTCGTAGATTTAGGTCTTTAATCCATGTTGAGTGGATTTTTGTGTAAGGTGTAAGGTAGGGGTCTTGCTTCATGATTCTGCACGTGGAAATCCAATTTTCCCAGCACCATTTATTGAATAGACTGTCCTTGCTCCAGGAATTAGTTTTAGATCCTTGATCAAATATAAGTTGGCTGTAGATGTTTGGGTTGATTTCTGGTATTTCAATTCTGTTCCATTGGTCTATCCATCTGTTTCTGTATCAGTACCATGCTGTTTTGATTACAACTGCCCTGTAGTATGTCCTGAAATCTGGTATTGTGATGCCTCCGGCTTTGTTTTTGTTGTACAAGATTGCTTTAGCTATTCGAGGTCTCTTGTGCCTCCATATAAATTTCAGCACCATTTTTTTCCAGATCTGAGAAGAAGGTCTTCGGTATCTTGATTGGTATTGCATTGAATCTGTAAATTACTTTTGGGAGAATGGACATTTTGATGATATTGATTCTTCCAATCCATGAGCATGGAAGATTTTTCCATTTCTTGGTATCCTCTTCTATTTCTTTCTTTAAGGTTTTGTAATTTTCATCGTAGAGATCTTTAACGTCTTTGGTTAAGTTTATTCCAAGGTATTTGATTGTTTTTGTAGCTATTGTGAATGGGATTGATCTTAGAAGTTCTTCCTCAGCCATGGCATTGTCTGTGTATACAAAGGCTGTTGTTTTTTGTGCATTGATTTTATACTCAGCAGACTCATAGAATGGCAGATGTCCTAAATAGCACTCTGGCCTCAGAATCAGCCCTAAAGGCATTCGGAGCTGGCTGAAAAGCTCATGAGAGTATTTCAGGCATGGAAAGCCAAGACACTCTGGCAAAAGATCTCTGTGAGTGAGATCCCAGTGGAAAGAACAGGTCTTCAAAGAAGGAGGTACCTTTCTCTGAAGGGAGGAGAGAACCTCCACTTTGACTATGACCTTGTCTAAACAAGATAAGAGTCGGAGAACTCAGAGGGCTTCCATAGCCTTGGAAACTCATGACTGGAGCATAGGGAGATTACTGATGCCATAGACAGGAGTGTCAATTGGTAAAGTCAACAACAGGAGTCACTGTGCACTTACTCCTCATGTAGGATCTCTATCCTTAATGTGCTGTACATGGAGATTTAATGCTATAACGAGTACTCAAACAATATATTTCACTTTGTGTTTCTATGGGGGTGCAAACTGTTGAAATCCTTACTTAATGCATACTAAACTGATCCTCTGTAAAAAAAAAAAAAAAAAAAAAAAGAAATTATCAATTCCCAACTTGACTCTCACTGGGATTAAACATGACAATAGGTCTGCTCTGATTTCATCATCATTTAAAAAAATCATCTATTATTTTTCACTTTATGTTTCTGTGTGGGAGCAAACTGTTGAAATCCATACTTAATGTATACTAAGCTGATCTTCTGTATATTAAGATAATCGAAAATGAATCTTGATGTGAATGGAAGGGGAGAGGGAGTGGGAAAGGGGAGGGTTGTGGGTGGGAGGGATGGTATGGGGGGGGAAGCCATTGTAATCCATAAGTCGTACTTTGGAAATTTATATGCATTAAATAAAAGCTTAAAAAAAATTGTTTGCATCAAGTTAAATCTGTCTTTCTGAAGACTCATCATACCATCCCAGTGCCTTTGTTTATGTGTGCTAAGCAATCTCCTATGAACTTGTTTTTGTGCCACCTAATTATTCAAGGTGATACTTATTCTAATGCTGTACATAGTGATAAAAATATTAAAACATTATATCTTCTTCTGTTGTTAAAAATAAATAAATAAATTTAACTTTTAATTTCATTTTGCAAGAACTTTCTAAGTACCAAGTATTAATCAATAAAATTAAATTGCTCTTTTGTTCTATACTTTCTTCTATATTTTGATCCTATCTATATTTCACCATTTTCTTCACTCCATGTAGCTCCATTATTTAAAATAAGTCTTAACTTTTAATTAACAATTTTTGGTGGAAAGAGTATTGAATAGAACACAAAACATACACTTCTTCCTTCCCTCCTTCCCCTTTCATTTCTTTGTTTTTCTTTCTCTCTTTCTTTTGAATTTTTGAAATAACATTTAATTTACATTATAGTCAAAGTCTTAATACTCCACTAAACAGAGAGTTAATCAAGTAAAAGCTCAAAGCTCCATACTTCAGTTGGAATATAGGTGAGGGCAGTAAATAATAATCAGATGAAAAGACGCCCAGTTCACTCATCTCCACTAAATCTAAAATAATCACAGATCATTAAAATTATAGCCCACTTTTGCCTTTTAAAGATTTCCTTCTCCTCGTGTCCTCTGTGTAATCTCTTCATAACTCTATTACAGATTTCCTCATTTTCCTTCATTTTACCAGACCTCTTTGTTCAGTCCTAAAATGCTCTGTTTCTAGTATATCTTCGATCTTCTCTTATTCAATCCATTACTCTCCCAAGTTATTATATTCATGCTCAAGATATCAATGGCTAAGTTTCAAATGTGAGCACACTACTGTTTGCATTTTTGTCCTTTATTTGTTTTTGAGCTCCCAGGAAAAAAATAATCTACAACTGGTACTAGAGGTCTGTAACTGTGTTTTCCTCCGTGTAAAGGATCTCTGTTAATCCAGCTTTCAAAGTTTCCCATAATTCTGTCTGGGTAGATAAGCTTTCTTTATATTAGGGGATGAGTTCTTGAGGCTCTGGTGAAACCAATGGTCCCATCACTAGACTGTCAAGAAGGAAAGATTGGGTGGCTTCAAGAAAACTGAAAACAACATCCTGAATCAAAGTTAAGAAAGTCCAAGTATATATATGACATAGAAATTGGAGGCAAAATAAAGAATGAATATCCAAAAAGTAATTAGAGGATCACAAGAGATCAGGGAGAAAAACTCAGAAAAGCCCCAAGTGGTTAATTACAGTGGTAAAAGAACATCCATGAATTGAGGCTGATGCCAACTGTGGGGCTGCCCTTGGGTGCTCTGGGCTCTCTTAACGGCAAACACTGTGGATGTCAGCATTTGATTTTGCAGTTCCCAGCATCTTTAAATATGGTCAATTATGCCACCAAGTCCATTTACTCCCTTCACTTAACCATAGGCTGATCTCTTCCCTCGATCCCATTGCCACTGCTTCAGTTCAGGCCATCATCATTTGTCACACAGCCTACTGCAATAGCCTGCTAATCGCTCTCTCTCAGTCTCACTGCCGCTAATCTCTCTCAGGTCTAATCTGTCTTCCACACTGCCATCAGACTGATCTTTCTACAACACAAATCTAGCCAAGTCACTCCATTGCTCTCAAAGTCCTCCACTGAAAAGGCAAAGCCTGCTTTCCTCAGTGGGCCCGTGGTAGATATTCAAAGTCACTCCTGCCCATCTGTATTCCCGTTCTCTGAATATGACTTTCATTCTCACACCTTTAATCCCTGCTGCCTCTGATTTGTAAACCAAATATCCATGTTTTATCTGGCAAAACAGCAGTAATTCAAGTTTTAAGTGAATTGCCGTGTCCTTACCAAGACATGTGAGATTTGCAAGTAGCATGTTTTATAATATCACAATTACCATATTTTAAGATTTTATTATGGTAAAGTATAACCTTTTTTTATGTCTGTATGTTCCATGTTTATATGTGTGTTTAACAGAAATAAAGGCTCACAAGATATTTGTAGTTTAACTAATAAGATGGATGGATGGATGCATGGATGCATGGATGCATGGATGAATTAGTGAATAAGAAGCCATCCTAAGAATTACCTTATCCCATTCAAAACTGATTTGAGAATATTTGGCTATGGAAAAAATAATCTTAGCACTTTTCAAAGAGATCTCCCAAAGAGCAGAAAGAATTGTCAGTTCCCAAGGGGGAAGCCTTTCTTTAAATACTAGGTGATCAGATCAATGATAGTTCTGCCTCTTACTGTTGCTATTTAAAAGTTATTAAATGACCTTTAAATTTATGAAATTATTACCTCTCCTAGTAATTATAGTTAGATATTGATCTGATGTAGACTCATGGATAAATTAGTAATTGGCAATGAGTCAGTGTAATGTGAAAGGGGTGAAGTCATGATCAGTGGCCACTTGAGCTCGCCCTAGTCTCTGCAGTAATTGTTGATGCCTTTGCCTAACAGCCTCGGGACATCCACTACCCAGAACCGCTGAGTGGGGTACTTTCAGCTCAGAAGTAATCACCTGACGCAGTCTGGAAGAGTGGGGAAGTCCCCATCCTGCATGGTTGGTTCATTCTATGCCATGAGTCTGATCTCATTTCTTACCTGACATGTTCTTCTTTATCCCAGTCTGCTCGGTGAGGCAGGAACTTAGACCTCATCATCATCGGCCAGCTTCCCTCCACTTGGACTGAATGCATGGATCAATCAAATGAAATCACTATTGCCCATTCTGATTGCTTTAGTCTGCTTGCTAACTCTTACCTTCTGGGGCTCTGAATCCTTTGTTTAATTCCATTGTTTGCTTAAATAAAGCTTGTATTTTCATCTTAACTTGGGACATTCTATAAACCAAGCAGGATACTCCTATAAAATGCCAATTCTAGAACTCTGATATCTTCATAGGCCACTTTTCCACTTACATAAGCATAACGCTCTCAGTGGAGGAAAGGTGGGCATGGTGTTCCCACGATACATTTGACAATGTCTAGAGACATTTATTTACTAGCCACAATAATAGAATCTTACTGGTATCTGTGGGTAGATGCCAGAAGTTCCATGCTGTTAAACATAGTATAATGCATAAGACAACTCCCTCCATCACCTCACAATAAAGGAACATTTGGCCCAAAATGTCAATACAGTTGATGCTGAGAAACCTGGCATGCGATATTTCCTCTTTGTGCATCCAATTGGCGGTTAAGGTACCAGAATGCTTCATGGCACAGTTGACCTCATTTACAAAATGAGGGCAGGCAGCATATGAAGCTTGCCAATTTGGGGAACTAGAATCTCATCACTTGGACTCTTTTTGCCTGGTTTCCCCATGTTGATGAAATAGCAGCTGACCATCTTCCTTCTACAGGGGGCCCTGGAGCTTTAAAAAACCCATTTTAATGAGGCACTCTGCTATCCTCAGGTAAAAAACGCCCCCCCACACACACATTATTCCTTTCACAAGAGAAGCAAGGATTGCTTTGTAGATTGGCACATGAAGTTCATTCCCATGATGCACCTCCATCCCATAGCTCCAGAAAGTACAAAATTCGCTCATAAAAAATAGAAGCAGACTGACAACTTCAGCGTTTTCTTTTACTTCTGTCAGTAGAAGTGGAATCACTAAAGGATCAGCTGTCAGGTGGCTGCATCTTTAAATTATCCAGTGCGTCAGCCACCACTGGTATTGAATTTCTCTGGCTTCATAGAATCCCCTAATGTATAAAGCAGACATAGGAGGGAGATTACATTGATCTCACAAAACTGGGGATTAAAAAACCTTTAATGTACCCACCAAAAGTTTCAATCTAGCAAACGTGGCATATGTAAAGCAGTAAGGATTGAGAGAAGGAAAAGCTTAAAGACTTTGTCTCCTTCAAGTTCAGGGAAAAGAAGTAGAGTTTCAACCATCTGATGGGATATAAATATTGATGTGTCCCTGAAAGCTGCCTATACTTGGAACTTTTAAATGGATTAAGTCTGCTTTCCCTTTCAAATGCACCTATGACTTAATGACACTTTAAAAAGCAAAATTTAATTTTTTCACTGGTTGCAAATAAACTAACCAGAAAACGTTAACACACGATAGACAAAACTATTTTCTTTTCATGTATCAATATTTTATTATACTTATTCTATCATGAGTGCAATCACAGTGAACTATAATTTTATAGTATTTTAACTACTTAGATTATTAATTTAGAAAACATTTAACTCCTGCATTTACTTATTAATTTCATATTGCTTGCAAGTAAATATTTATGGATTGTGTTCTCCAAGCTAGTATTGTGTTGGCTGACCAGCTTGGCAGGTAACATTGAATAACTACCACCATTTTGTGCTTACTACTTTGATGACCCTCTCACTTCCCTCTATTTTCAATTTATGGAATCAGCTTAGCTATATATTGAAAAATAAGTCAAATAAGAGTGATTGTATTTAAATTGGATCTGATTTTTCTTTCATGAAATTAAAATTTAGTGGTCCAGTTCTTGTTCAATCCATAGTCCCTGGACCCTCCCTCTTAGACATCTTTACACTGTGGCTTCCATCATCCAGGCAGCCTCATAGCTTTCATTTGTTTTGTTTCATTTTTTTATCTCCATCTTTTTCTTAAGATTTATTTATTTATTTGAAAGAAAGAGTTACACAGAGAGAAGCAGAGGCATACAGAGAGAAAGAGTGAGAGAGAGAGAGAGAGAGAGAGAGAGAGAGAGAGAGGTCTTCCATCGATGGTTCACTTCCCAATTGGCCGCAATGGCCAGAGCTGCACTGATCCCAAGCCCAGAGCCAGGAGCCAGGAGCCAGGAGCCCCTTCCAGTCTCCCACATGGGTGTAGGGGCCCAAGGACTTGGGCCATTCTCTACTGGCTTCCCAGGCCATAGTAGAGAGTTGGATTGGAAGTGGAGCAGCTGGGTCTCAAACCAGCGCCCACATGGGATGCTGGTGCTTCAGGCCAGGGCAATAATCCGCTGAGTCACAGCGCCAGCCCCTATCTCCATCTTTTAACCCCAGGTCTGAGAAGGAAAAGGAAGAGGAGAAAAGAACGGGCTGCCTATTACACCACTTCTATAGATAGGCATTTTCTCCAGGGCCCAGAGCCCAAAGTGGAGAATTCAGCCATGATTGTTCCACATTTTGAGAGAGGCCCTGTGTGCACTGCAAGCTGAATAAATTGGAGTTTTAGTGGAAAAAAGGAAAAAAAGAGAGAAAAAGGGAATGGTTGTTGGATAGACAATTGGCATTCTTTTCTACATCTTGCTTCTACTCTTATCTCCTGTAGCAGTAGTAGAGCTCCTTTTAATACAGTTGGAGACCATTATGCATAGTGAAGTAAGCCAGTCCCAAAAAGACAAATATCATGTTTTCTCTGATATGTGGTGGTTAATATGGAAGACTAGAAAGTATAAGAATGAAACTGACATCTTACAATTTGATTATTGCTTATAACCCTTGGCTTTATTCCAGTGGAATGGTGCTCTTTGTACTTGTTGCTTGATGGACATTATGACTAGTGGTGCATTAAGCCTGTGATTATAAACTGAAATTATATTTATGCAAAAATTAAAGGGAATCTCTTGAACGATTCAATTCCAAGATGGCAGAATAGGGACAACTAGTTTTAAAAATGTAGGAAGTGCACTCAGGGGAGAGTTACAGAGACAACCACAATCGAAATTCTAAGGAAAGAAGAATGCTGTGGATCTTTGTGCAAGAGGGGAATTCACAGCACAAACGTGGACACAGCCCACGACTCCAGCAGCCAAGAGCTGAAGAAAGCGCCAGCTTTAGAGATTGAATAAGGTCAGACTGTGGCAACCCCTGCCACTGCTGATATAGCTGGAGGGAGAGCATGGCAGAGGCCAGCCTGGAACCCTAGGAGGAGAGGGTACCAATGGATCCAGTAAAAAAAAAGGGGGGGGTTCTCTAACCCTACCATCCCTACAATGGCTCCCAGCAAATGGCTAAGAGAGAGCAGTGGCCAATTTGTACGTAAGCAGCAGCCTGGGACACCCTTGTGGGTGCACACAACAACGGACTTAGACAAGACGTCATCTTCTCACCAGCACTGGCAGCAGCAGCTTTGGTGCAACAGGTTGGGAGAAGGCAACATCCAGCAGAGGCTCTTGTGTGTACGTGTGAATCAGAGATTCTGATAGCAGGGAAAATGTGCATTCCCCACTGACTTCAAGTCAAGCTGGGAAGACTGACAGGGGTACGGGCACCCACATAGGACAGTGAGGCATCCCAAGCTTCCCAACCTACCACGGGCTATGGGACTCAAATCTTCCAGACAAAATCGGCACAGGCAGCTGGTTCTAGGAACGTCTAAGTCTCTGTGAACCAGACAGGCTAGCAGGGCAGAGCGGGTCCTCTGTACCCCGTGACCAGGAGCCTTGTGTGCTGAGACTGTGGAGACTCTGTGAACGCACAAGGGTGCACAGAGTGTAGCCGGCTCTCTGTGAGTGGCTCCACGTGCTCCCCGATCGCCTGGGGTGGGTCATTGCAGTGAGATCCCTGCTCACAGTGAGGGCTGTACAGATCCTTCATGTAAATCAAATAGCAGCACAGATGAGTATTGTACCCACTGAGGGCTAACATCAGGCATTGCTCACCTTGGAAGAGAGGAGCCGAGGGTGTGACCACATCAACAGCAGTGACCATACTGCCCTTCTGTTACCAAGATCACATCTACTACACCCAACTTGGGTGTCACCTGGAGATTCGCCCCTTCAGGATCACTGACCAGAGCTCCCTGGCCACACCCAGTACACACTTCTGAGTATTCAATGAAAGAGCACACATTCCACTAAGTCACAGAGGGACAGTTCATAGATAAAAGCTATCAAAGCAAAAAAGTCAACAAGTATCTCCACAAATGCCTAAATATAAATGCAGAAATTCAAGAAATAAGAATAAGGAAGATAACACGATTCCCCCAAAAGCACTTCAAAATTAGAATAGGAAGATGAAGAGATGGATGAGAAGTCTGAAGTGGAATTCAAAGGATTAATCATAGGATTACCAAGAAGTCATCAGAAGCATATCAACAAATAAATGAAATTCATACATGACATGAATGAAAATTTTTCCCGTGCGGGGCTGGCACTGTGGCATAGTGAGCTAAGACTCTATCTGTGGTCCCGTCACCTCATTTGGTTGCCAGTTCCTATCCCAGCTGCTCTTCTTCCAATTTAGCTCTCCGCTATGGCCAGGGAAAGCAGTAGAAGATGGCCCAAGAACTTGGGCCCCTGCACTCAATTAAGAGACCCAGAAGGAGCTCCTGGCTCTTAGCTTCAGATCAGCCCAGTTCCTGCCATTAGTGCCATTTGGGGAGTGAACCAGCGGATGGAAGACCTTTCTCTCTGTCTCTCTCTCTCTCTCTCTCTGTAACTCCACCTGTGAAATTAAAATAAAATAAAATAAAATATTTCCCATAAAATTGAATTTTAAAGAGAAGTCTAAGAATTATTAGAAATGAATAATTCAATAGATCAAAGAAAAATGTGGTGAAAAGTCTTACTAAAAGACTTGATAAGGAAAAAGAAATCATATCTATGCTAGAAGACAAATCTTTGGAAATCATTCAGTCAGATCAAAAAAAAAGGGGGGGAAGAAGTTAAAAAATTAAAAACAATATTGGAGATTAATGGGATACTATCAACCATCCAACATACAACTCTTTGGAGTTCCTGAAAGAGTAGAAAGAGAGCATGAATAAGAAGGCCTATTCAGTGAAATAATTGCAGAAAACATGCATATTTTGAGAAAGAAAGGGACCTCAATGTTCAGGAAGCAAATGTAACTCCTATTAGACATGCTGAGAAAAAATATTCACTATGTCACATTCTAGTCAAACTTTCCACAGTAAAATAAATGTTTCCAAAATGTGCATGAGAGAACTTCTGGATTGCTTTCAAAAGATCTCCAGTTAGATTCACAGCTGAATTCGCATCAAAACTCTACAGACAACAGGAACATGGAGAGATACAGACCAAGTCTTTTAAAAAATTATTTATTTATTTGAAAGGAAGAGCTACAGAGAGATAGAGAGAGGACTTCCATCTGCTGGTTCACTCCACAGATGGCCACAATGGCCAGAGCTGTGCTGATCCGAAGCCAGGAGCCAGGAGCCTCTTCCAGGTCTCCCACAAGGGTGCAGGAGCCCAAAGACTTGGGCCATCTTCTACTTTTCCAGGCTATAGCAGAGAGCTGGATTGGAAACAGAGCAACTGGGACTCAAACTGGCGTCCTTATGGGATGCTGGCACAGCAGGCAGTGGCTCTATGTGCTATGCCACAGTGCTGGCCCCATAGTCCAAGTCTCAAAAGAAAAAAAAAAACTGTCAACCCAGAATACTGTACCCTGCAAAGCTCTCATTTATAAATGAAAGGGAAATAAAGCATTCCTTAACAAGTATAAATTGAAAGAATGTGTTACCATTCATTCAGGCTTAAAAAAGATGTTTAAGTATGGGTTACAAACAGAAACACAAAAATAGTGCAGCCAACCTAATATCACACACAAAAAAAACTTTAACACAAAAACTGTTAAAAGAGGCAAAGAAAGGCATTATGTAAAGTGTTAAAGCAGTGTTAAGAGGGAAGCTTAGAACAATTGGTACCTAATGAAGAAATCGGAAAGGCACCAAATAAATGAGCTACCCATGTATCTCAAGGACTTAGGATAACAGCAGTAAAAAAAACAACAACACCCTAAAATTAGTAGGAAGGAAGAAATAATTAAAATAACAGAAGAAATCTTAAAAAAATGAAACAAAAATTACAAAAAGATCAATGACATCATTGATATGAAGAGCTGGTTTTTGAAAATGGAAACAAAATCAATACACCATTGGTCCAAGTAAACAAGAGAAAAAAAAGAAGATCCAAATAAACTCAGTGCGAGGCCGTGGTGCGGGCGCGAAGGGGCGCGGAGACCACGGAGTGCGCGCGCGAAGCCGGGAAGCCGCGCAGATGAGAGAAGCGCGGGCTGAAGCGGCTCAGAGCCGGGAAGCCGCCGAGAAGCAGCCTCGGGGCGGGTGCCGGGATGCCGCAGGGATAAGAGAAACAGACATTTAGAAGTAAAATGAGAGAAATACGAATGCTGGCAGATAGAAGTAAAATAGGAGAAATAGGAATGCCTGGAGATAGAGAAATAGAGAAAAATAAGGCCTCTCCACACCACAGCAATGAGAGAGCTTGGATTCGGTCTGCCTGATTAGTAAGACGATAAGCACCTGTGGGTGGCTGCAGGTCACCGAAGACAGGCACGTTATCAACACCAATAAGTCTCCCCACAAGACGGCAATGAGAAGGCTTGGATTCGGTTTGCCTGATAGGGCTTGTAAGCACCTGCAGGCAGTTCTAGCAGAGCAGAGCATGCGCTGCAGGGCACCGAACACAGGCACACATCAGCGCCTGAAAACCTCCTCACAACATGGCGAAGAGAGGACCCGGATTCGGTTTGCCTGATTGGTAGGGCTTGTAAGCACCTGTGGGCAACTCCAGCAAGCAGAGCAGAGTGTGCGCCATGGGGCACCAAAGACAGGCGCGCATCAACGCCAAAAATAAAAAGAAAGGGGGATCTGTGGGGAGCAACTGGGAGCAACTCGGACTAGACTAAGTTACTGGAATTAAGACTTATTCTATGCATCTGCTCTCCCACAATATGGCACTGGGAGAGGAGTAAAAACAGCTTCTACACAGCTGCCTCCAGTTCAACCAATAAACTGTAGGACCTGCTCCTGATTGGAGGAGAGCAGCATACTCGGTGTGTGGGTAGCAGAGCTGGGATTGGTGGAAGAGGACTATAAAGGAGGAGAGAGACAACATGCACCAGGAACATCTAAGGGGAACATCTATCTGAAGGAACACCTGTGCAGCCCCCGAGAGAGCCGGCCGGCGGTGTGCCGCTCCCCCACGGAAGTGGGTAAAGTGGCAGGGGGAACCGCCCTTCCACAGAGGTGGAAGGGACGGTAGCCAACCCGGGAAGAACCAGCAGCAAACCCGGGGAGGGCCAAGCAGACGAAAGAACAAGGCAGGGTCCTGTGTCGTTCCTTCGCGAAGAGGGGGAGCGACACCAATAACCAAGATGGAGACTGATTCAGTAATAAAGAACAAAGAAAATCCCAGGATCAAATGGCTTCGCTGCTGAGTTCTATCAGGCATTCAAAGAAGAACTAATTGCAATTCTTTGCAAGCTATTCAAAACAATTGAATGGAGGGAATCCTTCCAAACTCCTATGAAGCCAGCATCACCCTAATTACTAAACTGGAAACAAAAAAAAAAAAGATAAAACAGAAAAAGTGAACTATAGATCAATAATCTTGATGAACAAAGATGCAAAAATCTACAACCAAATACTAATGTAATTGATCCAACAACACACCAGAAGATCATTCACCTTGACCAAGAGGGATTTATCCCTGGTATGCAGGGATAGTTCAACATTCACAAATAAATAGATGTGATACATCTCATTAACAACTGAAGAATAAAAATAATATAATTACCTCAATAGATGCAGAGAAAGCTTTAGACAAAATAAAACATCATTTCATGATGCAAAACTTAAGCAAATTGGGTATACAAGGAACATTCCTCAACACATAATACATGACGAATGCACAACCAACATCTCGGTGAATAGGGAAAAGTTGGAAGTATTTCTGCTAAGATCTGGAACCAGACAAGGATGCCTACTCTCACCATTGCTATTTAATATAGTCTGGAAGTTTTAGCCAGAACCATTAGGCAAGGAAATAAGTCAAAAGGCTACAAATTGAAAAAGAAAAAGTCAAACTATCCCTATTTGCAGATAGCATGAGATTATATAGGAGAGCCAAAAGACTCAATTAAGAGAATATTGGAACTTATAAAAGAGTTTGGCAAATTGGCAGTGTATAAAGTTAACACATGAAAGTCAGTACCCTTCGTATTCACAGACAATGCCATGGCCAAGAAAGAATTCTAATATCAATCCCATTCACAATAGCTATAAAAAATAAATTTTGGATAAATATAATCAAGAATGTCAAAGATCTGTATGATGAAAATTACAAAACATTAAAGATTGAAATAGAAAAAAAAAAACACAAAATATTGGGAAAATATTCCATGGTTGTGGATTGGATGAATCAATATTTTCAAAATGTTCATACTATTGTATGTAATTTTTATGTATGTAATTTACAGATTCAATGTGATCGCCATTATAATACCAAGGACATTCTTCTCAGTTCTAGAAAAACTAATGTTCTAAAATGCTAAAATTCATATGAAAATACAAGAGACTTCGAATAGCTAAAGCAAAGTTATAGAACAAAAACAAAGCCTGAGGCATCACAATACCAGATTTCAAGATATACTACATAGCAGTTATCATCAAAACAACTTGTTACTGGCACAAAAACAGACATGTAGACAAATAGAACAGAATGGAAACTCCAGAAATCAGTCCATGCATCTACAACAAACTTATATTTTAAAAAGGAGCTAAAATCAATCCCTGGAGCAAAAACAATCCCTTCAACAAATGGTGTTTAGAATAAATACAAATTGTTTCCATGCTATGTATGCCAAAAATAGTCTGGCATCATTTCCTATGATGTCCCCCATATTTACTGTATGGTCACACTATCATTTTGATTGTCAAACAGGTCAAACGCATTTCAGTGCCCAGGTCTGTATATAGTTGGCATATCTTCTCCACACAGAGCTCTCCTTCCCAGGAGTTTTATGACTCAGTCTAGCTTACCATCTAGTGAAGCTCAGTGAAGGCTCCCAGACCCCAAGGCGGAGTGATGGATAGCTGAGACTGAATCTGGCGTCCTAAATGCAAATCCTAACTTTTACCACAAGTTAGCTTTGACTGCTTTAAGCGGGTACTGACCTTGCCTTTCGCACAGTTTCTTTACCTGCAAAAATAGGTTTAGTTGTGTTTGTTTGTTTGTTTGTTTGTTTTCCCTTAGGGTTGTTGACTGCCTTCAATGAATTCATGGATATAAACTGGGTAGAGCATTTTCTGACTGGTAGTCACTTGATAAATGTAGACAACACTTTCTAGTAAAACTCTGTCTATCCTCCCCAAGCACTATCTATGCTTTTGGTTTGCTTTGTTTTCTTTGAACCATAGATTACTACCAAAGTTATATAGTTTATTTATGTGATTATATACTGACTAGACATTCAGGGAGAATATATGCTTATAAAGGAGAAAAATAACCACCATTTCTCCAGATCTTAGCACAATACCCAGAATAGATTCAGTGCATAAACATATTAAATGTATTAGGAAAAATTATTTCTATTTTCCTAATGTTAAAAAATTAAGTCAAATCTCATAGATTGTTGATGGATTATTGAGATACTCATCATTTGATTTTTGAGATTTGCTTTCCAATTCTGACCTGGTTTCAGAAATCAACAATATGTTAAATATTGGAAAATAAACTCAGTTAAAACGAATTTAATTAAAAGCTGAAATAAAAGAAAGTACAAGGTCTCACCGGTATGTTTATCAAAGCAGTCTTGGCAAATGCCTTCTTCAGGATGTCAGAATGTAGATATCGGAGGCTTTGAATGGCAAGAGGTATCATTTTCAACTACTCAACTCTGCCATATAAGATGTAAGCGACCAAATCCAAGACAGAAATGCACAGGTAGAGCGGCAATGTCCTGATTAAACTTAATTTAAAAGCAGGAGGACTGCATTTTGGTCTGAGCTTTGTACTTGTCTAATTGTGTTCTAGAGCATCCAAAGCTGGAACTTTTGAGACATTTCAGCATTATCCTACAGCCTTTACACTGCAAATATCAGCTATTTTATCTTCCCTCTTCAGTGTAAAATGAAAACTTTTGCAGAATTCATACACTTGTCTAAGATTTATTTATTTCAAAGTCAGAGTTACAAAGAGAGAGAGAAATAGAGGGAGAGAAGGAGACAGAAAGTGAGAGAGGGAGAGACAGAGACAGAGACAGAGAGAGAAAGAGAGAGATCTTCCACTCAGTGTTTCATTCCCCATGTGGCCACAGTTATCAGGGATGGGCCAAGCTGAAGCCAGGAGCCAGGAGTTTCATCTTGGGCTCCCATGTGGGTTGCAGAATCCCAAACACGTGGACATCTTCTGCTGCTTTTCCCAGGCCATTAGTATATAGCTGGATTGGAAATAGACCAGTTGGGACATGAAATGAAGCCTTATGGGCTGTTGCATTGCAGGTAGCAGCATTACCAGTTATGCCACAATGCCAGTCCCTGCTCATGTATCTTAACAATCTATATTTGCACAATATTATACAGAATACAAATTGCTTCCATTTGCATGGTTTCCATTTTTTTCATTATACCATAACTGTGAGTTAGGTAGAGAAACTGTATGATTAACAATCCACTAGTTAAGAGAGAGAGAGAGAAAGAAAGAGAGAGAGAGAGAGGAAGGAGAAGGAGGAATAGGAGGAGGAGGAGGAGAAGAAGCTGTCAGCCATTGAGTGTTGTATTTCTTGTGGGCTTTCTTTACCACTTAACCTACAAAATGATCCCATGAAATATGTATCTTTATTTCCATTTTCATGATTGAGGAAATCAAGGTTTCAAGTAATTCAGCAATTATCCATAGATCACATTGTGATCAAGTGTCTGGTCCAAATTTAAGTCCCATTCAAGGCTGACTCTATCAAAGATACACCAGCAGTATTATTCTGTAACATAATCCACAAACCCAGTCAATTTCCTCATTCTTACTCAAACCCAATGAATTGTCAGAAAGCAAAGAAATTCCGTGACTTATTGAGTTTGGACAGAAGCAATGTGTCACTCTCCCTGAAAATGATTTTCAAAGCAACTGTTACCTACCAACCTTTCTGAGAATCATTTTTCTATTGTGAACTGTGCACATCTAGAATTACAAAAGAAAGGTTTTAACCACCTGCCTCTGGGGCGATACAGAAAAGGCTTCAGGACGGCAAAACCCTAGTCTGTGCTTGCGCAGCCCAGGCCATCCATTCTCATGAAATGACCTTGCCTTGCACTTGACATGTGGACTGAACATACCATTGCAGAGGTGCAGCCCTGGCCAAAAGTCAAGGGAACACTCTGTAGTGTAGTAGCTCTCTGGATCCTCCCTACTCCTAGAAGAGAGCGAGTAACACATGAATAAAATTAATCAAATGATCATAGAATTACTTGGGCAAAACACATTTTTAATGATTTATTTATTTTATTTGAAAGGCAGAGTAGGCCGGCACCGTGGCTCAATAGGCTAATCCTCCACCTTGCGGCGCCGGCACAACGGGTTCTAGTCCTGGTCAGGGCGCCGGATTCTGTCCCGGTTGCCCCTCTTCCAGGCCAGCTCTCTGCTATGGCCCAGGAGTGCAGTGGAGGATGGCCCAAGTGCTTGGGCCCTGCACCCCATGGGAGACCAGGATAAGTACCTGGCTCCTGGCTTCGGATCAGCGCGATGCACTGGCCGCAGTGTGCCGGCCACGGCGGCCATTGGAGAGTGAACCAACGGCAAAAAGGAAGACCTTTCTCTCTGTCTCTCTCTCTCTCTCTCACTGTCCACTTTGCCTGTCAAAAATAAAAAAAAAGAAAAGAAAAGAAAGGCAGAGTTGCAGAGAGGCAGAGGGGGAGAGAGAGAGAGAGAAAGAGAGAGAGAGTCTTCCACCTCTTGGTTCACTCCACAGATGGCCACAATGGCCAGAGCTGCGTTGATCTGAAGCCAGGAGTCAGGAGCTTCTTCTGGGTCTTCCAGGTGAATTCATGGGCCATCTTCCATTGTTTTTCCAGGCCATAGCAGAGAGCTAGATTAGAAGTGGAGCTGCTGGGACTCGAACTGGCATCAATATGGGGTGCTGGCACTGCAGACAGTGGCTTTACCCATTATGCCACAGCGCTGGCCTCACAAAACACTTTCATTACTGAAGCTCAATGGCCACCAGTTGACCAGGAGACAACCGTGAAATTTCAGTGACTTCAATGACACTTTTTTATTTATTTATTTATTTGAGAGATAGAGTTACAGACAGTGAGAGGAAGAGACAGAGAGAAAGGTCTTCCTTCTGTTGGTTAACTCTCCAAATGGCTGCAACGGCCAGAACTGCGCCGATCCGAAGCCAGGAGCCAGGAGCTTCGTCCAGGTCTCCCACGTGGGTGCAGGGGCCCAAGGACATGGGCCATCTTCTACTGCTTTCCCAGGCCATAGCAGAGAGTTGGATCGGAAAAGGAGCAGCCGGGACTAGAACCAGCGCCCATATGGGATGCCAGCACTGCAGGCGGAGGATTAATCCACTGCGCCACAGAGCCAGCCCCAAATGACACTGTTTTTTTTAATTTTCATTTTTTTCCTTGCTTTTTACCCAAGCAAAATCTAATGGAAGTTAGAGGATTTATTTGTCCTGGTGATACCTCAGGAAGCTGGGCAATTATCCTGTGACAATATCTTCTCAACACAGGGATCCTCATCAGTACACAAGGAAACATTTTTTTGAAAGTACTCTAGAGTTTAAGTACTTCATCTTGGCAGGGACAGAGTTATTTATTCTAACAACCCTTCATCCCATGTCGGTCATAGCATTCACCTAACTGCAAGGGGGTCTGGAAATCATGGGGAGACACACGGATGAGGAGGTGAGTATCCTAGCTGTGAATTTCTAGGTATATTGATAAGTGTTATTCTAGTAGAAATAGCAAGAGAAACTTTGACAGCATCATGTCAGTGGTCGCTTTCTGAAGAGAGCATAAATCACCAACAGAAATCCCAGGAGGTCTGCATCATTCACAAATAAATTGAATATGCAAAAAAGCCATTGTATTATATTCTTTAAGTAGGAGCTGAAGTATTATAATGATGAATACCTGTTTCCCATAGTTATTTATGAATTGATGTCTGTATCCCCACTAAACTAGGGCGTCTTTTTGCCTTTTACTTGGTAAGCTTTTAACTTGTTGACGTATTAATCTTTTTGACTGTACTGTAAATTTAAAATATAATATCTGAACTTAAAAAAAGGACAGACAGGCCGGCGCCGTGGCTCAATAGGCTAATCCTCCACCTTGCGGCGCTGGCACACCAGGTTCTTGTCCCGGTCTGGGCGCCGGATTCTGTCCCGGTTGCCCCTATTCCAGGCCAGCTCTCTGCTATGGCCCGGGAGTGCAGTGGAGGATGGCCCAAGTCCTTGAGCCCTGCACCCACATGGGAGACCAGGAAAGCACCTGGCTCCTGGCTTCGGATCAGCACGATGCGCTGGCCGTGGCGGCCATTGGAGGGTGAACCAACGGCAAAAGGAAGACCTTTCTCTCTGTCTCTCTCTCTCTCGCTGTCCACTCTGCCTGTCAAAAAGAAAAAAAAGGACAGACAGAAAGGGAGGAATGAAGCAGGGTGAGAGAGAGAGAAGGGGAGAGAGGGAAGGAGGAAGGAAGGGAATATAATTATGTTCTTAGACCTGTATCTACAAATCACATTGAATGTTAAAAACCAATTAAAAATTAAAATTAAAAAAGAGAAAAATTTTAATCAATAATTAATTAGCAAAGTTATGTAAATCATTGCACATTTTGTTCCTCAATTTCTTGATTTTTAATTGAAGCAGTTGAAACAGATCTTAACATCAGTAAGCATTTATGATTTTATGATTTTATGAATTTTGGTTTTCCCCCAAATAGAATGCCCTAAAATCTGATTCATGGGTTAATAGAAAATAATTTGTTTATTACTTATCATATATTAATATCTATAATCTATGTCCCAAATATTGTAATAACTCCTGACATAAATGCAAAGTCAAGTCAGAAGAGGACACTGCACAAATCTTAGATAGTATCCCATAACATGTGCTGAAAATTTAGTCCTGCAGCTGCCTTCCATAACCTACATCTTTAGCAAACCACAGGAATACAGCAACAGCAATACATGAAAGAGTCATTAGTTTTCTATAAGAAGACATAATTATTTGCAGAATGACAGAACAATTCCCAATATCCTTCACATGTTATACCTGGTGGAGGGGTTAAATTTGAAATTTTATTGGAAGACATACATACCCATAGATTTATTTTAGATTTTTTTTATATTTTGTTCAATTTAAGAAATAACATTATCGTTTCCTCTCAAGACAATGACTTAAAACATATAATGCGCTTCAGCATTCTCATGTTCGCCCTGATGTTTTCAAAGGGAGGGAAGTTATATTATAACTATACAAAAGCTTTAAAAAGCCATTTTGACTGTGTGGGTATTTAACTTGTGCACCTGCTATTGTGTTGAGCTGGCAGGAAGCTAACAATTTTTGACACTGTGAACCATTTCCCTTAATGCCTGTATGCAGTTTCATGTCATTTTCTGCCCCAAGGAGAAGACTAAACCTGCTGTGTAGTCTGCCCACTATTGTGCATGATGAGCTTGCATTTTGCGCACACTTCTGTTAGAGCTGTAGTCTCATATTCTAGAGTCACCTTTGTTTCCCAGGCTGCCTATTCTCCATGTCCTAATGTGGCTCCATGGTGCAACTCAAAAGAGAGAAGGGAGTAATGTGACATGCATAATATGAACTGATTCTGAGAAAGAGGAAAGCTAGCCCTTCCTCTTACACTCCTTATCAAGGGCAGGCCCTCTGGCTAATCCAGAAACTTAATCTGATCATTTCATCATGACAGTTAAGTCATGATGTGAGTAACCAAATACAGGAGACTGACAGTTCATTAACAGGGAATGGAACTCTGGCAAAAAAAAAAAAAAAAAAAAAACCTGGAATACCAGTGTGTCCATCACACACAGAATAAAGATGGAGTTTATCATTTAAAATAAATTTGGCTGGGGTGGAACTGAAGTTAAAAGAGGCGGCACTTTTTCAGGGGGCTTTATTAGAAAAAATGTAAGTAACATCTCCTACAACATTGGGATAAACTTGTTTTTTGGAAAGTTCACATTTATTAGGATTGATTCTGTTTCAGTTACTACACTGAGTGTGTGTGTGTGAGAGAGAGGGAGGGGGAGAGAGAGAGAGAGAGAAAGAGAGAGATTTTACTCCATCTGTGCTCTAATCCATACTGGGTTATGCAGTTACCCTCACTGACTAGGAACAAATTTGAAGTCAAGAGGAAATCTTGGAGAGGACATTTGGCCTAGCAGTTAAGTTACAGGTTAGGGAGCCACCCATACTGCAGCGCCTGGATTCAATGCCCACCTGTAGCTCCAGATTCCAACTTTCTGCTAATGGAGACCTTGGAAGTTAGCAATGATGGCTCAAGTGATTGGATTCCTACAACCCATGGAGGATACGTGGATGAAGTTCTCAGCTCCCAGCTTCCGCCCTGCCCAATCCTAACCAGGCATTTGAGGAACATGCCAGCAGATAGGAGATTCATTCTCTCTCTCTCTCTCTCTCTCTCTCTCTCTCTCCCTGTCAAAGGAATATAAATAAATAAGAAAGTCACACTGTCTAAGGGATGGAGACCTATTTGCCATCCAAACCCCAGCTAGAGATTTCCTATTGATGAGACATTAACTCCTCTACACATTAATGCATAACCTTTTCCTAATGTGGATGACCAAGTAAAAACTAACCCAAAGAATGTTTTTATTCTCCTTTTTCTAAACTCAGAATAAACCTCACTCCACTCTGGTTTACATGTTCATTTCCTCAGATGCTTATACCCCCTACAAGTTTCTCACCTTCCCACTTATCCTCGGGCTGACTTGTTCATCTTGATTACAACTGGGCATTTCCAAGTCTCCAGAAATGCTTTCAGAAAGTGTAGCTGTATTATTGTGATACAACTAGCCCTTGGTGTTCAAACTCCTGTGCCGTTTGGTGTTCATTATTTTTGTTTGAGTAAATTGAATTCCTTTAAAATAAGCCTTTTTAGGTTTAATAAAATGACTCATTTTCTTTAATCACTACCTTATAACGTGTTATGCTGACTTTGCATTCCCCAGCAAGAGGCAGATCTCAAAATTATCAACTTAGGAGGTTTCTATAGCTTTTTGGAACTGGTCATGTTATGGTTAGTCCAACTCAGAATAGGACTGCACATGGTAATCCACTGGAAGCTTTCTTCTTCCCCATTATCAGCTCACTGTGGCCTTAGGAGCATTGATTAGGAAGGGACTGAGTCTTGTTTTGCACTGCTTCTGTTTCTTGCCTCTCCTAGCCAGTAGCTACTCTAACAGCAAGGATAAGGAAAAGGAGAACATGAAGAACACAGTGGATTAGCCAAGTGCAGCTGTGGGCACCATAGCTGCTTTTTGGCCCACATTGTCTGAAGTCTTGTTTGTCCATGAATGTCTCCACCAGGCACCTCCATACCACAACACCCCCTGTACATAGCTTATCCACTACAACGCCCCTGAATACAGGAGTCCACACTCATTGTCCATGGTGATACTGTCAGGTACCATCGCCACAAAGCTTCCACCTCCCTTGCCAGTGAACAGGCGAATTTCTTCAGCCCTACCTCATTCTACCTGCCCTTTCTCCCAGCTCTTCTTCCTCCATCCAGAAGAGAAAAAAAAAATCAGAAATCCACAGCACAAGTAGATTTATAGAACGAGGAAACACCCACTTGCCTTTTTTGTTGTTTGGCACATGAGTGATTCTCCCAACACACCTCCACCACTTGCTTTAGCCCCAGAATGCCAACCTTTCACCCTCAAAATGAGATGGCCTCTCAACAGTCAAAAGCAATCCTCCCTGGAAGGCTAATGCTGCATGTGGCACTCTCTTTGCCTCTTATCTCCTTAGGATTCCTGGATACATTGGGCAGAATGTAAGAGTGAGAGGGTGCATGGTTTTAAACAAAGGCTAATTCCAACAGCACTTAGCAAGTCCTTGCAGAAGTATGGCACCAATTCCTGGTCATTATCTTTAGAATGAAATGTATTTAGTGACATTTTCTTTAGCTTAGGTCTGACCTGAGCAGGTAAGCTCTAGGCTACAGAAAAAGGTATCATATATCCTGCTGCACATTTTTTAATGTTTTACATCAAAAATTACTGAATGCCTCTTACATGATGGTCATTGTCAAGAATGCTGATTTAGAATATTTTACCATGTTCACAGTAAGAATCATGCACTTTAGTTCATGCCCTGTCTTTGGCCACAATACTCACAGCTGCCCACTAGTTTTACCTTGAACTCTCCTCAAGGGAATGAGTATTTATTAAGTGTGATAACAGCACCCATTGGGTGAGAATGGTTCTCTGTGGGAGGTGGAAGTTCAGGAAGACTTCACAAATGAGGAATTGTTCCTAGGGCCTCTTGAAGAACAGGTCAGAATTAGCCAATTTAAAAGTAAAAAATGGGCATTCAAGACAGAAGGAAGAGCCTGTAAAAAAGCAAGAAAGCGTTAAAGAATTAGGAAAATACAAGCAATCAAGCATGTCTTGAGTCTGGAGTCCACAATAATAGAAGCAGTATATGTAAGGCAATCATATTTAATGACTTATTTTTTGCTCTCTTAGTGAGTCTGAAATTTTGTCAGGCATAAGAATTTCCCAAGGTTTTTGCTCAAATGCAAATGCAAATTTCCAAATCTCACCAGATATCCCTCATTCCCACTACAAAGTCTCAATCAATTCTTGTGTAGCGAGGCCAGGTATTCTGTACTTTAAAATGTATTCCAGGAAATCCAAGCAGGTAGCTTCCTGTAGTTCAATGTCATGGATTCCACATAGTCTCTGAAGGGTGCAACATACTCTGATCTGCATTTGAGTCACACACCTCTGGCTACCCTGTGGCTGATGCCTGGAATAAGACAAGACCAGAGGCAGGAGACTAATGAGATGGCTGTTACAGTCATCGAAACAAGATGTGAGGATAGACTCATGTCAGACTGCAAGGTAGACCAATCAGATAGACATCTGAAGTACAAAGATTAAAGGGCGCTAAAATATTTACAGAACTGAACTGAAAATGTGATACTAGCTATTTTAAATTTTTGCTAAAAGTTTTTCCTTGTTAAGTCTTTTTTAGTTTTAATTTTACTACATTTTAATCATTATTAACAATTTTTCACATTCACTTCATATGTAGACATTATATACATACAAATAATACTATTTTTCTTGAAAATAGAGGTATCAGTATCACAGTGTGAGGGATTCGTGATAATGATCATAACATGGGGGAAAATTTGTAACAAAATGTACAAAATGGCCAAATTCTGGTTGATCAAAGACCTCTGCTGTATACAGCACAGTGTTTTCTGCTGTCGGGTTTTTGTTCAGTTGCTTTATTTCATTCAGAGGTTCAAACTGAGGGATGCAACTCTTAGACAAAATAACAGCTTTGAAATCCAGAGCAAAACTAGAGCCAATTAAACTATGAGAGAGTGCACCTATAGCACATATTAGGAGATTTATTCTGTTATTAAATTAAGCCCTTTTATAATCCTCCCAAAGAAATTATCAGATTTAAGAAAGTTACAAAAAAATGGCAGAGAAACAAAAATTCATTTTAAAAATTAAAAGTGGAGGAAATTTTACCAATGAAGAAAATAGAAAAAAAATTGAAACAAAGTAGTTGATAGTGATTTTATTTCAGCACTTGTACATTTGATAAATGCAAAAAAACAGAGAGTTAAATAAAAGGTCAGATCATGCTTACTCAAGTGCGTGTGCATCTGGAGTAATATTTCGAGATTTTATTCATGATAATGTCCCTTCTTCTTTGTTTTTGTTTTTATCTTTTGATTGTGGTTTTGGTCCTTTCCTGCCAAGCAATGAGATTTCCTGGTTTAGAAAATGTTCTGGTCAGAAGGTAGAGGAAGAAGTAAGATCACACACATGTATACATATTTTTACACCCACACACATAAAAGGGAGAGGTGTATATAGAGAAAGAATGAGGTATTTGTACATTGTGAATTGTTAACATATTCTATGTGGGGGAGGTATTTCCTTAGGGAATGGATAACATCCAATGAGAAATAGTGAGAAGTACCTGGGCACACTAACTGTGGGCAGTTATGCAAAAGAGTGTTATATCTCTAGATTGGAATGGAAACATGTGAAGAGGCCATCCCTACAAATGCCGCTGTCCTTGTTTACCTGTATGGCTCCTTCTCAATTCCTCAGGGATTCTGAAAGTCTTCATGATTGGGTCGTCAAATGTTCAGTTTATGCCAACCTGAAATCAAAAAGTTAGGATGAGTTACAGAACCATATTTGCAGAAACCTGAAGTTTTTAGAATGAGAGTTATACACAGTAGATGAGGCAGCTTTTCTTAGAGATGCTATATTTGCCCATTGCCTTCCAGTGAATCTGCCCCCATAAAAAGACAGACATGCGCCCACCACACCAGCTAAGAAGGTCCTTAAGAAGATTTTACAGGGACCTGCCTGGGCCAAGGGCGTGAATACTTTAGGGCAGCAGCCAGCAATGAAGCAAACACAAGGACCATATTGATTTGCCTGTAGAATAGAACATGGCACAGTGCATAGTGCCTGGCTTCACAACAGAATTATGTGGAAACTAAGGTCTCTCTAGGTAATGTCTCGGGACTTCAGAGGGTCCAGTTTGATGTGTTCTAGTTTCCTTACTCATGTCAGGTACCAGTAACTGCAGGTAATTGTGTAGGCAATGAGCCTACCTAGGAGGAGTAACTGGAGGTCTTTTGCAGAAATATGGAGGGTCTTATGGGCAATGAGGCTGCACTTCCTAACGAGGACCTTACTTAATGTTAGCCCTGCCCAGCTTTGCAAGCACAGCAGTGATTTTCTTGGAAAAACAGTCATGCCCATCTCATTTGCAGCTCTGAGAAAAATCTTAGATGAAAACTTTCAGTTACTATACAACAATCTACTGGAAGACCATGTGACTCAGTTAATATTCTTAGTTATCAATTGGTGACTATTTGCCTCCTGTTTCATTTTTCTGTTTATCTTGCTAATATATACTTGGTGTTCATACCAGTCAACTTAATATGCACCTTCTCGCTCTTGTCAGCAGGGTACAACCCTGGGATGGGCAGGAACTCATGGAAGGCCCAACATTTTTCAAATGGTCAGCAAAAATCAAGTATTCAAAGGCAGAAATTAAACTAAACATCTAAAAATTTAAGACATTAAATTCCATATCTGAGATGGTGAACCAAGACTCATTCATCTTGATGCATGATAAATTGCTTTATTTGAAATCTAAAAAACAAAAACACAAACAAAAAGCACATTCTCCTTCCTAGACACTTAACTACATAAGTTCTAAACAGATATTTAGAGAATATCAACTTGAAAGTACATAAAATCATTTGGCAGTCCAGGTGGCTACGCACCCCAGTCGTAGGTTTATTTCTGAACTAAGAGAGAGAGAGATTTAAGTGACACTTGGAGGGGTAATAAACTTCTGCATTTTGATGTTGGCCTAGTGCTTACTTAGAACAGTTATGTGCCTCTCTGTCTTCCATGTCTTCTTTTAATATGGATTGTGTACACAAAGTTTCATGAGGACAGAAAACAAAACACTGTCATGTGCACAGTTCCTCTTAGTGCAGTTCAGAAGGTAGGTACTCAAGCAATATTTGCCGAAAGATTGGATGTAAGGAAATTTAAAAGTGCTATATACATATAAGCTACTCTGTCTTTCCAAGATGAAAAAATGAAAAATTGCAAACATTCCACACCTAAGAAATATTCTGCCTCTTTTGATTGAGCAATGAGGAAGCACACAAGGCTCAGACAAGTAATTTGATTTCTACCCTACCTGTGACCTTGGTTAGAACTTTGGGTAACTGGCTTAACCACAGATTCCATCCATTTCCTTATACTTCAATTCCTCTAATCACAGAAGCATATAACAAAGGTAATTCTCAGTGACCTCACATGACGGTGGTAAGAAATAAATTAGCAGAGCCATGGTTAAGTACTTTATGACTGAAACATAAGGAGCCTTGCTAAGTGTTTGTGGAAGTCATCAAGTTGACCTTCAAGCAGCCAATGAATTATTCACACTTCACTGTCATTCTGGAGCAGTCTAGATACTAATAAGATTCCTTTGACATTGACATGAGCATAGGAGATAGGATTTACATTCAGGCAATAATTTCATATGATATTTATCATACTCCAATTATAAAAATATCTGTACCAAACAGCAACCCAAAAGGTAGCATTAGTAATAATAAAGCTGTAATATGTTCTCTATAGCCTAATACAATGTGAATTGTGGCAGAAAATCAAAAGACCATAGGTCAAATGCTAAGAACCCTAAGCTTTCAGCTGCAGACTATTTTTTCTGGTAGTTACTGCACTTGGCTATATTCGTAATGAGGCTTAAAAATCTAGTTGAAATATGACAATTTAGATAACAACCTAACCTTGTTCTTAAATTCTGGGCCTCATTTCCAGACGAGGCTTACCCAGAAACCACAAAGGGTAATACTCCTGGGAGAAACTTTCATTGAAATGTATGGCTGTGGTTGCCTTTTTAATACTCGTTTTTGTCTCTAACAGAGACAATAGACATAAGAAATAAGGAGACACAAGTACAAATTCCTTTCCTGTTTTTCATAAAATGAAAAATATTTTGATTATCTAACAAAACAGCAGGGAACTCTGCCGGAGCTTAATGAAGATGCTGACATTAGCCCTGCTCTGCTGAAATGATGATCAAAGGTGGTGATGTGAGACAATACAACCTAACATTAGTCAGGTTATAAAGGGATCCCATCAAAAGGCAAAATCTCCAAGTGCAACATTGAACTGTTACAACTTGCTGATGATTTTGTGTTATCTTTTCCTGTGAAGGAAAGGCACAAAATGTCACAACATCCTAAAGAAGGGGAGTTTATTGTTACTGAGACACACACACACACGCACACACACACCCCTATATGAATTCATGGAAGTATGTTACACCATGCTTTCTTTGTATTAAATTTTAAAAGCTGAGTATTTTTTAGAAGATGCAGGTATAATGTTTAAATTTTAATCCACCTGAGACCAATATGGTACGTTTGAGATTCTTTTGGCAGTGTTTTTCTGATTCTTTTTTTTTTTTTTTTTTTTTTTTTTTTGACAGGCAGAGTGGACAGTGAGAGAGAGAGACAGAGAGAAAGGTCTTCCTTTGCCGTTGGTTCACCCTCCAATGGCGGCGGCGGCCGGCGCGCTGCGGCTGGCGCACCGCACTGATCCAAAGGCAGGAGCCAGGTGCTTCTTTCTGGTCTCCCATGCGGGTGCAGGGCCTAAAGATCTGGGCCTTCCTCCACTGCCTTCCCAGGCCACAGCAGAGAGCTGGCCTGGAAGAGGAGCATCTGGGACAGAACTGGCACCCCAACCGGGACTAGAACCCGGTGTGCGGGCACCGCAAGTCAGAGGATTAGCCTACTGAGCCGCGGCACCAGCCTGGCCTGATTCTTTAAAAGACTGAAATGACCTTTCTTCTTGAATTCTACACAAATTGAATCAGAGCAGTCTAGTAACCTTATTGGGAGAAGCAGTGATGGTGCTTGCCCATCTTGGTGTTTCTCCAAAGGAGCAGTACAGACTTCCTGTAGAATGTTTCCATTGATCACAAAGTGTTAAAAGAAAAATAGAGTACCATCAAGAAGAAAACAGACAGCAAGATAGAAGAAATCTGCCATTGTTGGAGACTGTTGTCTTTTTAAAATTTTATATAAGGCATACAACTTTCATGTATTTCATATATACACATTTAGGAAATACAGGGATACTTCCCACCATAAGACCCATGTGGGTGAAAATATATTCAGATAAATGACTAAGCATCAGCCACTGAGGTGAGCATTAGGATATATGTTAAAATTAAAAACAAATGGCAAATATGTGTCTTTAGGAAATATACAGTCCTAAACCTAGAGGTTTAAAATCCAGAAGCTTACAGACATACTTCATATTCAAAATTGAAAATGTCCTTAGCAAAACTCTGCATTAGAGATGAGCATACACCCCCTGTTAATCCAGCAAGGTCACCCACAGAATGACTCATAGACCAGTGCTTCTTTATGTTTGGCCTAGCACACAGAGGAACTGATAAAATATGGAAAAATTGTACATTTTACTCTAACCATACTTCAGCAAGATGGCCCTATGACAAGTTTCAGGAACTGAGATCTACATGGAGAACTTAAAGCCCACATCTATCAACTCATACTTTCTTTGAGGCAGATAGAGGTGGACTGCAAAGCTCTATTGAAATTGTGAGTATACATATGTGTGTGGATGATTTACGTTCTATATTTCTCTAATAAAACTACATTATATTCTTAACAGATACAAAGCAAAGCCAATGCCCAATCCAATTTCCCTGGGGTTTCTCAGGGATGAGCTTTCTGGATATAAGAAATAAGAAGATATTTCAGGTAAGCCTTGGAAGTTTAGAAGAATAATGACATGTGAAGGAAAACTTCTGAAATAAAAATATTCCAAAAGACAGAGACATGAAATGTCAAATCCCAGATATTAGCACTGTACTGAATTCACTGAGGTTTGAATTTATATTAAACCAATATATTGAAGCTTGAATTCCATGCTAAGGAGTTTGAATTTATTCTGTAGGTAATAGAAAATTTGATTTTTGAGAAAAGCAAAGGTCATTCTCAACCAACCTGAAATTTGGGATGAAAATCCTTAAGGTACAATGGAGGGTACAAAAAAGAAGGGCAAGAAATCAAAAGCGGGAAGTAAAATGCAGGCGAGAAGGAACAGAAGTATGAATAGAACAGATGGGGAAAGACAGAAAAACCTTTCCTGAGCAGAGCCAAAGTCTGGTGAATATTCAGGTTTGTGGAGAAAGGGAGAAGGCTCAGTCCCTGCACCCCAGGGAACTGCAAGATTGAGGCTACTACTAATAAAAACAATAACCATTAAAAAGAGTAGGAATAAGAGGCCGGCGCCGCGGCTCACTAGGCTAATCCTCCGCCTGGCGGCGCCGGCACACCGGGTTCTAGTCCCGGTCGGGGCGCCGGATTCTGTCCCGGTTGCCCCTCTTCCAGGCCAGCCCTCTGCTGTGGCCAGGGAGTGCAGTGGAGGATGGCCCAGGTGCTTGGGCCCTGCACCCCATGGGAGACCAGGAAAAGCACCTGGCTTCTGGCTCCTGCCATCGGATCAGCGCGGTGCGCCGGCCGCAGCGCGCCGGCCGCGGCGGCCATTGGAGGGTGAACCAACGGCAAAGGAAGACCTTTCTCTCTGTCTCTCTCTCTCACTGTCCACTCTGCCTGTCAAAAAAAAAAAAAAAAAAAAAAAAAAAAAAAAAAAAAGAGTAGGAATAAGAATGAAAATGGATGGGGAAACCCTTTCTATTTTCAATGTTTGTGTTTAAAGAGCTATAGTATAGCCCAATAAACATATTCCTGAGGAGCTTGAAAATTCTGGCTGTTGACGAAGGGAGTGTGGATCTGAAGAAGATTTGGGAGACCTGAGATTCGGCATGGTCCTTAAAGCAGGATAAATGACTGGTCTGCCCGGAAACAGAAAGACTAAGCAGCAGATGTGCATGCAATGTGGTTTACACAGCCCACTTACACACTCAAGCATTTATTAGTCAATAGGTATGACTCAATATTTGGAATCCAAGGATAATGTGAACAAAAGGAAGAAAGATGTCGCTGAGACTACGTTGAAGGTGGGCTAACCAGCTGTTTTCTGTGCTTTCCTATGCATGGTATAGTGGTAACTATCTCATACATGTCTTAGAAAAGCAAACGTGGAAGCTGAGAGAAGAGTCCCTGGGGGCACTTAAGGAAAAAGAATTCCAAAATGGAAATAATCCTTACAAATTAAAAAAAAAGCATTGTGCATATTCTATTACTGCTTGCATTATTCCAATAATTAAAATTTAAAAAGTAAAATTTGATGTTAGGGCTTGGAAAATAGAGAAAGATGTATAATTCTTTGCTTTCCTGGACTATAATAGGGAAAGAAAATAATGTTTCTCTGTTCACCACAATAAATAAATTCATGAAGATGCATGTTGCTCTATTTGTATAGAGAATCTTTGAGCTTATGGAAGAGATGGGTACATATAATGCCTCAATATTAGTAAACTAAAATCGCTGCAGTGAGTCCTCAAGATTGTGGATCTCTGTTGGTTGGAAAACTGAAAGATATTCAAAAGTACTATCTCCATGATTCTTCAATGGCACAGGTGGGGAAAAAACCATTATGTAAGTTATGTCCAAGCCTGCAGGGTTGCTGATGAACATAAAGATTAGTTGACCAAATATGTGACAACCTTTGAAAAACTCAAGAAATCCCACCTAAAACTGTCCTTGTCTCAGTAAATGTAAGTCCATTTTGCCATGTGATCTAATCATAGGGTCTGAACATTCATCTTGGCATTTTTGGGGGTCGTTTTAATCCAACTGCCACAATCCCAGCTTAAAATGCTCTAGTTATGGCTGGCGCTGCGGCTCACTAGGCTAATCCTCCGCCTGTGGCACCAGCACTCGGGATTCTAGTCCCAGTTGGGGTGCTGGTCCTGTTCTGGTTGCTCCTCTTCCAGTCCAGCTCTCTGCTTTGGCCCAGGAAGGCAGTGGAGAATGGCCCAAGTGCTTGGGCCCTGAACCCACATGGGAGACCAGGAGGAAGCACCTGGCTCCTGGCTTCGAATCGGCATAGCTCCGGCCATAGAGGCCATTTGAGGGGTAAACCAACGGAAGGAAGACCTTTCTCTCTGTCTCTCTCTCTCACTGTATAACTTGCCTGTCAAAAAAAAAAAAAAAAAAAAAAGTTCTAGTTATAATGGCTATTAGCCAAGAATCAAAAAATAACAAGCGTTGACATGGTTGTAGGGAAAAGGGTACCTTAATACACTGTTGGTGGGAATGCAAATTGGTACAACAATTGTGGAAAACAGTATTGAGAGTCTTCAGAAAACTAAAAATAGATGTTCAGGAACCAGCTATCTCACTCCTGGGAAAATATCCAAAGAATGTGAAATTAGCATGTGATACCGGCAGACACATGTTTATAGGAGCTCAATTCACAATAGCAAAGATATGGAATTAACTTTGATGTTCCTCAGCTGATGACTGAATACAGAAGATGTGTTGTACATACATGCTGGAATATTTCTTGGTCACAAAGAAGAGTGAAATCCAGACATTTGCAACAAAAAGGATGAAACTTAAGATAAGTATGCTAGAAACAAACCAGACCCAGAAAGACATACGTTGCCTATTTTCACTTATCTGTGGAAGTTAATATATGGAGAATATAAAATTGTGTGTATATCAAATAATTTGGTATATAGTTATGAATATTGCTTCTTGAATCATGCCACGTACATGACAATCTACGCTCCTCTCCCACATTGTGTTCATTGTCATGTATCCCTCACATTGAGATAGTAATAGTTTTCAAGAAAAATAATACATATGTACATGTGTATATTCTCTGTATTTGAAGTGAAAATGGCATAGTGTTTAAAAAGTGTTAAATTTTAAAAATTAAAAATTCTAATAAAAAGACAAAATATATTAAGTTGCTGCCTTTCCAAGAAAAGCAACACACTGTGTATCAGCATGTCCACAGTAAGCACTCCGCAGATTCTTCACACGCAGGCTCCATAATCCAAACATTTATATCTGTTCCACACATTCTACTTTTTTAAATGGCAAAGATTCATTTCATTTTCATTTACCAAAGTGCTTTATTACTAAACATTAGACTTTTTGATTACCAGGTGTTAGCCTGTATTTTTAAGATCCACTATCATAAAGAAACCTAATATTTGCTTTCATTCATTTTTTTCTCTAACTTGAGTTGCATGGCAACATTTTGAAACACATGGGATACTTTGAATTCATACTAAAACATTCCTGAGCAAGCTTATAATTTATTAATTTATTAAATTATGAATTTTAAAGGCAAAAATATTCTGATGATAAAGAAGTGGAGCATTTAACTTTCATAAATCTCTTGTTTTTATGAAAGAGCAAGATCATTCCTGGCAGGCTGCTGCACACTGAGGCCAGCATAGATGGAGGTCACTTCAGTCCACCAGGAAGAGGAGAGGAAGTGGCTGTTGGGTAGCAACCAACACCCACACACTCCTGTGAATAGTAGGATAAAGTCCTTTAGTTGAATTCAATTGACTAGTAGTCTATATGTAATGTTTGGTTACAGAGTTTTAACCTCCCCTCCCTTTCCTCTTACAACCTGTTAAGAAATTTCAGACTCTACTTTGGGTTCCAGAGAGGAGCTGAAATGTGCAGGAGACCCTCACTTTATCATCCCCCTAACCATAATTAAAACCCCTAGCCAGTCTCTTTTCCTTGACCACTTCAGCCACTTCGGACCATGTCCATTGCGCATGTCACAGTCCTTTTGTTATTCCCCTGGTGGGTGGGTGTGGCATCATCAATCATGCCATCAAAAGTAAATTCCACGTGGGACCATCTTTTCTGCAAGATGACTAACCAAATACTTAACTTTAATAAAGTTTTAAAATACATTACCTCCTTGATCTTTACAATAATCCTATCAGGTACTTTTAATTAACTCAGTGATTATGGATCAGTACACTGGGATTTTGGAAGACAAGGGACTTTCCTAAAGACAGGTGATAAATGACAAACCTAGGGCTCCCAAAATCCAATTCAAAGTCATTTCTTCAGTCCTACAGTGCCTCTGCTGCATTTTCCAAGGGTAGTTTGGCAGAATTCCTTTCATACAAGAATTTTATAACTATAATATCGCATACAAGATTTTCTAAAATTCTGCACCAATAGTAGCGAAACAGAAAAAATATGCCAAAGAATTGTGCTTTACGACTATAAGAAAAATACTGTCATTTGAAAAGAAGTGTTTGAAGCGCATGTGATGTTCTAACGACTTAGGAAGGAGTCTGCACAGATTAGCATTTTATATGTGTATGTTATATCTCATGTGACACACATGTGTTTGTGTCCACACGCACATTGCCCCTGTACCAACTGCAATTTTGAAAATTTCCTATGGGTCAAGCACTGTGGGGAATATTTTGCATACTTCATCCCGTTTGATCCTCCCTGGGATCCTGGGAGGTAGTTTTCTTTTTTCCTATTTCTCTGATGAGAGGCTAAGGGAGTTATGTAACTTGTTCAAGATTATGGACCTAATATGTAGTAGGTCTGGGATTTGGATACAGATGATCTGAACCCAAATAAAGTCCATGTTCTTAAGAAGCATTTGATACTCTCTCCCTGATGATTTTTCTTCTATACATGTCCATATTTTTGGAGACCAATAATCAGTAACTTTTTAACTGTATTTATTGTTTGAAATGCACTGTTTAAACATATCACTATCTCAGATTTACCAATTATTTTAAGGTAATGGTTACCTGATATTATTTTCCATGTAATAAGACATAGCCTGACTCACCATATCTTATTATATTTCTACATTTTATTATTATGGGAAATGAAAATACCTTCAGAATCGACTTTATCTGTTCATTATTCATTTTAATAATTCCCTGCATTTCTACAGTTATTTTTACAATTCGAAAGTGCTTGCACATTCCCATTTGCTCCTCATAAACAACTCATCAAGGTAGAAAGAGAAAGCATTAGTATTTCTATTTTATAGCCAGAGCTACCACAGAGAAAGTTCATGCATAATGTTTCAGGGGTTGGTGTAATGCTTTTGACTTGAGAATAAATAAAAATGTTGAGAATACAATAGTGTCTGAAGGAGTGATTTTTTTAAAGGACATTTAACTTATCTTCCTCTGTTCCACTGCAGTAAATAGTTTATAGATTATGCTTCCAGCAGAAAAGTTGAAAGGGGTGTTTTTAATATTTTTTAGTTTATGCATATTCTAGGTATACTATTTGGGGGTGTTATGGTATTTCCTTCACAATGAGATATTAAATGAGTAATGGAGATAAAAGAAGGCTCTTTAAATATTATTGAAAATTTGCTTTGAGGGGTCGGCACTGTGGCGTAATGGATACAGCCTCTGCCTGCAGTGCCGGCATCCCATATGGGCACCAGTTCAAGACCCGGCTGCTCCACTTCCGATACAGCTCTCTGCTGTGGCCTGGAAAGCAGTGGAAGATGGCCCAAGTCCTTGGACCCCTGCACCCATGTGGGAGACCTGGAAGAAATTCTTGGATCGTGGTTCTGATAGGTACAGCTCCAGCCATTGCAGCCAACTGGGAAGTGAACCAGTGGATGGAAGACCTCTCTCTCTCTCTCTCTCTCTCTCCCTCTCCCTCTCTCTCTCTACCTCTCCTTCTTTTTCTGTGTTACTATGCCTTTCAAATAAATAAATAACTTTTTTAATTTGCTTTGATTATATTCAGTGAACTCACATATTTATAAACTATGCATGCATATTCATAATCTCTGTGTTCTGTTCATCTATGTGTCTACCGTTTACTAGCATTGGTCAATGACCTTGATGTTCCCCTCAGCTGACTAATACTCAGTTAAGCTCCGTTGAACCCTAAGATCAAGATCTCCCTTTTTTTTCCAGTGCTGACTATAAAATATGTTATTGGAAATTCTTTCTCTGCTGCCTTGAGATAAAAAATCCCATAAAAAGCATTTATGCCAATTTTACAACTCAGGAATGTGTTTCTCGTGGACCTGGAATCAAAGATGATGGCACCTCTGTCTTCCAGTCTCCTGGGAAGGGTAGATCCCTAACTTAGGCAAGTCCCCTTACCTCAAGTTCTCATGAAGAGAGAAGAAAGTTGACTTTTTTGTTTGGGTAAAGCCATTTAGCAAGCACATCACCTAAACAGCATCCAGCATCAACTCTGTATTGCCACATCTTGGGAAACCTGCATTCTGTATCTGAGTGCTTGGTTTGAATCCAGGCTATGGCATCATTCATACCAACTCCTTACCAATGAACCCAGGAGGCTGCAGAAGATGATTTAAGTATTTAGGTTCCCATCTCCCAAATAGAAGATACAAATGGAGTTCCTGGCTCCTGGCTTCTGCCTGGTCAAGATCTGGCTATTGTACTCATTTGGGGAGTGAATCAGTGAATGGAAGATCTCTCTTCCTATATCTCCTTCTCTCTGTGTCACTCTGCCTTCCAAAAAAATAAAGAAACCCTAAAATAAACTCTCCATCCCTGTGTTTCAATAGAGTTGTGTTCTGACTGAGTTTCAGCCTTTCTCATCTATCGCAATAGCCTTGGATCTTATTTTCATCTGGTACAGTGTTTGCTTTGATAGCAGTAACTATTTCTAGGCCCAGTATTAGGAACTGTGGGTATACCCAGAGCAGTAGCATGGTTACCACCCTCTGAGTTCAAGCTCCAGTGTGTGTGTTTGGGGTAGAGTTTACACATAAATAAACACATCATTAGAATCCGCATTACAGTGACATTAAAATAGGGAAGTTAAAAGTGATAAATAATATTAAAACAACCACAAAATTCAAATGTGCATGTGCCATTAAGCCACAGACTACTTTCTAGAACAGAATTTGAGTTAACTCTTAAAGATATGCTACTGGTAAATTTCAGTGTTATCATGAATAAAGGCTTATTACAAAGAGGAGTCATTCATTCAAATCAACGCCATTCTAGCTGATCCAGCACAATGGCATTTAGCACAGACCTGTTCTGGCCCAACCATAACTTTTGTGCAAGATCTTTTTGTGTCACCCTGCAAGAAACAGAGCATGTAAATCGAGTCATGTGTTGCTTCACAACTGGAGTATCATCTGAGAAATTCATAGTTTGATGATTTCATCATTGTAGGAAAAAATCATAAAGCACACTTGTAAGTGTGTACAAACTTGGATGTACAAACCTGTTTACAAACTTGGATGTATAGGTCAGTCTTTGGGCACAGCTTCCTGATGTAGGCACAAGATGCAGGAAACACAAGACGCATGAGGCTGCTGGCAATGCACCAGAGCACACCGTTTACACTTAATATTTCCTTCTAAGTGGAGAGAGTGTACTCTGAAATATCACTGGGTGAGACACTGCTTGGAGTGACCACAATCCACATAGGAGTGCTAGACTTCAAGTTGCTGCCCCTCCATTTCCAAGCCAGCATCTTGAAAATGTACAGCATGGGAGTCCACAGGGGATGGCTCAAGTATTGCAGCCTTGTCCACCCACATGGGAGACCCAGATGGAGCACCTGGCCCTAGAATGTGGCCTGGCTCAGCCCTGGCTTTTGTGAGCATTTGAAGAGTAATTTAATGAATGAGATCTCTCTCTCTCTCTTTCTCTGTCACTTTCAAATGAAAATAAATAAATAAAAAAGTTAAATGATACCAAAATTTAGAAATAAAAGTATAAAATAGTAAATACATAAACCACTCATGTAGTCATTTATTATCAGGTAATATATGCTGCCCATTATTGCATGTGGTATAATTTTGCACGGCTGCCTGTGCAGTTGCTTTGTTTAGTCTAATATCACCACAAACACGCAAGCAATGCTTTGCATGACATTAATTTGGCTCCAATATCACTAAGTAATGGGAATTTTTCAACTCCATCTTCATTCTATAAGAATATTCTTATACCTAAGTTCTGTCACAGAAACATCATTACATGACACGTGATTGTATTAGTATGGTGTGAAAACTGGCTTCAAGCAGCTCACACTCTGTATTATGGATCAAAATAGAACTGGCAATTTAAATCCAGCAAGATAGTGAAGTAGTGCACTCTGTCCCCAGCTGCCACTTTGCTCTCTCCATACACTTCTGCCAGTTGAGCAAAACAGAATCACGCTTTGGTCCCACAACACTGGCCTCTTGCTCCTCAGATTTAGGAGGAAATAGTCTTTCTGACTGCTTTGATATCAATTAATTAAGAATGTCCACATCTTGGCCAGCGCTGCGGCTCACTATGCTAATCCTCCGCCTGCGGCACCACCCCGGGTTCTAGTCCCGGTTGGGGCGCCGGATTCTGTCCCAGTTGCTCCTCTTCCAGTCCAGCTCTCTGCTGTGGCCTGGGAAGGTAGTGGAGAATGGCCCAAGTGCTTGGGTCCCTGCACCTGCATGGGAGACCAGGAGGAAGCACCTGGCTCCTGGCTTCAGATCGGCACAGCGTGCCAGCCGTAGCGGCCATTTGGAGGGTGAACTAACAGAAAGAAGACCTTTCTCTGTATCTCTCTCTCACTGCCGAACTCTGCGTGTCAAAAATGAAAAAAAAAAAATGTCCACATCGTAAAAGTAATTGTTTCACAGGCCAAATTTTTCCCCTCCATGTCAATATTACCACATACAGTTGACAAGTTGGTTCCAACGTTGGAAGAGTTGGGAAATGCCAGCCTTTTCAACTGGCAAATACATGGGAAGTTTCATGAGGAAAACCATCCATTACCAGGACCATCACTTTCCGAAGGTGGCGCAGGCACAGGAGACAGACCCCTTGAAATCAAAATCCCGCCTCTCCACTTACTTTCTGAGTGGAGCACGTTGCCTTTCCCCTAACCAGCTTCATTTCTTCGAGCAGCAAAATAAAAATGACTATCCCTTCTACAGAGTTTTGGGAAGCTAGTTGTGTCTGAGCAATAACGAGTGCTTCTGAACCGTTGGAAATAATTCACTACTCTCCACAGTTATTCGTTTAATTAACACTTACTGGTAATACCTTGTGACAGGTGAGAAAGCAGTCTGCAAAATACATTTCCCAAGGGGTCATCAAACTTCTGCTGAAGACCTTCAGTGAGGGGAAACCTACTATGCAAGCAGCAGTGATTGTGAGTTTGGAAAATCAGCTTCTGTATGATTTCTATGCATGAGCACCATATCTGCAGAACTAGAGCTCCCGCTGAGCAGGTGTGTGGGCTTTTCATCCCACAGGATTTTAAATATAAAAAACAGTGGGAGGGTGCCTCGGCTTCTTAAAGTTCTGCAATGCTCTCTGGCCCTAGTTCAGTCAGTTTCTCCAAGCCTACCCTGTTTGCTTGTTTTCCTCTGCCTCATGCTGGACAGAACCAATTAGGAGATTTCCTCTTCTGAGATATGTGCCTCTTTTTTTATAAATCACAGAGTCAAAGTAACTACATGCCAATCAATTCATACTGAGCTGTAGGTCGTCTGAAAGCCCACTGGTAAAAGCTTCACATTCCTCATCTTATACTTGCGACTCTTTGTCAAACAAACCGTTAAGTGTTTACATTTTATAATTTTATTTTTTTATTTATTTGACAGAGTTAGACAGTGAGAGAGAGAGAGAGAGAGAAAGGTCTTTCTTCCGTTGGTTTACTCCCCAAATGGCCTCTATGGCCGGAGCTATGCCGATCCAAAGCCAGGAGCCAGGTGCTTCCTCCTGGTCTCCCATGCGGGTTCAGGGCCCAAGCACTTGGGCCATCCTCCACTGCCTTCCTGGGCCACAGCAGAGAGCTGGACTGGAAGAGGAGCAAAGGGACTAGAACCCAGTGCCCATATAGGATGCCAGTGCCACAGGCAGAGGATTAACCAAGTGAACCACGGCGCTGGCCCCTTATCACTGTATATTAATGCACCACAGCAATATGTTGACATCAAGTCACTTCTTGGTTTTTACCATGCAACATTTTACCGCCCCTTTCAGTTCTATGTTAACTTGCAAATTCAAAATTGTTCCCCCTCTCCATGTCAGTCATTGCTATAAAATGCAGACCATTTGCTATAAAATGTTGAACGACAACCTCATTGTTTCCATGCTAAAATTCTTTCTTAAGTTTGAAAGCATGCAATCCATCATCACACTTTGGACACTATCAATCAGTTATAAATCTACCAGATAATGCTATTCTCTCTAGGCCTGTATTAGCATGATAAAATCTGCAATTAGAATTTCCTATCTCCATTTCTGGCATGTACCTGAGTCCTTACAATTCTGCAAAGCTACTCTACTATTCCTGTTACGAGTTGTTTCATAGGGTCGCATCCAATCATAGAGGAAAAGAACTATAAAAACTCACTTTTGGAATCCAGTTGTCCTTGGATGTTTTCTCCCTCTTCTTTCTTTCCAGACATCATTTGTTTTGACTAACCAGGACTCACAAAAATGACTTTGAAAAGTTCTGGTCTTTCTCTTTAACAGTCACCCTGTACCATAAATAGTGGAACTCTTCCCAGCCTCATCCTTCCTTTCTCTTCCCCTTCTTCTTCCCTCCATCTCCTGCCCCCTCTCCCTGCCAGAGCTTCCCTCTCTCCTCTTCCTTCACTGCATCTCTTTTACTTCCTCCAGGAATAATTGTAAAGCAGACTGTTATTATCCAGAGGTGGTATGAAGTGCAATGAGCATGAACATTTGACCAGAGAAGGAAGTCCCTGGGGCTTGGGTATCTGCTTATTCTCTCCAAATCTATCTCCTATGTTCGTATGCCCCTCAGCTAGACAGATACAAAGGTGTCAGAGATTCTTAAAAAGGATAGCAGGTGTTACGCAACTGTTTACACTCCTAAATTAAAATGGGCAAAATAAGTAGTTTGTATTTTCATCAGAAATTTGTCTAATCTCTGAACCCAACTCCCCACTCCCACACTATTCCCTATCCCCCAGTATTGGGAAGAAGACAAACCATGTACTGAGGCATTAAAAATTTCTCTAAAAGAACAGAAGTTTCTATCAGTTTTAAAACAGTGCTTTAGGCTACCATAACTTTGAACATATCTGTTGCTATTATTGTTTGGGAAATACACACTCAATTTTAAAAATCATCTCTTATCCTTGCTATTGTTCCTACTTCTCCCAAGAAGCTCTTGTTTCTCTCCTAATTTCTGCAACAACCTCAGACAATATTCTCACCAAAGCCACACTCTTTCTGGCTCTATTTACACAAGTCATTCCTGCCTCTGCCATGTCTTTGCCTGATATGAACTTCCCTTCCAATCTTCTTCTATCCTGACTTTGACTTACAGTGACATTCCATGACTAGATTCTCCCAGACAGGTCTTGTTAAAGGGAGTACTTGGAACAGAGTGGTTTTGAGAAAGTTAGTGAGAAATTACTTCTTATTCTGGTTAACAAAAAAAGAGTGAATCTTCATAAGATCACTAAAATATGACATTTCTGTGTAAAAAATTGCATTTCTTATGTTCATGAAAATAAAAGAATTTGGGGCCAGCACCATGGCACACTAGTTAATCCTCCAGCTACAGCGCCAGCATCCCATATGGGCACCAGTTCTAGTGCCAGTTGCTCATCTTTCAGGCCAGCTCTCTGCTGAGGCCTGGGAGGGCAGTGAAGGATGGCCCAAGTGCTTGGGCCCCTGCACCCGCATGGGAGACCAGGAAGAGGCACCTGGCTGCTGGCTTCAGATCAGCGTAGCTCCTGCCATTGCAGCCACTGGGGAGTGAACCAGTGGAAGGAAAACCTTTCTCTCTGTCTCTCCCTGTCACTGTCTGTAACTCTACCTGTCAAATAAATTTTTTAAAAAAAGGAAAATGAAAGTATTTATTAAAATTACCATGTACCAGCTCAAATATACTTCCTATAAAAATTTATGTGTGATTTGAATCTCCAGACATGAGAACATTAAGTTATTTTTAATGTATCTTGTAAATAGGTATTTTCTTAACTAAAAAAGTGAATAAAGTTGAAGGCATTTTGTCTAGATACAGGTAGTCTCCAAAATGTTTTTGAAAAATGCGAGCTATGAAAAATCTATACATGCATTTGAAAATATTTGCACCAAAATAAAATTATCTTTGTATTCTACTAATGTTTTGATGTACCCTAGTATGCCTCAATACTATAATGAAGACTGAATTTTTCAATATAACCATTTTAGTTTTTTTCAAGAATATAAGTGTTAACTTTATTACATTTTCATTTATTCCTCAATTTTATTAGTAAATATCTATGCCACTTAAAATACATAAAATTAGGGGCCAGTGCTGTGGCATAACAGGTAAAGTTGCCGCCTGCAGTGCCGGCATCCCATATGGGAGCCAGTTTGAGTTCAGATTGCTCCTTTTCAATCCAGCTCTCTGGTATGGCCTGGGAAAGCAGAAGAAAGTGGTCCAAGTCCTTGGGTTCCTACATGCAAGTGGGAGACCTGGAAGAAGCTCCTGTCTCCTGGCTTCAGATCGACCCAATTCCAGCCATTGCGGCTATTTGGGGAGTGAATTAGTAGATGGAAGATTTCTCTCTCTCTCTCTGCCTCTGCCTGTCTGTAACTCTGCCTTTCAAATAAATAAATACATCTTTTAAAATATTTTTACATAGAAATCCTTTCTTTAGAGCAGCAGTTTTTTTGACATTAAAGAAATTGATTTTGAAATCATTTTTTGATGAAAGATGTGCTCTTTGTAAGTTTACAGTCAAATGAGCCTTTATTATTTTCTAGTGCTTGGAAATGAACAGATATCAATAGCAATAATCTGTTAGTTCTTTGACATTGAGAATATATTCATAAACATAAATAGATTGTTTTCTTAATAATTTCATAATATAGTCTGATTTCAGGGAGCTTCACACAGTGACATTTTTATGCATTGATTTTGCTTAGGTCATAAGTATAGAATAAATGTGAAAACTGTAAATTTAAACATGCAACTTTTACTACAGAATCTAGATTTTTATCAATACATCAAGAATTTCTGAAAGATCATTAAAGTACACTCTTAAGGAGTGTTCTGTGCCATGAGGCATTAATTAGATTTTCCACTGCCATTTGATAATCATTTCACTATACATTTAGGCAGATAAATGTATTTTTAGTAAATTTCAACATTAGTTCAAGTTGAAAAGTTTTTAAAATGTATCAGAATCAATAAATATTTTAAATCAATATTTACCTCAAAGTTTGGAGAATGCACACAATAAGAAATGTCAAATAATTTGTTCTATTTTAGGGATAAGACCATTTTCTTTTCCAGCCATATGTATAGTTGCATTGTTGTATTTCTGACATCTCAAATAATTTTTTCTGTACTGTTTTTGTTGTATGTTAAATTATTTATTATTTGAGAAGGCTAGAACCAAGGAGAGAGAGAGAGAGAGCACTCCCATCCACCAGTTCACATCCCAAATGTCCCCAGTGGAAGGGATTCAGCCTGACCACAGCCAGGAGCAAGGAATTCAATTCAGGTCCCAGTGAGGGTGGCAGGGACCCAAATACTTGAGCCATCACCACTACCCTCCTGGGTCTGCATTAGCAGAAAGCTATAATAAGGAGCCAGACAGTTATTAAATACGGATACTCCAATATGGGACACTGGTTTCTTACACAGCATATTAACACAAGGCAAAACACCCACCTTGGTTTTACTTTTCTTAAAATACTCAACTAAGAAGGTTATTATTCTTCTATGATTGTGTCCTTTACTGTACAAAGTAACAATATTTATTTATATATACTTTCTGAGTCCTATAATTGATTTATAATGAATCTCCTTGGATTATCTTCTGAACACTAATCATTACTTTGATGAAAACTAAATTGTGTATATAATTTGTTCAATAAGACCTTACTGGTATTCTTATTATTTTCATTCTCTATTTATAAAGCTCCAATGTTCTGGCAGATTTCAATTTAGAATACTTACCATGGCCTTCACTCTCTTTGTGTTTGCCAAGACCATTTGATAAACAGAATCTATACATTGTCCTTTAACATTCTTCAGGTAAATACTTTCCATCCTCCCAACCTAATATGTAATATAGAAACAAATATGGTATAATTTGGTTCATAATTAAGTAATCAGGATCTATTATGTTTTAACAGTTTGGGAGAGCTCATTAATGCTTTGGAAACCTGCTCTCATTGGTAATCTAAAATGTTTCCACTGCTTAATATTCAAGTTACATTGTCCAGTATCTGCATCTTAAAAAATCTTTGGTTAGTGGATTCTTCTTCACATACATTGATATATTTTCTCTGTTTTTCTTAAAATTTATCATTCATGGTTGACATGGAGTTAATACTAAATTCACTTCCTTATACATCAGGGATTTACTCTGGTAATGCCTTGTCCTGAAAATAACAACTCTGACATTTTTCACAATTTTCTCCAAACAAAAGTACTTCAATGGTGCAAAAATTTTTTTATTTACTTTTCTGATTGCTTCCCATTTTGTTTTCTAAAATTTATCTTCTAATCCTGACATGTGGGGAAAATAAAATATAATAGCTAAGAACCCATTTTAAAAGGGTAGGCATTTGTTGCAGGATTTAAGACTGCTCAGGATGCCTGCATCCCCTGTGTGAATGCCTGAATTCAAGTCATGGCTCTGCTTTCAACTTCCAACTAATGGACTCTGGGAGGCAGCAGATAATGGCTCAGGTATTTTGGTCCCTATCACCCACTTTGAAATCCAGAATGAATTCCAGGCTCTTGGTTTATGCCTAGTCTATCCCTGGTTTTAGCAGGCATTTGAGGAGTGAATAAGGGGATAGACAATGTCTGTCAGTCTGTCCATCTGTTTCTGTCTCTCTCTATCCCTTTCTGTCTGTGCCTCTCCATCTTCCATGTACAGCCAGAACTACAAAAATAAACTAAAATAAATTATGAAATAAGAAAACACTTTACAATGTGAAGGAATTTAGAAGAATGATGTATTATAAACTCATCAAATTTTAACAATAGGTAATATTTGCACTGATGAAATTTCTGTAACAGATGAACAATTGTTCAAAAATAATTAGCCAAAATGATTTGCTCAAAATTTACAATTACAATTATAATTATGATCCTTTATATTTTTGTAATGTTTATTTTTAATCATTGATGATAAGTGATTATTAGTTATACATAATGATTCACGTAACGAAATACTTGTTCATTTATATTGTGAATTCTGCAATACAACTTCAGTTCAAAAAATAAATGACAGTTGACATAAAGGGCAGTATTACATTCCGCTTAATTGGCTCATTCATAATAGGAAATTTCTTTATTTTAATTTCAAGGAAATAAAAACTAAAATTCTTTTGTTGAAAGGATAACCTGTTTTAAATGTTGTTAGATCAACAAGCCCAATTATCAGACTGACTCCTGTTTCATAAGTTAATACAGAATTAAATATCATTATAGGAATTCTGCAAGAATAAAAAGATTGTACTTCTATCTTTGGGAAAATTCTTGCCATGTAATGATTTTTATTCAAACAACACCTTCATATATCATTTACAAGACATTTTATACTTATAAATTGCCCAAGTAAACAGTCAAAACATGAAAATGCATCTTTAGTTCCATTGATATGAACTTTTTAATTTTTATAGCTTAAAAGAGTCAAATGTTGGCAATTTAATTGGTTTCTTCTAATAGATTGTCCTAGAGATAAAGATATCGGGGTGGGGGGCAGCACTGTGGAGCAGCCAGTGAAACTGCTGCCTAAAACTAGCATCTCACATGAGCAAGAGTTTGAACCTCAGCTGTTCGACTTCAGAACCAACTCCCTGCTGAAGCACCTGGGAGAGCAGATGGCCTAAGTGCTTGGTCAGTGCCACCCACATGGGAAACCTGGATGGAGTACAAGGCTCCTGACTTGGGTCCGGTCCAGCACCAACTATTGCAGCCGTTTGCAAAGTGAACCAATGTATCAAAGATCTCTTTCTGTCTCTTCCTCTTTCTCATAGCAGTCACTCTCAATCAAACCTTATGCAGTTTTGTCTTTTGCATTCGTGGGCTGATACTCACCAAAGAAGTTACAAGTTTCATCTTGCTGCAACCCCATTCAGTTCCCACTTCCCAGTGTGCTTCCTTCCTTGAAAATTAGAGTCACATTAACATCCCTGAACTCTGATTCGCCCCTGCAACCCAGCAAGTCTGTGATGCACCGTGGGCCACATTTGGAGAAGCATTCTCAGGTAGAGCAAAGCATCAAAGCACTTGGCTCAGAAATTGTCTTCTTTCAGATACTGGTCATCCACTCAGTGACTGAAAATTATTTTTCTATATGCAGTGTTCAGTTTGGGAATTTTTTTTTTTTTTTTTGACAGGCAGCAGGCAGAGTGGACAGTGAGAGAGAGAGACAGAAAGAAAGGTCTTCCTTTGCCATTGGTTCACCCTCCAATGCCTGCCGCGGCCGGTGCACCGCGCTGATCCGATGGCAGGAGCCAGGTACTTATCCTGGTCTCCCATGGGGTGCAAGGCCCAAGCGCTTGGGCCATCCTCCACTGCACTCCCTGGCCACAGCAGAGAGCTAGCCTGGAAGAGGGGCAACCGGGACAGAATCCGGCGCCCTGACCGGGACTAGAACCCCGTGTGCCGGCGCCGCAAGGCGGAGGATTAGCCTAGTGAGCCGTGGCGCCGGCCCCAGTTTGGGATTTTTTATGGCATGAGTCCTACCCTAATATTGGTTCCTTCATCAGAGCTGGAAGCCGAGCTTCAGCCTGTTTTAGTCCTGTGATTCACAAGCTATCATAGTATTTATTGACAGCTTCTATAGGAAAATTAAGGCGAAGAATCTCCATACTGACTTTTTATTTCTTTATGGGCTGTATTTTAGGAGCTGGAGAAATGAAACCATAAATTATGTCTCATAATTACAAACAATATAAATTTCTTAATGTTAAACTGATGAGTTTCAGATTTTACCCTGTTTACTGGCATTGAATGTTATTGTCTCATAAATCTTAGAGTAGCATTAGACACTCAGAGAAGTTTGGGGCCACTCTACCTGCAGTGTAGCCTTTTGGGGGTAGCCAGGTACGTTAAGGAGCTGGTCATCCTATCTTTCCCTGGACCTCAGTGGAATACCACACCTCTTTGTGGGTGGTTGTCACCTTACTCCAGTTCCATTTCAGTTGAAGCAGTTGGAGACTTTTATTTCATATCCCTAAATTGATGAAGAAATAACAGAGTCCCCACCACATAAGATTCCAGCTATGCAGATTTGTTTGTCACTTCCTTTTAGCAGCCACCAGCAAAGCCACACTGTCCATGATATCATCAGAATTCACCAGAGCTCTAGGAATCCCCAAATGATCCACATCAACACTGATCCTGAGTACTACCCCCCAACAATTCCACCATCAGCATTTTTGCAACCTCTAATAAGGTCTGCATCAATTATTATTCAAGTAGACCAACCATGCAACACGCAACTTTTGCTGAACGTACCATTAGCCACAGATTGGGCATTCCTTTCCAGGGCACCACTGCGGTTGTCATTCCTACTGTTCTTGCCACAGACACTATCTGAGAGGTGCCACTCTATTCTACTGCAGATACTGATATCGCTTCCTATTGTCCAATCAATCTCAGCTCACTGCATGGTGTTCCTACCACCATTGTTCATGGAACTGCCTGCTCCAGTCAGCACAAATGGAGCTTGTATCTCTCTTTCCTCCTGGCCCACTTGTTTCCATTGCTACTGCCCTCTGCCTGATCCCACCTTGATCACCCCCAAGATGCTCCTGAAACGTGACACACTAAGGGTACCACACAGCAGCCTTCCATTATGGCCAAAGGCCTGCCGTCTGAATGATGCCTAGGTGACCTCCTCATCACCAGAAATCATTGCAAGTGTTGCTCCTAGTCCTCTCCTTCCTGAGGTCACCTCTGATGACAGTAATGGCTTAAGCAAGCGATGCCATTTGTACTTTCCCTTCTCTTTTCCTAAATTGTACTTCCTGCAATGTCCGTTTGCTGAAGTAAGGAAAAATTAATCATGAGTCCCTGTGTTTTTTTGTTTTTGTTTTTGTTTTGTTTTGTTTTGTTTTTTTTTTGTGTGTGTGTGTGTGTGTGTGTGTTTCATGCTTAGACTGCTTGGAAGAATGTGGTCCATGCAAGTTATACTAATTTCCACTATGATCTTTGGACATTCACTTTAGATCTTGTTACTACGCCTGTTTTCCCCCAAGAAAATTTCCAATCTAGAAAACCCTACAAATGGGTTCTTGGGTTAGATTTTTAAACACGCAAGTCTGTCCATTTTACTTTGTCCAAAAAAAATTTCAATGGAATTCACTAATGTATCCAGTTTACAAGGGGATTTAGTGGCTTAGTTAGACTTATGAAGCAGAATATTCAATGTGGCCTAATGTTTCTTGCTTTGTTATTTTGTGAATTTTAACTCATAATGACTACCATTGCTGATATTTTAAAGGGATTGATTTTATTTGAACCATATTCTTATGCATCTGAGTGATGAGTTAGTTTCCAATGCACCAATTCTCCACAGGGCTGCAAAATATCTTCTTTAGAATTTTAGAGCATTACTTCCAGATTATTGGTGATAGTCTGATACATTTCATAAGGCGATGTCAGTGTTCGCACACTATTAATGAGCTGTTCAAACCCCCCACCCTGGAGACCATTTTGACTATATAAGATCTCAGAAAAACGAACCAAAAAAAAACATTCCAACATGAAAATGTTCCACTAACATAAAAAGTCATGTCATAAGTGAAAGAAAAATCTATTCAATGCCAGATAATGAATTAAGACAATCCGACCATGTAGCATAATTTTTTTTTGCCTTGTTCTTATTTCCCATTTTGCTTTCAGATTAGGTTCTGAATAAGAAGCATCTGGTTTCGTTTTTCAAATTTCTCAGTTGTAATAACAATGTATTAAAAAGCTCCAATACTTTCCAGCTTGTTAGCACATTTTCAAAGATAACATTAGATGTGCAGCCCCAAGTGGGAATATTAAAACTGCACACATATCAAACTATTGGACCTGAGAAGGAAATAAATTTGCAGTATATTTTGTTTGCCCTGATTTACGTTGGAACATTGCATTTGGTCATGCATTATTAACTGGAGATAAGACAAGAAAAGGGTTTTATTGTCCCTAGGTTAATTGATGGCTGTTCTTCAGGAAACATTTGCCTCAAAGGCTGAGTTAGTTAGAATGATTTCCTCTTCTATTCTGAGAAAGTTTCCACCCAGTACTTGAAAGTGCAACTCTGCAGACTCCTAAAACCATGAAGGAAATAAACACTCACGACAATGCTGAATCCCCAAGTGGGCATGCAGGAAACCACTGAACTCAAAAGCAGTGATATGTGCACCTGCCTTTGACCCCACCCAGGAGAAAGTCTCCCACTGCTCAGGTTTTCAAGTGCCTTAAAGTGTAAAAACAGGTACGTCTTGATTCTGTCCCCCAGGTAAGTAGTCCCATGAACAACTTGCCAATGGCCGCTTCCGAAGCATTTGCCTGGAACACTGAGGAGCTCAGGCCATTTCTGTGTCACCAACAGCAGTGAACCTTTTCATCTGATAATGGCTGAAGGTTCCAACATTCCTTTAAAATATGAAAACTCATTTGTAAGTTTATTTTTATTATTTTATTTATTTGCAATGCAGAGCAGCAGGAGAGATGAGAGAGAGAGAGAGAGAGAGAGAGAGAGAGAGAGAGAGAGATTCAAGCTGCAACCAGGGATGAGCCAGGTTAAAGTCAGGAGCCAGGAACACCACCCAGGTCACCCATGTGTGCGGCAGAGACCCAAGTACCTGAAGCACCATCGGCTGCCTCTCAGGTGCATCATACGGTAGTTGGGTTGAAACCTGAGGCACGACTCAGTGCCAGGCACTCTGGTATGCAATGCGAACATGCAAAGTAGCAGCTTAGTTCACTGCACCACAACGCCAATCTCCAGGTTTCCAATATTTTTTAAATAGATTGAACACCTCAATGGTCAATTTCTTACTGGACTTGGAAGCTCATCACATATTTTTTCTCTGGTCTTTGATTTGCTTTTTCTTGGCCAACATAAGACTTCAGGTATAAGAATCAACTTCTGATTTTCAGAGACATTTGTCAGGTCACCATTTGCCATTCACACCATACATCTGTCTTATTAACATTTTACAAATAATGTAGAATACAAGCAAGCTGTTATGTTTCTTTAGTTTTCAGTCATTGTCAACCTTTTGTGATTATCACTCCAATGATAAATGGCGTATGTGTACGTGTAAGTGAAGTTTTATTTACCTATATTCTCTTTATCTTTGTTTTTCAGTAGTTTGATTATGACATATCTGGGTGTTGCTTTAATAGAATTGTTATATTTAGGCATTGTCTTTTTAAGTCTCTAAATTTCTACCACTCACTGAGTGCCTCTCAGGTTCCTTCTAGGCTAGGGTGGTAGTTTGTATTAGAGATCTGTTCTTTAAATGTTTGCTATGTCACAGTATTTTATTGCATCAGCAAAGATATTTGGATTTTACTGTAATATAGTTTTTTAAATATATAAATAAGTGGAAGAATTGAGAATAGTGTTTATTTTGTGGAGAGGAGTGGTTTGATACTTACTAGGAGGGTTTGTGAAGGAAATCTCTGGGTACAAGGAATAGATAGAGGCTAATGCCTGAATATACACATACACTATTGAGTTACACTGTTAATATAATTGCACTGTACACACTGTGCTGTATACTCCTTGTACCTTGAATTTTTTTATCTTTTCCCATTTATTACTATCACAGCAATCCACATTTCATGCTTCTGAAACTATACAAAACTAGCCTTATGAACTCAAATAATACCATGAAGTGGCATGATTTATTTAATTAGTTGATTATCTTTCAACAATATTTTTGAAGGGTGTATACTTTGTAGAAAATGTGGAAATAGACGTATCTTTTAGTTTGTCATAGAGAGAGATATAAGTTTAGATACCATTGTTTCAGGGTGCTAATCCTGCTGGATTGAGTCACTGCTTGGGAGGCTCCTAGCTCAGCTCAGAGTTCCTGGTTCAAGTCCTGTGACTCCATCTCCCATTCAGCCCTTCACAGTCTGGAAAACAACAAATGAAGTACTTGGCCGCCTGCCATTCCCTTGGAAGACCTGGATGGAGAGGGGAGTGTCAAGACTTTGGGCTGGCCCAGCACTGGCTGTTGTAGTCATTAGAGGAGTGAATCAGCAGATGGAAGATCTCTCTATCTATCTCTCTCTCCTTCTTTTGTTTGTGTGTGTGTGTGTGCTTTTCTAATAAAAATTGAAAATAAATGGGTAAAAATTTTAATAATGGAGGATGAAGTTGGAGTATTAGTGAATGCCACTACAAGAAGGCAATGTTTGCCAGCACCTTGGCTCACTTGGTTAATCCTCTGCCTGCAGCGCTGGCACCCTGGGGTTCTAATCCCAGTTGGGGCACTGGATTCTGTCCCAGTTGCTCCTCTTCCAGTCCAGCTCTCTACTGTGGTGCAGGAAGGCAGTAGAGGATGGCCCAAGTCCTTGGGCCCTGCACCTGCATGGGAGACCAGGAGGAAGCACCTGGCTCCTGGCTTTTGATCGGCACAGCGCGCCAGCTGTGGCAGCCATTTAGGGGGTGAACCAACGGATAAAGGAAGACCTTTCTTTCTGTCTCTCTCTCTCTCTCACTGTCTAACTCTGCCTGTCAAAAAAAAAAATAGAAGGCAATGTTTGAGCTTAGTGTACACTTATGAAGAGTAAATCTGATAAATTAAACAAAAATGTGGCCCAGCAATGGCACTGAGGAAAGTTAGTAAAAAATTAAACACTGTTATACCTTTGTCCGATAAGCATGAGGTACAGAAATTAGCTGCTTATTGAAAAACTTTTCATTATGAAAGGTTTAATGACAAAGTAAATGTTAATGAAAACTGTGAAAAGTGGGAGGAAAGCTATTTAGGGTAACCTGGTAAAAAGAAACTAAAGGAGCTTTATTTTCTAGTGGGCGATGACCTTTCACCCAATTGGGCCATAAAATCTTAAGTTTTATTTGATACAATGACGAATACCATGCCCCTTAGTGCTGTGGTTTTAAGGCACCTATTAGCAGCAAAGGAAAACTCTGGCCCAAGATATTACGATTGCCAAATATCAACAGTTTCAGCTGATGATCCCAAGTTTTTGTAACTTGTTTGGCTGACCTGCTTATCTCCTAATATCAGACTTTGATTCCAAATCACCTATTCTCCTGCTACAGAAAAATCCCATCCACCAGCGTTTCCAAACATGGCTCTATTCCTTCTGCCAAGGCTCCTGTGACCTTGTCTGTCTCAACCATTCCTATAGACTCTCAATGGCCCTCCCTCTTTCCTTTTTTTTTTTTTTTTAAGAATTATGTATTTATTTGAAAGGCAGAGTTACAGAGAGGGGGAGAGAGATTCCATCAGTTTGCTCACTTCTCAAATGGCTGCAATGGCCAGAACTGGCCTGATCCAAAGCCAGGAACCAGGAGCTTCTTCCAGGTCTCCCATGGGTGCAGAGGCCCAAGTATTGGGCCATCCTCCACTGCTTCCCTAGGTGCATTAGCAGGGAGCAGGATCAGAAGTAGAGCAGCTGGGACTGGAGCCTGGGCACATATGGGATGCTGGCATTGCAGAAGGCAGCTTTATCCACTATGCCACAGTTCTGGGGAGGAGGAGAGGGAGCTTCCTTTTCTAAGTCAAGGTGATAATGAAGTTGCCTGTGTTCAACACTCAATCGTACTAATCACTCCTGTTTCCTGCCAGTGTAGACCCAGGGAGGCAGAAGGCAATATTTCAATAATCAATTTCAAGTGATTGGGATCCTATCTCCCAGAGGGGAGACCTGGATTAAATTCCCAGTTTTCAGTTGTAGCCTGGCTCAGTACAGGCTGTTTGAGGCATTTGGTGTGGCATTTGGAGTAGTGACTCCATGGATGGGAGCTACCTCTCTCTCTTTCTCCCTCTGTGTGTATGTGTGTGTGTGTGTGTCTTTGTCTCTCAAATAAATAAAAACATTTAAAAACAGAAAAATGGCGATGTAACCTGAAAGCTTTTCCCTCACTCTCACAAAGCCAAGGCAGATGCTCGTGTTCAGCAGGGCAGCGTCGCGGCGGGCTCAGTACTCAGCCTGCTTCCACCTTCTGCTGAGACGTGGAGTGTTCTGTCAGGTCTTCTTCCAGCTGGCGGAGGGGACAGGAGGAAGGATAAAGGGTAAGGCTCATACACGAGATTTTGATGAGCTAGGATGCCAACTGCTGAAACCACTTCAGGCTACATTCAAGTGGCTGGTAGCTAGTCCCAGGGCCACACCTATGGAAGCCAGGCTGGATACACAGTCTTGTTCTACCCAAAAAGAAAATAAAATTGTTTCCCTGAGCCTTTAAAAGTCTCTCCCACACTTGCTTTTTCATCTTCTGCAGCCAGTATTCCCTTATACACGGAACCCTCCAATATATCATCGATACTTTTTGTCTACGTTTGCCACATCCATGCATTTAATCAACTGAGGATAAAAACAGTTGAAAAAATTTGCTTCTGTACTGAAAGTGCACATTTTTCTTGTCAATATGGCAACAATTTTACATAAAATTTCATTGTATTAGATCTCATAAGACATCTAAATGTGAGTTAAAGTCTACAGGAGCTTGTGCACAGCTTATATACAAATACTATACCATTTTGTAGTGTTTGCTTATTTATTTTCATTGGTTTGAAAAGTAAAGTGACAGAGAGATGAAGAGACAATGATAGAGATACAAATAGAGATAGAAATAGAGATAGAGATGAGAGAGAGAGAGAGAGAGAGAGAGAGAAGAGAAATCTTCCATCCACTGGTTCACTCCCCAAATGCCCACAACTCCAAAAACCAGGAATTCCATCCAAGTCTCCTACATGAGTATGTAAGTATGTGGAGCATAATTTCTTGTCTATAAAGTGCATTAGCAGGAAGCAAGATTGAAAGCAGATTTGCTGGGACTCACACCAAGCATTTCAATATGGGATGGGGCTATCCAGAGAAACAGCTTAACAAACAGCAACAAAACATCCAACCTACTCTGCCATTTTATGGAAGATATCTGAATATATGCAGATTTAGTATTTATTGTTTCTTGGAACCTTCTTTTGTGGATACCAAGGGACAACTGCAATATGTTTCATAGCTAGATGTCTGCAGTACCTACCAACCCTGGATTGCCTTGCATGCATTTTGATAATAGGAGATAAAGAGGATTTATACATTTAGTATGCATTAATTAAGTGCCTGCTATATTAAGGAACCAATCTAGGTGCTGCGAAATTAATAAAGAGAGTAAACAAAGCCAACAACCCTCCTGAGCTGACATTATCTTCACATCTTCTCACAGCTCTGTAAGGAGAAAGAATAACACCAGCTGTATTATAAAATAAGATGGACACCCATAGATCCTTTTAATTAGAAATAGCTTCTCAGTGTGGATACTGCAATATTAATAGAGTCAGTAATTTGACTTACCTTCTAATTCACTTTACAACATATCAATTCTTATGGAATGAATGATAAACTAAGTCACAAGAGCTTCTGTGTGAACCTACTTATTCGATACCTATCTTTGATATGAAAAAATAATTGTATCTGGAACATAACAGAGCCCACATGGGTACAGAGAGAAGTCCATAAATGAAGAACAAAGTTAAGTGATAGTTGACACTTTGCAACTTCACTTCTGACAGGAACGAAAGCCATGTTATGGCTTTTGCATCAATATGTAAAAACCCTAAGAAAAATTTTTATTGAAGGCCAAGATTCCATACCAGAATATGAGACAATGAGCCCATTGTTCAAATATTAATTAAATATAACCTTGAATCTATAATTTCCTGTGCTGGAGACCAATGTTGAACTTCTAAAGACAGACCTACTTTTTATGAAAGATTTATATATTATCTTGAAAGGCAGAGTTACAGAGGGAGAGGGAAAGACATCTTCTAGTTCATCCCCAAATGGCCACAACAACTAGGGCTGGGCCTGGCTAAAGTCAGAATTCTTGAACTCCATCCAGGTCTCCCATGTGGACAGTAGGGGCCCAGCCACTTTAACCTCGTTCCGCTGCTTTCTCAAGCGCATGGACATGTAGCTAGATTGGAAGTAGAGCAATCTGGACTTGGACCTGCACTCATATGGGATGCCCTGCAAAACAGGAAGTGGCTTAATTTACTGTGTCCCAATGCTGTCCCCATAAAAACCTACATATTTAATGATATGTCAATGTCACACTCCCTTTTCTCAAAACTAGAAGCACTATTCTTATGTTATTAGGGAAGAGATTGCCAATTTCAATCACTAGATTTGTTATAGAGAATTCTAAGTGCAGTGTGTGGTTCCAGAATTCCTATATAACAGACAAGAAATGACAAAAAAAAAAATTGCACTGATTGAAAGCAGTCCCTGCCAGCTGCTGAGAGAGGGCGGTCACCCTAGGTTAGGACTTTTTATGAAAAGAAAGATCTTGCACAGCTTTTCTAAGATGCTTATGGAAATGAATATTTCATTTATATGTGTGAAAATCTTTGTGCAAAGTAAGCATTTATCTCTAATTTTAAATCTTTGTCATGCTAACAGGAAAATGTATTAACCATTGTTTTTTCAGATGTGTGAGAATTTACATTCTATAATTTCTATACTATAATTTGTGACAAAAATGCAATGAATACTACTGAAAACTAATAATTTCTATCTAGGATAGCGACACCATGGCTGTCCCAACTTTTGTTAGCTATGTACATACATAGACACAAGGACATTTTAGAAATTTGCAAGGTTTGAACCTTATTTCATCCAAATCATTAATTTCATGGATGAGATTACCAAGATCTAGAAAGGATATGGAAACACATTGTGAACTCTGCCAAAAAAAAAATGTGTGTATTCTCCTTTGAAGATGGGTCAACAACATCAGCATTTTATACAATGTAAAAAGTTGCTGAATTAAAGAACTGGATTATATGTTAGTTTCAGATATAAATAGGGTGAATGGGTTTTGAATTAGTTCTAGGACAGACATCAAATAAATATAAACAAGGGGCAGGATCTGTTTTTAACAAGTACTTTAAGTTTCCACTGAGAATACTTAATTGCATATTTTCATGTAGGGGCAGTAGTCCAACCAGGCTCTGTGATTACTCAGGAAAGCAAATATTTTATTCTGTTTTGAAAATGGGTTTGCTCCTGTTAAATTAGTTATCCTGAGGGAGGGCAAAAACTAATTCAGAGCTTGTTTATCTATTCAGCGGGATGCATTCCCATTCTGCCTGCACTGCAGAAATTGGAGGTAACACAGGTCCAAGACATTAATGCTGAAACTTTAAATCTGTTCATTGACTCTTTACAGGATTAACTTTCTAAGTATGCTTGGGTTCTGAGGCATTTGTTTGCGATGGAAGTCAGGCTCCTTAAGCCTAATCAGGAGCTGTTGCTGCAGTTTATTTATAGTTCAGAAGGTCAAACTGATTCACTTAATTGGAAAACGCTGCTTCCTAGTCTATGAGCCTATTGATGTACTGTACATTTGATGCGATTAGTTACCAGGGCAAGATTCTAATATGACCTTTGTTAATAAGGTGCATTCCCCATAATGGGCTGTTTGCAGTTTCTAAGAACCGTTTACATGATGTGCTTGGTAATCAGTTATACAGTGCAATTCCCATGCTGCAGAGAAAGATCCACCTTAATTGGAACAGCACAGAAGGCTCAAATATGAAAACATTTTAGCAGTCTGGATTGATTACTTGCAGAGTTCTACATATGCTTGTAAAGTGGAAAAGGCATGTTTGTATAACCGACCTGACATTACATACTTTCTGTTAGTAAAGTTGCAGCACGAGTGATAAGTACCACAAAAAGAGGAGTGTATGGATAACATAATGGAAAACTGTCCATTTAGACAAATATTGCTCATAGCATAATAGTTCCTCATTTATTTTGTAGTAAAGAACACAGACACACTACAATAGTATTTTGTTGAACAGATTCTTAGAATCTCTACTTCAAAGAATACTCCCATTAAGACTATTGTAACAGGGCTGGTGTTGTGGTGCAGTGGGCATCCCATATGAGCACTGGTTCAAGTCCAGGCTGTTCCACTTCCTATTGAATATCTGGGGAATTAACCTGAGAATGGAAGATCTCCTCCTTTCTCTCCCATTCTCTCTGTAACTCTGCCATTCAAATAAATACATTATACCTCTTAGTATTTTTTTTGTTTGTTCTACTTAATACTTTTGGTTGAATACTGTAATCAATACACAGTTATTCTTAAGTGTTGAAACTTAACTGAAAAGTGATCGCTGTTAAATATAAGAGTGGGAATAAGAGAGGGAAGAGATGTGCAATTCGGGACATGCTCAAGCTGACTTACCTCAAACAGTAGAGTTAGAAACATACCAGGGGATTCCAATTCAATCCCATCGAGGTGGCATGTACCAATGCCATCTCACTATTCCAAGTGATCAATTTCTGCTCACAATTGATCATAATGATAGGACTAAGAGCCAACGGGATCACATAAACAAGACTAGTGTCTGCAAATACTAACTGATAGAATAAAAAAGGGAGAGAACGATCCAACATGGGAAGTGGGTTACACAGCAGACTCATAGAATGGCAGATGTCCTAAACAGCACTCTGGCCTCAGAATCAGCCCTTAAGGCACTTGGATCAGGCTGAAAAGCCCCTGAGAGTATTTCAGGCATGGAAAGCCAAGACACTCTGGCAAAAAAAAAAAAAAAAATAACCTAAATGAAAGATCTCCGTGAGTGAGATCCCAGTGGAAAGAACAGGTCCTCTGAAGGGAGGAGAGAACTTCCACTTTGACTATGACCTTGTCTAAAGATGACCAGAGTCGGTGAACTCAAAAGGCTTCCGTAGCCTTGGCAACTCATGACAAGAGCCTAGGATGATTACGGATGCAAAAAGAAGAGTATCAATTTGTTAAGTCAACAACAGGAGTCACTGTGCACTTATTCCTCATGTAGGATCTCTGTCCTTAATGTGCTGTACATTGTGATTTAATGCTATAACTAGTACTCAAAGAGTATTTTTCACTTTGTGTTTCTATGTGGATGCAAACTGTTGAAATCTTTACTTAATATATGCTAAACTGATCTTCTGTATATAAAGAGAATTGAAAATGAATCTTGATGTGAATGGAAGGGGAGAGGGAGTGGGAAAGGGGAGGGTTGCAGGTGGGAGAGAAGTTATGGGGGTGGGAGCCATTGTAATCCATAAGCTGTATTTTGGAAATTTATATTCATTAAATAAAAGTTAAAAAAATAAACATTATAACAAAACTATTGGACCAATCTGCTTTTAAATATTTATAGATTGTCATAATATTTATAAGGCATGGAGACAATCCCCATCAGAATTGAAGCTGTCCCTTGTGTCCACTTTAAAAACAATAAATAGGAGCAAGTGTTTGGTGTTGCAGTTAAGGCATCTCTTGGGACAATGGCATCCCATATTGGAATGGCTGAGTTGAGTCCCAGTTCCATTTCTGATTCCAACTTCCTGCTAAACTACACCTGGGAGGCAACAAACAATGGCTCAAGACTTTGGTCCCTCACACATGGGAGATCTGTGTGGTTTCCATCTCCCAGGTTTGTCCTTGCCTTGTCCAACCCCATCACTTCAGGTATTTGGGTGGTGAACCTTAAGAAGCTCACTCTTAGTCTGCCTGTCCATATGCCCCTCTGCCTCCCAAGTAAATAAATGTATAAAATTAAAATTTAAAAATAAAAGAATAAAATAAATGTATTTTTTAAGTGAGTAGCATGATGTAACAGAAAATCCCTTGAGGTTGCAGCCAGGCAGCCTAGAATCAGTGCTCGGTTTACCACTTACTTGCTGTGTAATTTTTGGTCAAGTTAATTAACCTTTTGGAGGTTCTGTTCATTTATCTATTAAATGAGAATAAAATGGTAACCTCACAGGTGTGTGAGTATTAATAAAGTAGAATGCAGGCTGCTGTGCTATAACATGTGAATTCCTTACAGAACTCAAAACAAAAAAATCAAAATATTATATATAACAGTTTTGTTGAATATTTTAACAGATTTGCTACATTTGTTTTTGAAGAAATCTAGTGGGAAAAGGAATTTAAGGACTGAGGATTTGAGATTAGAAAAAATAGAGATTATATCTGCAAGAATTTTCATGAAAATAATCTTACAGCTATCAATGCACAGTTAAAAACTAAATATCATAACCAGGAGGTAACCTCCTGAAGACACCAAGTCTTTAACAGTTTATTTCATTTACTCAAGAGCAATGGTTTATTCTTTATCACTACCACAGTGTTTCTTACACAGTCCTACCACCCGGGCATATTTCCAGCAAACACAAAGCCATAAAAATACAATAAACCTGCTGCTAAAACACTGTCACAGTCTTTGTAAATATTCAGTTACTATGAAAAGTCACTTGTGTAGTGCATGCTTTCCTATGCCTACATACTTGACAAAATTCACTCGGGAAGGTATTTCATATCCCAGATTTCAGAACCCATTTCAGACTCACAGAAACAGTAAATGTATGACAGGATCAGGAATCTGCATTTGAGTAATTTCCCACAGTGGATCCTCCCCATAGGAAAGACCAGAATAGGAAAAAACGATTGCAATTTCACTGGAGTGCTTGAGACAGAGCATCCCAGTGCAGTAGTGGTGTGGCAGCAATGTCACAGAGCTCGAAGATACACTACACCCATATAAAGAAAGGAACTGAGCACGCAGCACCCACTGTCCTGTTTCTGGAACTCAATTCAAAACAAAGAAGGACTTCACTCAGTAGGAAAGAATAAGCAGAGGTCTGTGCAGTCCCCACTCATACTACTGTTCACCTGGAATGTTTATTGCTAGAGAACTTTATGACCTACACATACCTTGAAACCAGTTGGGGAACCTGCTGGCTTGCCACACTAGTGAATTTCGTTGGAGAACACCCTTTGCCCATGCTGTACCCTCCTTCACCCATGCTTCTACAGCATGGTATCACCAAGATCCCATCTACCTACTTCCCTGTGAAGCAACAGGTAGCTGCCCCTACTGCCTACTGAGCCAGCTGCGTATACAAGTCCTGAGGCACTGCACACCCTCCTATTCCTGTGAAGCAACCAGGCTCTGCCCTGCAGGGTCCTTAGAAGCAACCCAATGGTCCTATTTTACTGCTCCAGGACACAGCCAGCTGGCCCTGCCTACCCACACTCAGCCCCAGAAAGTTGCTAGGCAGCTGCCTTGAGGAATGTATCCCATGGAGGCCCAGGAAAGTAGGTACGTGCCCTGCACACTCATCTGTAATCCTGGGAAGCAGCCAAGCAGACTTTACTGAGTGGCTTGGTACACAGAGGCTCCCTGGATGGTACTGAGCTACCCCTCCGACACTCCAGTGGGCTGACAGAGCTGTTGGGGCGCCTATTCTCAGTCACTCAGTCAACGTAGGCCTGGAGAAGCAGATGCTCAGCCCCTCCCAGCCAAATTTAGGAAATGGAATTGAACAGAGCTCCCTGAGCTTGTTGGCCCCTAGAGGTTATGTGAAGGCACCCATTCAGCTCTAAGACTCTAATAAAATCCCCTTCTGGGCCCAATAGTATGCTATGGCTCCAATTCTGCCCTCATGGATTAAGAAGTTTCTGCACTGCAAAACAAACACCAAGTGAAGTGAAGAGACAACTTACAAAATGGGAGAAATTACTTTCAAACTATGTAACTGATAAAGGATCAATATTCAGATCTATTAAGAGCTCAAGAAACTCAACAATAACAAAAAAAAAAGCAGTTAATAAATGGGCAAAGGATTTAAACAGGCATATTTCATTTTTTTGACAGGCAGAGTTAAATAGTGAGGGAGAGAGAGACAGAGAGAAAGGTCTTCCTTCCGTTGGTTCACCATCCAAATGGCCGCTACGGCCAGCACACAGCGCCGATCTGAAGCCAGGAGCCAGGTGCTTCTCCTGGTCTCCCATTGGGTGCAGGGCCCAAGCACTTGGGCCATCCTCTACTGCCTTCCCGGGCCACAGCAGAGAGCTGGACTGGAAGAGGAGCAACCGGGATAGAATCCAGCACCCCAACCAGGACTAGCACCCGGGGTGCCTGTGGAGGATTAGCCAATTGAGCCTCGGTGCCAGCATAAATAGGCGTATTTTAAAAGAAGAAATCCAAATGGCCAACAGGCACATGAAAAAATGCTCAGGATCACTAGACAAGAGGGAAATGCAAGTAAAAGCCACAATGAGGTTTCACCCCACCCCAGTTAGAATGGCTTTCATACAAAAATCAACAAACAACAAATGCTGCTGAGGATGTGGGGGAAAGCTACCCTAATCTGCTGTTGGTGGGAATGTAACATGGTCCAGCTACTGTGGAGGACAGTAAGAGAGATCTCAGAAATCTGAATATAGGCCTACCATATGCCCCAACCATCCCACTCCTGGGAATTTAGCCAAGAGAAAAGAAATTAACATATTAAAGAGTTATCTGTACCCCTGTGTTTATTGCAGCTCAATTCACAATAGATATGGAATCAGCCCAAATGTCCATCAACTGAAAACTGAATAAAGAAATTATGTGATATGTACTCATTGAATACTACAGAACAGTAAAAAAAAAAAAAAAAAAAAAAAGAAGAAGAAGAAGAAATCCTCTCACTTGGAACAAAAGTAATGCAATTGGAAAGCATTATGCTTAGTGAAATAAGCCAGTACCAAAAGGAGAAATGCCATGTGTTCTCCGTGGTCTGTGGTAACTAATAGAGCACCTGAAAGGTAATCTATAGAATTGAAACTGACACTTTGAGATGCAATGACTGAATAGCCCTTGTCTTGACTGTTGAGGAAAAATATTTTTCATACTATTTGTTGAACACTTTACTTAGTATAGAGTTGATCTTCCATGTATGAAGTTAATTGTAAGTAGATCTTAGTAAAAAATAAGAATGGGAGGAGAAACAAGTGTGGGAGTGCAGGTCGAAGGGTGGGTATGGTGAGAAGAATCACTTTGTCCATAAAGTTGTATTTATGAAATGCATGAAGTTTGTATACCTTACATAAAATGTTTCTGGGTTAAAAAAATTGCTGAAAATGTTCTACATCCTTAAAAATATATGAATATCTAGATAGAAGAACTCAATGAATTAATTATAGAGGATCATTAAAGATTACTTGAACAACATCATATACTTGGTCAGAAATATAAGGAAAAGAGCTTTCTACAAGCATCAAGTGGAATGTATCAAAAAGAATCTCCCATTTTGAAATAAGAAACTTTTGGGTATGCACTTTACAAGCCAGAAGATACTAAATTATATGGTCAAATCCTGACAGGAAAAAAGTCCTAATCAAGAATACAATACCCAGCAAAAGTATCATTTAAAAATGAAGGAGAAATACTTTCAACAAAACAAAACACTAGAGAATTTATAACTATGTGAGATCTACAAGAAATGCTTGAGGAAGTTTTCATAGAAGTGGAAAGATGATAAGTACCATCATATATGCACATGAAAACACATGAAAATGCAAAATTCAACAGCAGAGTGTGAAAAAGAGAAAGAGAAGAAAACCAAACCACCAAACTACAAATATAAATAATAAGAGAATAAAATAAGGAAGATTATCCAAAACAAGTAGGTAAAAAATGTAATGTCATGAATCTATCTTTACTTGATAAAAATCATCTTGAATGTAAATGGATTCAACTTCACAATTAAATGATATGGAATGGATGAATGCATAAAAATGCAAGACCCACTGATATGCTACCTATGGCACATGAAGGATAAAACCTTACTATCATCTCGATACAGGCAGTAAAATCATTTGTTAAAATTCAACATCACTTCATGATAAAAAAATGTTAGGTATAATACAAATGTACCTCAACATAAAAAAGGTTATCTGTAACAAACCAAAACTTTCATCATACTGAATGGGGAAAAGCTCAAATCATTTCCTCTAATATCAGGGTCAAGATAACAATATCCATTTTTCCCACTCACAGTCATACAAAAATCAGTAGCTTTATGTACCAGCAACAAAACTGAATATAAAGAAATCAATAACACAATCTCATTTACCATAGCTACAAAAAATAAAATCCAACACCTGGAAACAAATTTAACCAAGGGATAGAATGACTTCTCTCTTTTTTTAATTTTAGCTAAGGAATACAAGCTCCACAAATTTCATTTATATAAATTTAGGAAAATAGTGAATCTTCCTATCCTACCTCCCTTTCACCCATACTCCCACCCTTCTTCCTCCTTCCTCTCCCATTCCCATTCTTATTTTTCAGTTAATTTTATACTCATAAGATTAACCTTACACTAAGTATAGGTGTTAACAACTAGTATGAAAAAATGTAAAACAAAAATATAAACAAACAAACAAAAAGTATTGTTCCTCAACAGTCAAGACAAAGGCTGTTCAAAATTATTGGCTCATAAAATGGCTCCTACAAAGAAAATTGCAAAATATTGATGAAAGAAATGTAAGAAAATATAAAATGGTGGTGTTGGAGGGGGATACATCCAATGTTCATAAATTGAAAGAATTAATATTTTAAATTGTTCACACTACTCAAGACAATTTACAAATTCAATGCAATTACTACCAAGGTAACAAGGCAATTCTTTACAGAAACAGGAAAAAAAAACTACAAATTATTTGAAAACTCATAAGACACCAAAGAATCAAAGAAATCTTAAGCAAAAATAACAAAACTGAAAGCATTGCAACACCTGATTTCAAGACTTAATATAAAATTATAGTAATCAAGACAGCATTGTACTTTCATCAAACAGGCAAATGAACCATGGAATAGATTATTTGAACCAATTATTTCCTGCCAACTGTATTTAAACAAAGGCAGCAAGATTATGCACTGGATTAAGGAAAATCCCTTCAAACAAAATACTGGAACTTTTGGAATCTCCATGCAAAAAAATGAAACTAATCCCCTATTTTTATCACTTATGAAAGCTACTGTAAATATATCAAAAACTTATTTATTTAGACCTAAACATATGATACTACTAGAAGATTATATTGGGAAAATATTTCCAGACACTGGAATAGGCAAAGATTTTTTTTTTTTTTTTTTGACAGGCAGAGTGGACAGTGAGAGAGAGAGAGACAGAGAGAAAGGTCTTCCTTTGCCATTGGTTCACCCTCCAATGGCCGCCGCGGCCGGCGCGCTGCAGCCGGCGCGCTGCAGCAGGCGCACCGCGCTGATCCGATGGCAGGAGCCAGGAGCCAGGTGCTTTTCCTGGTCTCCCATGGGGTGCAGGGCCCAAGCACCTGGGCCATCCTCCACTGCACTCCCTGGCCACAGCAGAGGGCTGGCCTGGAAGAGGGGCAACCGGAACAGAATCCGGTGCCCCGACGGGGACTAGAACCCGGTGTGCCGGCGCCGCTAGGTGGAGGATTAGCCTAGTGAGCCGCGGCGCCGGCCGGCAAAGATTTTTTATGTGAACTGACAACCATAGACAATAAAAGCAAAACTAGACAAATAGAATTGTGCTAAAAAATCTTGAACAGCAAAGGAAACTAAGAGACAATCTTCAAAATGGACATTTTGAGATTCAAAGATTACTTACATCCCCTGCCTCTGCTCTTGAGTGTTTTTTCTTCCTGCTTTTTGGTGAACTCTTTACTTACTGTATTGTTAACCTTATGAGTATAAAGTAAGCTGAAAATAGATCTTTGTAATAATTAAGAGTGGAAATAGGAGAACAAGGAAAAAAGGCTGGAGCATGTGTGGGAGGGATGACAGGGTGGGAAATATCACTATGTTCATTAAACCGTATATATGAAATGCATGAAACTTGTATATATTAGATAAATCTTTTCTTAAAACATGAAAGAGATGATCTTCAGTATGACATAACTATTTGCAAAGTAGTCTTCTGATAAAGTATTCATTTCCAGAATATAAGAAATTCAAACAACAGCAAAACGTGCATAATCAGATTTCTAAATTACTGAATGAATTGAATATGTGTCTTAAAGGTGGATATACAAATGACCAACAAGTATATGAAAAAAATGTTCAACACTGCAAATATTCAGGAAAATGTAAATGAACACACAAGGAAATATATCATCCCAGATTGTATGACTACTTTGTTGTTGAGTTCCTTTATTTTCTTATATATTCTGTATACAAATTCTTTATCAAATGTGTAGTTTGCAAATACTGTCTCCCATTCTGTCTGGTACCTCTTCACTTTGTTGAGTGATTCCTTTGCTGTACAGAAGCTTTTTAGCTTGATGTAACCCCATTTGTCTTTGCTTTCATCACCTATGCTTCTGGGGTATTATCCAAAATATCTTTGGCCAGGCTAATGTATTACATTGTTTCTCCTGTTTTCATCTAGTAATTTAATAGTTTTGGGTATTAAGTTTAGATCATTGGTCCTTTGTGAGTTATTTTTTGTATAGGATGTAAAGTATAGGTATTTTTTCTTGTATATAAGGCTTTCCATTGTACTTTTTATTTGACTTATTAAATTCTTCATGTCTAATATTTCAATTTATTTGTCTTTAATATCACTATCCTGGAAGAATTTCTTGTCCATGTCATGTACAAATTTTTAACTCATGTATTTGCTTCTCTGTGCTTCTGATAATCTTATCATCATTGTTTTCTATTCCTCTTTAGGAAATTCATGAATCTCCTCATAGTCACAGTTTAAATTTGAAATATTGTTGGATCCCTTTGGGGATATCATATTATTATCCTTGTTCATGTGCCATATTTATTTTATTTATTTGTATTTTTAAGCATCTGGGGTAAACACTTGATATTTCCATTGATGATTCTATTCTTTGAAATGTACCTCTATGGCTTAGTGGAACACCTGCTCCTTCAGTAGATATCCAGAATTGTGTTGCGTGGGGTCAGGGAGGTCCAACAAGAGCTCAAGGGTCAGGCAGGAGTCTAGAATGACATTCAGTTTTGTGTGGCAGATCTCTACCATCTGCAGGGGGAAGGACATGATCATACTGACTGGCATGTTTACAACCCCAGCCCCTCTCTGCCAAGGTGAACCAGGTGCCCAAGATGAGCCCAGAGTGCCAGAGCACCCCACCCACTCAGGAGCACAAACCAAACACAGGATCTGTGCACACCAGAGTCTGAGTACAATGTCCGCTGCAATGATCCACAGCACTCGGGTAGCTCTAAGTTTCTGGAATAGGACCCAGTGATTTTCCAAAGACCAAGCTGTACCACAAACCCTCCTCAGTTTCCTGGTCTATTGTGAAATCACATGATTGCCACAGTCAGAGGGTGCAGGGGATCCACTATCTACCCAACTACTTCCTACAACCTGCTGCATGCCTCACATAGGTTGTCAGGTAAGGGGAAGGAATGTGCCTTCCCTCACAGCATTAAAGGACACACTTCCCCATGCCAACTCTTGAGGCCAGACCAAAAGCCATGAGGACTGCAAGGTTCTCCCTCATACAAAATCATCAGTGGCTTATGGGCTTCCACAAAATCCCCTCACCTAAGTCTGAGGAGATGGTATCTCCAATGCCTGTCGGAGTCATTGATAGGTGTCCTGATAGCTGTTGCGTGATTGTACAGTCTTCACTCCTACACAGTATCTCCATTCTTCTTGTGAAGTTTTCACTGCATACTTCTCTCCAACTTTCCCTTGGGAACACAGTTCCTCCCCTATTCTTCCGGTTTCTTCTTGTTAAAATTAGCTCATCTTTTCCTTATAAAGCCATCATGGATCTCACTTCCTGGCATTCTTTGATAAAATTGGATTGGATATTTCAAAATAGATAGTAAAATGGATTTTGAATATACCCAAACACAAAAGAATGGTATATATCTGTTGTAATGAATATACCAATTATTATGATGTGAACATTACACATAGGTATATATGTATTGAAATATCACAATACAATCCATAAATATGTGCTTTGGATCAACTATAAAAATATAGGGACTAGCACTGTGGCATAGTAGGCAAAGCCTCTGCCTATGGCACTGGCATCCCATATAGGCACTGGATTGAGTCCCGGTTGCTCCTCTTCCTTTCCAGTTCCGTGTTAATGCACCTGGGAAAACAGCAGAAGATGGCTCAAGTGCTTGGGCTCCTGCACCAGTGTGGGAAACTAAGAAGTAGCTCCTGGTTCCTGCCTTTACATCAGCCCCGTTCCAACCATTGTGGCCATTTCTGGAGTGAAACAATGGCTAGAAAATCTTTGGCTCTCCCTCTCTCTCTGTAACTCTGCCTATCAAATAAATAAGTAAACCTTTTAAATATATAAATAAATAATTACCCATGACATCTCTGATGTATGATTTATTGCAGAAAATACCCTGAGACTGAGGAAGAATGAAAATCCTGTTTCTTAATCATATATGTCTCTAAATATGTCACATATGCTTGCTTTAAAATAAATGTTTACCTTGAAAATATGATATGATGTATAATACATGTTACAATAATTAATCATACAATCTGGAACATTATTTGACTCTTTTCCTTTTCAGCTGAATACTATATCATTTTAAGGTTAGGCAATGGGGATAGCCAGATCACCAAAATTGATACTGGCAATGAGTCATCCTTGGGTGGCTTCCTGGTAATGGGTGCCTGAGGATTCTGCTGAAGTTGAGAAAAACTATTAATAAGTACTCTTGAGATATCTCAGGTAGACACCTAAAGCAATGGGGGAGTTCTCAGAAGTTTGTATTCGTAGGTACAGAGAACCATCTGGAAAACGTTCATTACCAGGTTTGTGGAGTCCTAATTTTCTCCTTGGGCCTGTCCTGCCTGATGAAGCATAGATGTGGAGAAATACAGCATAGACCTTCATATCATTTCTCATTGATCTTTAAAATGGATTTTGATAACAACTAATGAAGTATTAATTACCTTTAATGAGGAAATTTACAAACTTCCTGGATTAAGGACTTACATGTGAATAAGAAAACGAGTAGTCAATAGAGGAATGACAAGAGGACTCCCTTGACAAAGTAAACAATCATTCCTTAGTTTTCTTATATGATGTTCCAGATTTCTAGATTAACAAACTTCTTAAAATGAAAACATCTATGTTTATTTTTCTAAAGAATGTAATTTTAAAGACTTCCATTTATTGTTCTAAAAAGAACTCAATAATTTTACATTTTCATTAATTGATAACCTAAACACTTCAAACACTGTTGTAATAACCCATCTGCCTAAGTTACTCCAACTCAGCTTCCATTAAGACTTTCCCATCGTATAAAATAGTAACACAAACCATAAACAGAACATAAGAAGCAAGTCCAAAAATGTTCTATTACCTTTAATTTATGCTCACTCTTTTACTCACCTTTATTCTGAAACTCAATGATGGCTGGATATGATTTTTAGAATTGTTCACTGAAATGCAGTGTTATAAAATAAACTGTAAGTTACTTATGCACGATTGATAATTCATGTTTAGTAACGATGTGGAAATAATGTGCAATGAAGGTGGACATTCAGCTCAGCAGCTAAGATGCATTTGTTACAGCCACATTCTAAGTCAGAGTTCCTGTGTTCTAGTCCTGGCTCCACTCCCAGTTCCAGCTTCCTGCGAATGCACACTTTAAGAGGCAGCAGGTCTCAGATGAATGAGTTCCTGCCACCCATGAGGGAGACCCAGATTGGTTCTGCAGTTCTCAGTTTCTGCCAGATCAACCCGGATTTTGTGGGTAGTTTAAGAACAAGGCAGCAAAGAGAAGACTTCAGTGTGTGTGTGTGTGTGTGTGTGTGTATCTTTTAAACAAATGAAATGTGTAAAGATTTTTGCAAGATATATACAGTGCAATGCGTAGGGGTCTCAGGAGTCTTGTGTGCTGCTATGACCTGAAGGCTCAGAGCTTGCTTCAATTTCTCAGCTCTTTTTTGTTTTCAAGGATTTTACACACATCTCATAAACCTTTTTGCTTTGGATGTTATGTGCTTTTGATTTGATAGACTAACAGATGCTTTATATCTCATATTTCCTCACCCTCCTGTTCAGTGTTTATTGCTTCCTGCTCTAATGTTTTTTAAATCATGTGTAATAGTAAAATGCAACTCTATATGGAAAACTAATTCATAAACTTCCTCTGGTAAGAAATATCAATTAAATATAAATATCCCCGTATTATTTTTATCTTAAACATATATGTGTTTTAAGGCTGGAACAAGGAACTTTCAGGATTTGGACGTACAGCCTTCCTGACACATGGTTGGCCTGTTACCAGCAGAGCTCTTCATGAGTGACAGCATCATTGAAAGCACATCTGCTGGAGCTGGCTTCAGCTCTGTGGTAGCAAATAAGTGGAATCAGTATGTCCCGGGCGTCCTACAGAGATAAAAACTGAGTATAACCATCTCCCTGTTTGTTTCTGTGAAGGATCGCTACAGAAATGAATTGGTAAACTTGAACTAGTCACTCACGTTACTCAGAGTTACTTAGGTAGATAAAAATGGTGTGATGGTATTTTTGCTAGCTGTGAGGGAGGGAGAGAAAGAAGGAAGAGAAGTATCAAATTCCTGCAGTTGTATTCAGGAACTACACTAAATCTGTCACCTTTGTTTTAGTGCCACATTAACATGAGAATGGATAAGAAATTGTGTTGTAGTAGCAATTATCATTCATTTGCTGTGACTCTGAGAATCTAATGTACTAAAAGATTCCTCAAATTTAAAAAGAGGGAAAAAGAGAAAGAATGAAGATTTGAAAGTTACAATGCCTGGTTCTAGTCACATCCGTGTTCCTCATGAAACAGTCACTCAGGCAGTTATCTGCTCTCTGTATTCCTATCTTTAAAATGAAAATTTTACAGGAGCTAGCCACATTGGTGGAAGGATTGCCTGAGATAAAATATGTGAGAAGTAATCAATAAATAGACACATTCCTTTCAGATAATCTGTTATATTTGCTCATTTCCTAAGTGCACTAATAGAAAATTCAACATAAAATAGTAGAAACTGCACTGTTGCTTATGTATATAGGCAGAAAATAATCTGGATTAGTAAATGAGAATAATATGTGATAGAAGAACAGAGAAGAAAAGTAGCTACTTCAACACAAGTACTGCAATCAACTGAAGTATATGCAGCTAAGGACCAAATCAAGACTGTCTGGTTTTCCATCTCTTAAACTCTTTTCTAACACTGAAATCCTTTTTTGTGTGTGTTTATCTCTCCTTTCATCTTTATTATTTTTTAACTTTTTTTAATAAATGTAAATTTCCACAGTACAGCTTTTGGATTACAGTGGCTTTTCCCCCCAATAACCTCCCTCCCACCCACAACCCTCCCATCTCCCTCTCCCTCTCCCATTCCATTCATATCAAGATTCATTTTCAATTATCATTATATACAGAAGATCAATTTAGTATATATTAAGTAAAGAATTCAACAGTTTGCACCCACACAGAAACACAAAGTGTTAAGTACTGTTTGAGTACTAGTTATAGCATTAATTCACATTGTACTAACACATTAAAGACAGAGATCCTACATGAGGAGTAAGTGCACAGTGACTCCTGTTGTTGACTTTACAATTTGACACTCTGGTTTATGGCATCAGTAATCACCCTAGGCTCTCGTCGTGGGTTGCCAAGGCTATGAAAGCCTTTTGAGTTCGCCAACTCTAATCTTAATTAGACAAGGCCATAGACAAAGTGGAAGTTCTCTCCTCCCTTCAGAGAAAGGTACCTCCTTCTTTGATGGCCCGTTCTTCCCACTGGGATCTCACTCACAGAGATATTTCATTTAGGTCTTTTTTTTTCCTGGAGTGTTTTCGCTTTCCATGCCTAAAATACTCTCATGGGCTCTTCAGCCAGATCCAAATGCCTTGAGGGCTGATTCTGAGGCCAGAGTGCAGTTTAGGACATCTGCCATTCTATGAGTCTGCTGTGTATCCTGCTTCCCATGTTGGATCGTTCTCTCCCTTTTTGATTCTATCAGTTAGTATTAGCAGACACTAGTCTTGTTTATGTGATCCCTTTGACTCTTAGACCTATCAATTGTGAACTGAAATTGATCACTGGGACTAGTGAGATGGCATTGGTACATGCCACCTTGATGGGGTTGAATTGGAATCCCCTGGCACATTTCTAACTCTACCATTTGGGGCAAGTCCAATTGAGCATGTCTCAAACTGTACATCTCCTCCCTCTCTTACTCCCACTCTTATATTTAACCGGGATCACTTTTCAGTTAGGATAATTGAAAACTAACAAAGTTTAAAGCATCTTTTTTTCACTATATTTGTCTAACACTTCTATTCCTTTAAACATTGTGAAATAGATTCCCATCACTCAGATTCATAAGTTTTCTGAAAATGGTGAATAATGTAAGTGCTTGATATTGGGAAAGATGACATTAGATAAAATAGAGTGATGGACTTGTGATTGATCTCCCCAGAATCTCCTTCATTGGCTCAGTTGCTCAACAAAAGGACAATACAATGTGCCCTTAACATCACTTTTACATTGTTGCAGTGTCATAGTTGGTACCTGATCATTATTATATTCATGTAATCCAGGGAAAAACACATTGCAGGTGGTGAAGTGAGAAATTCAACCCAGAACTGGTGTGAAATCTGGCAGTGTTGTTTACTGAAGGTACTGAAGCTGAAAGTGACAAAGCCGCAGCAACAAAGGATCAGAAAGTTCATAACTCCCTATCCTGGGTGATTCCACCATGCAGGGGACAGAAGTCATTATCACCACCCAAACGCATTCTCCTTAAGCCACGTGGAGACAGTACCAAAGCGGCACTAACCGAACAACCTGAACCAGTTCTGTCCCTGTCCTTCATTAAAAACCATACTATTTTGAGGGATTTTTTCTTTTCTTTTTTTTTTTAATAATAAAGACTGATTTGTACAAGGGTTTCAGTTGGGCATTTTCCCCCCAACACACACCTTCAAGGTTCTAATTCCAGGAATATTCCTGGTGTGTCCTGGTGACATTTCACTAAATGAATCACCAAAAATAAGGATTTATACAGCAGCTTTGATTGTAACGAGGATAAATTTTCATTAAATTCCATAGTCTCTCTTGCTTTCTATCCCCATATCTTAACCTTTCTTTCCTGCCAACAGAAAAATACACCAACACCTTATTTAACTCTCAATACTGCATTGCAAGCAAAAAATTTTTTTAAACATTCAATTTTTCAGCACTTATCCAAGTTATCTGTGGTTCTTTCTATTCACAGTCCTCATTCACTTTTATGGCTCCTCTCATTATCAACCTCATCTTGTTTCTCAGACCAAATATTAGCTGAGTTACTTACTTAGAACCATGTAGTTCACCGTCTTCTTTAATTTTTCCTGTATTTTAAATGTTTTCTCTAAATTACCACTAAATTTTTCATCCTTCAACCACAGGTATATATGTTGCATGTGGAGCAAATTAACTTTATTTACAAGAGCAAAATGTAAATAAGAAGTTTACACCAATTGAGATAAATGAAGAAGGAACATCTTCTAAGCTCATAAGATCATAGTTTCACTCATCTAGCCAATGACAACACAGCTAGGGAAGGACTGAAATGACAGTGGAGGTCATATTTAGCAATAAAATATGGGAAAAGTGAGTCTGAAGACAAGTTTCAATCAGCTGTGTTTGCCACCATGCAGGCCCCTTAAAATGCACACTCCAGCAAAGAGAAATAATCCACGCCCCAGACACAGCGGGGCTGTGGAGAGATCTGTTGCTGTGCTGTTGCAGAGATCTTTCAGACTCTTCTCTGGCTTGAAAATACTCTTAATATTGCTCTAGACTCTTTGCCTTCTTAATTGCATTTTTACCAAATGTTATAATTACTAAATTTAGATGTCCAGGAATAGTTATAACAAAAAAATCAGAAAATGAACCCTGTCTTGTCACCACAAATGTAAATACTCATTATAAAGAAATCAATTGACATCCTGAATTATACATCTGTCTCCAATGAGTTTAAAAAGAATGTCTGAGCATCTCCATGTTGAGACTATGTGCTTGCCAAGCTAAGCTCCAAAGTCTGTATCATCAACAGTATTTCACCCTATAAAACATCTTGAGGTCCAGCCAAGTGACAACAAGTGTGCCTTCCTTTTCTTCTTTACAAATGCCAATACCAACAAAATAAGAAACTGAATTTTTCTCTGAAAATCAAGAGATAATTATTTCCAAATCATTGACCATCTGTATATTTTTATGGTCTTCCAAATTAATCAGTTATAATTCAAATAATTTTATTCATGCTGTGATTTTTTCTTCCTAAGAATTCATTTTTTCTTTATCAATAAATTCAATATATATATTTCCAATATTTGGCAACTGCACTTAGCAGGTAATTTTTCAGGTTCTAAGTTGGTCAGAGACATTCCTAGATTTTGGCCATTACCAACTTATTCTCACCGGCTAAATTTGTTTGAGATTTTATAGGTAATAGTCCCAAGGGATAGTCATATTCGTTGAAGCCAGTCGTCATGATTACCCTGCCTTTTCCCAGATATTAACTTTTCAAGCCTTATTCACAGCAAGAGAATACTCAACTCATTGTTCCACACACTGAGATGAAAGGAAGATATTCTAAGATAAATAGAAGCCCTTGATCCTCAATAAAAATAACAGATGCCTAAGGAAAGCTTAATTCACATCCGCTCTGCTACTTCCTGCTTTTGAATGGGTTGTTAGGATGCAGTGCATGGAGGTGGGAAGAAAGGAGAGAATGCAGGCCAGGGATGATAAGAACTACCAGCGACAGGCAGTTCTTGCTTTGTAAGAAATCCTTACTCCTTTAAGTTCCTAATCACAGAGTTCATAATTTCTCTCCGTCTGCCTCTTAAATGAATAATTTTAAAAGTCATAATAAATACATTTCAAGATAAAAAATATAAACTTGATTTTTAAAAGCCTTTACATATTTATATACGTTTCAACCCAAATCCTGTGTATCTTTTTTTTTTTTTTTAAAGGCAGAGTGAACAGTGAGAGAGAGAGACAGAGAAAAAGGTTTCCCTTTACCGTTGGTTCACCCTCCAATGGCCACTGCGGCTGGCATGCTGTGGCCAGCGCACCCAGCTGATCCGAAGCCAGGAGCCAGGTGCTTCTCCTGGTCTCCCATGCGGGTGAGGGCCCAAGGACTTCGGTCATAGCAGAGAGCTGGACTAGAAGAGGGGCAACCGGGACAGAATCTGGCGCCCCGACCGGGACTGGTGTGCCAGCACCGCGGGCGGAGGATTAGCCTAGTGAGCCGCGGCACTGGCCCCTGTGTATCTTAAATTATAAAGAAAGTTTAATGTCTTAACAATAAAAGTTATCTTGAAACCAAACATTCTACAACACAGTAAATTGTGATGTGGCCAATTGTATTTTTAAATGGGATGGTTATCTCCCTCATTGTAAAAGCCCAATCTATATGTGTAGAATTTTCATTAAAATTTCTGATTTTGTTTTTCATTATACCTGTTTCTGTTGGTTTGCTATGTATATTCCAATGTGCAGATGAGCAATTGTACTTATGAAGCAGCAAGGGCTTAACCATCCCACCCTGAGCATGGTCAGGAAATAAGATGTAGTGGCTACTGGTAACCTCTGTCAGGGAAATATTCAACATCTTTTTAATATCATGTAATAATGACAATGCCCAAGTGATACCAACATACAGGATGGATGACCTCACTATGCAATATTGCTCCTTCAGAGATGAGACTTAACTAATAAAGGTCATCAGGGACATCTACTCACAACAATTTAAATGTGGTCACAGTGCTTTTTAATCTTTAGTGTGGCCATTCAACCTAAGCTGTAAGGTTAAGATCTACCATTCCAGACCAAAGAGGATTGGCTATTATCTAAGTCTAGGAAGATTTAATACTAATTGGGAAATATAGATCTTTCTTCTAAAACAAAGGTGGACATTAAAAGGTTATCATTTCTGTGAATGCATTAACCTATATTACAAAGCTCATCCTTTATAAATACATTACCAATGTGAAAATTCAAAGGGACACAGTTGGCAAGTACTATTCTTGGATTAGTAGTTATGTTAATAATATTAATCTGTGTTACTAAGAAGTGTTTGCAGGTACCCACCTTGCATTCAGAATATCAGAGCATTGAACCATTCATATACCTAATAACTCATGTAATTTAATAGAAGAAATCATCATTAATCATAGGGGACTTGCTCAAACTGTGGCAAATTGGCCTACCCATGGTTCTCTAATATTGAAATAGAAAATACAACATTACAGACATGCCATTTCTTGGATGTTTCCCAAAGGAAACTAAGGATAATTTTGAAACATACCTGAAACTCAGAATTTGAGGAAATGATATTCTCAATATACAATATTTCCAAATGCATTAAGTAAATAAAACATGTATCTTATGTATTATTATGAATCAATAATAATATATTTATTTTTACATTTTTACAAGTGTTAATTATGGTAGGCATCTATTTAGAGCTATTAGATTCTATAAAACAATACAATTCTCAATATCTCTATGAATAAAGGTAAAATATATATGTATATGCTATTAGTAAAAACAATATTCACACATTTCTTGTTTATCTATCATCTATCTGTGGATCCAAATCAAAAGAGTCCAAGATAATAGAGAATAAGTAATATGAGACACTGAGTATATACTTCTCCTGGAAGTAAAGAAAGTAGGTGACAGAGTTAAAAAAATTTTTTGAAGAACAGAGGAAATCTGATGTGCTATGGAGACAAAAGCAGGGGAAACGAAATGACTGAAGATGGGAGAAAAAGAAGCTTATTGTTGATAGAACAAAGACATAGAAGAGGTGAGAGACTTCTAATACAGGCAGAGGTAATCTGATGGTTCATTTTAGAAAGAAAAACATTTCATACTCTACAACAGAGAGAAAGATTTAAAAAATACCACATTTTCTGTTATAGCTATAGAAACATGGAGTAAGCATTCACAAATAACACTAGGAAAATGTTGAATATGTTAAAGTTGTTTAAATAAATAACTTACGATAAATTATTATTTTGAATTGAGCAAAGCCCTGAATTTGTAAGACCAAATTGGATATATGACTCTGTTCAAGATATGAAGCTGATATGTAGAAGTGTCTCATATTGAACTCCCTCTGCAAGAAAGCTGTGGAGAGCTGAATTTAGATCATTCAAACTCAAACTCACTCTATTTAACAAAAATTGTTGAGACAGTGATATTTTGTATAATTTTATCAGTAATTACTTAGTATCTCCCATTTCTTTGTCAGCTCTACTTTTTAAAATTTGTTAAGTGGTTGTGTAGTTGGGTAAAGAACATAAGACTCTACTTCCATGATAATTATTTCTTTCTTTTGCTTTATGTTCATGCACAAGCATGCATCCTTTTATAATTTCTTAGATTAAATGTTTAGTCCATTTATTTTCCTTTCATCTTTCAATGTTTAAAGTATTTAAACTATGTGCTTATCTCTAGATATGTTTTATGATAGCAAATTTATTTTGATATTTTATGTACTTTCATTTTATAAAACTGTAAAATTAATTTTTTCTATGCAAAAATGGTCATTTAAGGTAGTTCTACCTCTAGAAGAATGGACAATTTTTATTTTTATGCTTCATTTCATCATCATCTAAGTATCATTCTGAGTGAAATCTACATTTTTCAAATTTATGTGTAGCCAAGTTTATATTCATATTATGTAAATATTCTAAGAAAACTTAAAATAATCATTCTCAATGGCAATATGTGTATGATATTACATATATAGAATTTATAAATATGTTCTTCAGGAATTAATATCAGTGTATCAGTGTGTTAGTATCACTGTAGCAGTGACAGATGGTAATTTCTTATTAAAGTTATATGTCTTTATGAAACTTTGTTATTTATATATATTTATGTCTTCCTATTTTTGTTTTTTATTATTTTATGATGACATCTGTCTCATATAGATTCATTACTATTTGTAATCTTTGGGACGCTATATGTCCAACTTTAAAATCATTCCTTATGCAATGGAAAGCATTGGATTATTAATTTTCTTAGCCCAATTTGATAATATCTACATCTACTTTGGCTCCAATACATTTTGATTGGTCTACTTATTGATAATACTTTACTTGCTGTACATTTCATTATATATTTTATTCCATATTTTATTGTCCTTTTGTTCCATGCTTAGTGCTCTTATTTTCCCTCTCATTTATATAATGACCTATATTTAATTTTATTTTTTTCCAAATGAGTATTAATCATTGGTACGAGACTATATTATCTATTAAGTACATAGGAAATCTATGTATTTTTAAATATTAATGATAATAGAAAAAACAAGGCTAATTTCAATTTAATTAGCATAGTGAGAAGCCACACTGACCTCAGCTACAGAAAGATAGCGGAATAATAAAGAAAGGACCAGTTTTCAAGGGACCAATTGAGAGAACTTTTCAGTGGAGAACTGAGGGAAAACAAGATACTCCATTTGGCAGTGAGGAGAGAGGACAGATAGGCCACTGCTGGCTGCACTACCAGCCACCCCTACTTCTACATAACTGGCTCCCCACTGGCCAAGGACATCTTGCCAAGGTGCGGTGGAAAGAAGCTGCCACGACCCCCACAGCCAGAAGCTTTGACTGAGAGAGAATTGCCATGGTCCCAATAGATTTGAGTCTGGACAGAGGCGCTAACAGGGGTGTAAATGATCAATCTTCTCCCTGAATGGGGCTCACGTTGCTTCCCTCACCAAAGTGCCAACTATGGCAGGGGTGTTGCTGAATTCAATTCTGACAGAGGACAACAGGTAGCCCTGTGCTTCCAGAGACCACTGGATCCGAAAACAGGGCCCCTTGAAGGGTGAAAGTAGACCTACGGCATCTTGTGACCATGGAAGAGCTGGGAATAAGCCATGAAGCTAAGAAGGTCACAGGCACAGTTGGATCCATGCACACACTCCCGTCTAACTGCGGAGACTAGGATTTCCCTGCACACTGAGGATGGATCTCACAGTGGGGCAGAGGACATACTGTGCACTGAGTGCTCTGGATGATGTAGACTCTCGAGTGGGTGAAGTGCATTGGCACCATGAGCTCACTGTAAGCTGTGGATCAGCTGGTTTACCATGGAACAGAGAAAAGCTGGAACTGAACACATTAGCCAGTGCTAACATCACCTCCCCCAGCCGACTGTAGCCAGAGGCCCCGCACCATGCCCATCTTGGTGTCAGTCTGGACCCTTGTCCCACCCACAGATGGTGGCCACAGTTCCCTGGCTCCACCCACAACACAGCCCTGGAGTTCAGGGGTAAGAATTAAGTGCTTTACTGAGCCCAGAGGCACATATTCTGGAAAAAAGCCTGCAGTTTTAAAAATAATTAAACTGAATTATGGTATATAAAATGAAGCAAAAAAGGATCCCTCAGAAGACATAAATAAAAGATCCCCAGATGCACTAAAATCAGTGTAGAAACACAAGAAACATGAACAAGGAAGCAATATGACTCTCCCGAAGGAACAAAACAGTGCATTAACATTGGACTGTGAAGAAGGAGGGATGGACAAAATCCCTTAAAAAGAATTCAATAGAATGATTATAACGTTACTAAAAATTACAGAGAAACAAATGAAATTAGGTAATCAGTACATGACATGACATCAATGAGAAATTCAGCAGAGATACAGATTTAAAAAACCAGAAATATTAGAATTGAAGTATTCAATAAGTCCGATAAAACACAATGGAAAGCCTTAAAAACAAGCAGTGAGGCAGAAGAAAAATTATCTGATCTAGATAATATAATATCTTAGTCACATACACACACACACACAAAAGAAGAAAAGATTGAAAAAAAACAATATTCAGGATCTATAATATATCATCAAACAAACAAATATATGAGTTTTGGAGTACCTGAGATAACGGGAACAAAGAACGGCTTAGAAAAGCTATTCAGTGAACTAACAGAAACTTTCCCCAATTCTAGGATTACCGAAAAAATTGATAGAAGATTTCTCAAAAGAAATCCTACAGGCCAAGAGAGAATGAAGCAATATAGTCCACGTCTTGAAAAAAATCTACCAAGCCCAAATACTTTACCCAGTGAAGCCCTCAGTCATACATAAGGTGAAATTAAAACTTTTCAAGACAAGAAAAAATTAAAGGACTAATATTTTTCAAAAAAGGATATATATATACATATATATATATAAAATAAAATCTTCCTATTACTTTCACAAATGATTATCAGTTTGGCTGCTATGAAACCTAGTTTTCACACATTCTTTTTTTTAATGATTTTATTTATTTATTTGAGAGTTAGAGTTACAGAGAGAGAGGGAGCGAAAGAGAGGTCTTCCATCTACATGTTCACTCCCCAAATGGCTGCAATGGCTGGAGCTTGGTCAATCTGAAGCCAGGAGCCAGGAGATTCTTCCAGGTCTCTCCCATGGGTGCAGGGGGCCAAGCACTTGAATCATTTTCCACTGCTTTCCCAGGCCATTAGCAGAGAGCTAGACTGGAAGTGGAGCAGTCATGACATGAAGCAGAGTCCAAATAAGATGCTGGCGCCACAGGCAGAGACTTAGCCTACTATGCCACAGCACTAGCCCCCATGTCATACATTCTAGAATATCCTTATCTACGTTATCAAATATGACAGAAGGTGTAATAAGGCTATTGTGGCTTCTGTTTTGGTTGAATCATACTTGCTGATTTTGTAATCTGTTCTGGTATTTCCTTTGGGAATAGTTATTAATACCAAAAGCCAAATATGTCAATATTTTGTACAACTGTCATTTTATGTAACTTTTTAAAAATATAATCTTATTTTTAATTTTAAGGAATCACACACTGTTTTCCATAGATGTTGTATCGTTTTATGGTCTCACAACTAGTACCCAGGATTCTAAGTTATTTGTACCCTCACCAACACTTACTTTCTCTTTTTTATATAAAAGCCACCCTGATGGGTATGTAGTGGTATCTCACTGTGGGAGACCTGGATAGAGTCCCAGGTTCCTGGCTTCTGTTTTGCCAAGCCTTGCTGTTGTGGGCATCTGAAATTGAACCAGTGGATGACAGCTCATTTTTGACTGTTTGTCTGTCTCTCCTTAAAAAAAAAAAAAAAATGTTGGTAGAGAACCCTCCATCTCTGTTTCACCTTTTCCCACTGCCAGCTCTATTAATTTTCTGAGAATAATTAATATCTCAAAATGTAATTGTTATTCTTTTCACCCATACCTATATACACTGCTATTCTCAAATACTTTTTTTTTTTTTTTGATAGGCAGAGTGGACAGTGAGAGAGAGAGACAGAGAGAAAGGTCTTCCTTTTGCCGTTGGTTCACCCTCCAATGGTCTCCGCAGCCAGCGCTCTGCGGCCGGCGCACTGCGCTGATCCGAAGACAGGAGCGAGGTACTTCTCCTGGTCTCCCATGGGGTGCAGGGCCCAAGCACTTGGGCCATCCTCCACTGCACTCCCTGGCCACAGCAGAGAGCTGGCCTGGAAGAGGGGCAACCGGGACAGAATCCGGCGCCCGGAACAGGACTAGAACCTGGTGTGCCGGCGCCTCAAGGCAGAGGATTAGCCTAGTGAGCCACGGCGCTGGCCTCAAATACATTTTAAAAGAAAGGAATTAAGTATAAGGTTTGAGTGTGCTAGAGTCAGATTGATTTCATCAGTTAATCTCTAGTTCAAGGCTGCAATGCATTGAAAGTTTTACCTTTTTTGAGCGTTCATGGATATTTTAAATTACCTGAGATAATAAAAAGGATTATATTATTAAATCAGACTCAAAGAGCAGCAGTTAGATATGTTCCCCAAGAATGCACGTGATCATGAGGTCCAGTGAGAACTCTGAGGACTCTATCATAGCTTTCAGCTGTTCCAGCACAAGACTGCAGCAGCCCAGGTGAGCAGATATGTTTCCCAAACATGTGAAGTCATCTCGCTTACACAGAAGAAAACACTAAGCTTGTGACATCTCCAATTTATGCACAAATCATGACATGCTTTATGTGATATAATATATATAAATAATAAATCAATAATAAATAAATATATATAATAATTATTTATGCGATATTAGTAATCAATCCTAGACAAATAGGCACCTATGGTTAAAAGCATTCCACGTTTAATTGACATTCCTGCTAGCCAAAACTACTTAGCCAGATCTGCCACCAGCCTGTTTATAAGGAAATCAGATCTGGCAACTTCCCACCCAAGAACTTACCTGCTTCCCTTCATCCCCACTTGCCAAAGTTAGTGACGGGATTATAGATTTTATGTTTAACCACTCGCTTCTAAGTTACAAGGAATATTTAGGGACAAGCAAGATGTCACATATATTACCGGTTCCTACAGTTTAAATGTGTGCCCCAAGGTTTAAGTATTGGAAATTTAATCCTCAATGCAACCCTATTGGGAGATGAGCCCTAGTAATAAATGATTAGCTCTTGGGGGCTCTGCCATTATTTATGGATTAATTTTTATAATAGAAGTAGATTAATTATGAAACTGGGTTTGTTAGAAAAGGAAATTTTATTCTCTCTTGCCTTCTCTCTTTCTCTGTAGCATGCTCTCACCACACAGCACGAAGGCTCTCAGCAGAGCTTGGACTTTCCAACCTCCAGAACTGTGAGACCAGTACATTTCTATACTATAAAAAGGACTCCATCTCAGATTCTGTTACAACCACACAGAATGAACTAAGAAAACTGGTACTAGAAGTAGTGTCGTTGCTAATACATTTACGTGAAGACAGAAGAGGCTTGGGCACAGGGCTAGAGGGAGGTACCTGGAAGAATTCACAGGAGCAGGTACAAAAAAGATCATATGGCCAAAGGCAATTCTGGGAACGGCTCAAGAAAAAGTCTGAATCTTCGGCAAGAAGAATCTTAACCTTCTCAGGGATTTTTAAGTGACTGTGATTAGAATGTGGATAGAAATTTTAACCCCAAAGGCCATTCTGATAATGTCTTAAGGCAGATATGAGAAATAAGATATTATAAGATGGAGTAAATGCTGCCCTGTTATAAACTGACAAAGAAAAGACTGATTGAATTGCATCTATGCCCAAGGGTTTGATGGAAGGCAGTATTTAAGAATAATGAATCCGAACAGAGAAAAATTCTAAGCAAAATGGCAAAGGAGCTCATAGCCACTTCTAACCACAAAGAGTATCTTGAAAGAAGCCAGAAATGGTTTAAATATGGAATCTATAATTTTTTTAAGGGAAAGGGTTTATTGGGGAACAACCTACAGACCGGAGTGAAGGGGCGGCGAAGGAAAAAAAAAAATAGAAAGAGAGTATAAGAGAGATAAACAGAGAGGAGAGGAGCTAGCAAGGAGAGAAGATAGAGCAGAGAAGGGGAGAGAGGAGAGCAGAGCCAAGAGACCAGAGGAGGAGGCTAGAGAGAGGAACCGAGAGAGAGCAGGAGAGAAGGGGCCAAGAGAGAAGAGCCAGGAGCCAAGGCCCAGAGAAGGAGACTGAGTGCAATATTCCTGGGGTTATCCACAGGACCTCAGCATTTGCTAACCTGTGCTGACTTGAGATGCTGCTACCCAAATTCCCTTAGATATCCTGGCCATGAATCAAGCAGAATCAGGTGAAACTCGACTTCCACTGCAAAAATACACCCATAAATCATGACAATGTGCACATGATACTAATTCTGCAAGCAAGCAGGGTATACGAACTCTGGGAGCATGCTGGATTCCATCTAGGCTTCAAAGGGCCCTTAGCTTGGGGACCCAGACACAGAATTGTTTTTTTTTTTAACTTTTATTTAGTAAATATAAATTTCCAAAGTACAGTTTATGGATTACAATGGCTTCCCCCCCATAACTTCCCTCCCACTCACACCCCTCCCATCTCCCGCTCCCTCTCCCATTCCATTCACATCAAGATTCATTTAAAATTATCTTTATATACAGAAGATTGATTTAGTATATATTAAGTAAAGAATTCAACAGTTGGCACCTACACAGAACATAAAGTGTAAAATACTGTTTCAGTACTAGTTACAGCATTACTTCACATTGGACAACACATTAAGGACAGAGATCCCAATGAGGAGTAAGTACACAGTGACTCCTGTTGTTGACTTAACAATCTGACACTCTTGTTTATGGCATCAGTAATCTCCCAAGACTCTAGTCATGAGTTGCCAAGGCTATGGAAGCCGACTTCAAACTTATTCCGACAGGGTCATAGTCAAAGTGGAAGTTCTCTCCTCCCTTCAGAGAAAGGTACCTCCTTCTTTGATGGCCCGTTATTTCCACTGGGATCTCACTCACAGAGATCTTTCATTTAGGTTTTGTTTTTTTTTGTTCTTGTTTTGTTGTTGTTGTTGTTGCTGCTGTTGTTTTTTTTTGTTTGTTTGTTTGTTTGTTTGTTGCCAGAGTGTCTTGGCTTTCCATGCATAAAATACTCTCATGGGCTCTTCAGCCAGATCCGAATGCCTTAAGGGCTGATTCTGAGGCCAGAGTGCTGTCTAGGACATCCGCCATTCTATGATTCTGCTATGTATCCCGCTTCCCATGTTGGATCGTTCTCTCCCTTTTTGATTCTATCAGTTAGTATTAGCAGACACTAGTCTTGTTTGTGTGATCCTTTTGACTCTTAGACCTATCATTATCATCAATTGTGAACTGAAATTGATCACTTGCACTAGTGATATGGCAATGGTACACGCCACCTTGATGGGATTGTATTGGAATTCCCTAGCACATTTCTAACTCCACCATTTGGGACAAGTCAGCTTGAGCATGTCCCAAATTGTACATCTCCTCCCTCTCTTATTCCCATTCTTATATTTAACAGGGATCAATTTTCAGTTAAATTTAAACACCTAAGAATAATTGTGTGTTAATTACAGAGTTCAACCAATAGTATTAAGTAGAACAAAAAATACTAAAAGGGATAAAGTATTACATTGTACATCAACAGTCAAGACAAGGGCTGATCAAGTCACTGTTTCTCACAGTGTCCCTTTCACTTCAACAGGTTTCCTTTTTGGTGCTCGGTTAGTTGTCACTGATCAGGGAGAACATACAATATTTGTCCATTTGGGACTGCCTTAATTCACTCAGCATGATGTTTTCCAGATTTCTCCATTTTGTTGTAAATGACCGGATTTCATTGTTTTGACTGCTGTATAGTATTCTATAGAGTACATGTCCCATAATTTCTTTATCCAGTCTACTGTTGATGGGCATTTGGGTTGATTCCAGGTCTTAGCTATTGTGAATTGAGCTGCAATAAACATTAAGGTGCAGACAGCTTTTTTTGTTTGCTGATTTAATTTCCTTTGGGTAAATTCCAAGGAGTGGGATGGCTGGGTTGAATGGTAGGGTTATATTCAGGTTTCTCAGGAATCTCTAGACTGACTTCCATAGTGGCTTGACCAGTTTGTATTCACACCAACAGTGGGTTAGTGTCCCTTTTTCCCCTCATCCTCGCCAGCATCTATTGTTGGTAGATTTCTGAATGTGAGCCATTCTCACCAGGGTGAGGTGAAACCTCATTGTGGTTTTGATTTACATTTCCATGATTGCTAGTGATCTTGAGCATTTTTTTCATGTGCCTGTTGGCCATTTGGATTTCCTCTTTTGAAAAATATCTATTGAGGTCCTTGGCCCATCTCTTAAGTGGGTTGTTTGTTTTGATGTTGTGGAGTTTCTTGATCTCTTCGTAGATCCAGGTTATTAACCCTGACTGTTTCTTTTGCAGTACAGAAACTTCTCACTTTGATGCAACCCCAAATGTTAATTTTGGCTTTGACTGCCCGTGCTTCTGGGGTCTTTTCCAAGAAGTCTTTGCCTGTGCCTATATCTTGCAGGGTTTCTCCAATGTTCTGTAATAATTTGATGGTGTTGGGTCATAGATTTAAGTCTTTAATCCATGTTGAGTGGATTTTTGTGTAAGGTGTAAGGAAGGGGTCTTGCTTCATGCTTCTGCATGTGGAAATCCAGTTTTCCCAGCACCATTTATTGAATATACCATTTATTGAATATATTTACTCCAGGGATTGGCTTTGGATCCTTGATCAAATATGAGTTGGCTGTAGATGTTTGGATTGATTTCTGGTGTTTCAATTCTGTTCCATTGGTCTATCCATCTGTTTCTGTACCAGTACCATGCTGTTTTGATAACAACTGCCCTGTAGGATTTCCTGAAATCTGGTATTGTGATGCCTCTGGCTTTGCTTTTGTTGTACAAGATTGCTTTAGCTATTCGAGGTCTCCTCTGTCTCCATATGAATTTCAGCATCATTTTTTCCAGATCTGTGAAGATCTTCGGTATTTTGACTTGTATCGCTGTCGCTCCCCCACTCGCAGAGGAATGACACCAGACCCTGTGCTGTTCTTTTTCCCTGGCCCTTCCTGGGTTTGCTGCCGCTCCCCCACCTGCTTCCGCGGAGGAGGGGCACACCGCCGGCCGGCACTCTCAGGGGTTCCTCAGATGTTCCTGGTGCATGTTGTCTCTTCCTCCTTTATAGTCCTCTTCCACCAATCCCAACTCTCCTGGCATTCTCTCCCCACGCGCTGAGCATGCTGTTCTCCTCCAATCAGGAGCAGGATCAGCTCCTGCAGCTTATTAGTCAACTTGGTGAGGCAGCTGTGTAGAAGTTGTTTACTCTCTCTCAGCACCATATGATGGGAGATCAGATGTATAGAATTAGTCTTAGTTCCAGTAATTTAGTCTAGTCTCGGTTGCTCCCCACATATTGCATTGAATCTAAATTGCTTTTGGGAGAATGGACATTTTGATGATATTGATTCTTCCAATCCGTGAGTATGGAAGATATTTCCATTTTTTGGTATCTTCTTCTATTTCTTTCTTTAAGATTTTTTAATTTTTACACGAACTGCAGAATTCTTTCTATAGTCATGCCTCGTGGAGCCATTGGTGTTTTGCTGTCATGGAGTCTTTCAAACTGTAGATCTACTGGCATGCAGCTCCAGCCAGAGAAATGGAGCCAAAGAATGCAAGCCCATGAGAACTGATGAGTGAATCCAGTGTAGAACATCACACAAACAGAGCTCCTGAATCCTTTGGGACTCGACCTCTGCCTCGGTCTGCCCAGGGTGCAGGTGCAGAACATGGAGTCAAAAATGATCATTCTCCAATTTCGTGTTATTTCCTCTGTTGGGTTTTATAGTTGCTTGGAAACAGTTACCTCTTTCTTCCTGCCTGTTTCCCTCTTTTGGGGTAGGAATATCTGTCCTTAATTTATCCCTTCATTATATTTGGAAGAATCTTGTTTGCTAATTACAAAGGCTCACAGCTGGTGGGGAATGTGCTTCATGATGAATTATACCTTAATTCTCACCCATACCTGATTTAGACGAGAACCTGGACTTTAGAATTTCGAGTTGATTCTAGAATGAGTTAAGATTTGGAAGAATATTACAGTGGAAAACACATTGTGAGAAGGATCTGAATTTGGGGGGCAAAGAGTGGAATATTATGCTTTGTGCCCCTGCAAAGATTATGTGTTGTAACTTAACCCCCGAGGCGTGTGTGTGTGTGTGTGTGTGTGTGTGAGGGGTGTAATGAAAGGCTGATCCATAGAGAGTGGGTAAATACTGTTGTTGGAAAGGCATATCACAAGGGTGGACTTTATATAAAAATGGTGTGGTCCTCTTTTGCTTTCTCTCACCCTTTTGAGCACATTCTTGCAGAGATGTCTTCCATCAGGGGATGATGTAGCAAGAAGCCATCACCAGAGGCAGCCCCAGCCTCCAAAACCATGAGCTTAATATACCTTCTGTTGGTTAGAAATCACCCAGAGTCACATATTGTATAAAAGCACAAATAGACTAAGAGAGACTTTTTAAAACTGTGTTTTTGATTGGATTATTGACATGTTTCTTTAGCCATCATCTAAAAACAAAATAAAACGGACAGTATGTAAAATTAATAATTGTGTATAATCTCTCTCCAAGTACCGTAAATTTCTTCTTATCTTCTACATATGTCGTGTTGTGATTCAGCACCATGAACTTCCTGTTCCAAACCCAACATGTTCATTCCTGTGTTTCCAATTGCCTTTTCTCTTTTCCTGATGCATGATACATTTGTTAGGAAAGGCAGAGCAACTTCAATATGGTTGCATATCTGTAGTAAAGACAAAACTAACTTCTCATTTAGTCACCAGGAGAAATAACATTACATCCTAAAGAGTTACAAGAAACAAGAATGCACTTAATAGGCCTGAAATATTATGAAATTTGCCTTGTTAGTAACTCAAAGAAAAGTGAATTAAGCTGATCACCTTAATTGAAAATGAAATACACCAAACCTAATTATACCATGGCACAACACAGACCCTGCCCACAATGAAAACATTTGTCCTACTGTTGCAGACCTTGTAAACATTGCCAGTGCTCTGGTAATGCCTCATTTCCCCCAGGCACTTTCCAAATGCAGCAGAATTTATTGATGCATGCGGTGAGGTCAAGTAATGCATTTTCAAGATCATTTTGTAAATGGGAGCAAACAGCTTATTTTGATTCCTCCTAGATATCTTTGCATAGTGGGCTGCTTCTGCTGAATTTGTTGACTTTGTTACCAAACTGTAAACAAGTTTCCCACCACCCTCATTACAATCTACATTTATATCACCAGTATTGGTTGCTCAAACATTTCAACTATCTGCCTAACTTGTCTGACAAATAAATATTGATAAAAATAGAGAAGGAAGGTTAGATCAATTTCCTTGTTTCTGTTTCAAGGATGCTGAGTAGTAGACAAATTTGCTTTGGGTCCCCAAAGTGAACATGGTTCCTGACAAAGATTTTGTCATGCCTCTATCTGGATCTAAATATTATAAAAGTATCTATAAAATATTTTCCTTTAGATTTTCTTGCTAATGGGAATTACAATAAAAGAACACTTTAAAGGATGACCCCACTGGGTAAACAATGTGGAAGGTTATTTGGATGACTTAACTGGGGAGAAAAATGCTGCTTGCAGGTAAGTTATTCTTAGTCACTACTTTTTTCTCACTCAAGTCATTCTAGTCTTCTTTTCTGTAGCTTTCTCTTCATCTGGTGGTCAATTATGTATGTCATCTTTGTGTTAAAAAATGAAAAAAAAACATAAGATACATTTGAGAGCATATTACAAGAAGTTAAATAGCCATATGTTTTATATTTATATTTATATTTATAACAATATGGACCCTTACAACAAAAATACTAGAAAATTTAAATTGGTATTGCTCCAAGCACTAAGAATTGGAGTTCATGGTCATTAAAGCATCCATTTTTTCAAGGGATAGGCATGAAAATTTATATCATTTAAGAAGCTCCACTGTTGCCTCACAAGATTCTGTATCCAGGTGAAACTTATGCTGCACTTCCTATTACATCTTTACCTACAATGAAATATTAAAGAATAAACACACTGAGTGCACCACAGCAATGTAACATCTAAGAGATTTCCCTTGGGGACTCACTGTTTGTATAAAGTAAGACTGGATTACATGATTTCAGAACTACAAGAACATGAAAAACTCTCAACTCACTCTTCCTCATTCTTAATTCTCTTCAACCAGTGGGTTGGTATCTGAGTTTTTACAATCACATCCTCGTTATTTTAGAGTTCTGCTACAACACAATTACTCTGAGTCAACTAACGCTGGGGTGACTAGTTAACCATACAAAATGAGGCACATCTGGAACTGCAAGAGGACAATATTGATCAATATCTTATGCCAACAGGGCAAAACCAGGATCCTAGGATGTGGAGTCACCACGGTTACCACCCTAGCATTTTCTCAGTAATTTATTTTTAATGTATGAAAAATGACTAACAAAATATAATGGTGAATTCAGGCAGATGAACTCTGCTCAGAGCAGTATATAAAAATGATACAGAGGGACTAATCTGGATTTTAAAAGTCAAATTTAGTAAACTTTACAGTTTTGTTCAAACAGCTTTGATTCTCTGGCTAAATGGTAATCTAGAAACTGGAAAAAATAGGCTAACAACTCTAATTAATTTCCTATGCAAGCTGAAATTTGAATAATAAAGTCAGATAATTGAAATTAGGCTTCTTTTCAAATACATTTATTTTTACATGAAAAACAGAGCAACAGACATAGAGGGGTGGGTGGAAACTGAAATAAAAAAAAAAAGAGATAGAAAGAGGTCTTGCATTCACTAGGTCATTCTCCAAGTGGCTTCAACAACCATGACTGGGCCAGGCCAAAGCTGGGACCAGGAACCCCACCCTGGTCTCCTACAATTGATGACAGAGGTCCAAATACTTGGACCATCATCCACTTCCTTCCCAGGTGTGGTAGCAAGAATCTTGATTGGAAGTGGATTAACCAGACCAGAACTGGCATTCTGATATAGGATGTTTGCATTGCAAGTGGTGCCTTAACACACAGTGCCAAAATGCCCATCCTGATTTTTTTCTATATTCAAGGTTGTTAATTTTCTTTCATTACAGACTTGAAGGTTCATTATCTCTTTCTGCCATTCTAACGATACTGGCTAACATCAGTGTCAACACTAATACATGCTACTATATGAGGGAAAGGCAGGAAATACACGGATACAGGTGTATCACAGTTGTTGTCAGGACATAATCATGATGCTTTGGAACGCCACAGATTTCTGGGAGCCACTAAGAAAAGTACATGAACTTTCTCTACAATCTTACATGATATGTAAAATATTTTTCTGTCTTGTCACTTGTGGCAAAAAGGGGGGGGGGGCAATGAACATGCTTTCAGTATCTTTCTCTAGGTTCATTATATTTGCATAGATATTTGGTGGACTGAAATAAAGATCATTGGTTTTGACTGTCGTAGCATAGTAACGGAGCAGAATGGCTCATTTTGACTTAGACAATTTGGAGAGTGTTTTCAAACTGACATGTGATTTGTGCCTTGCAACATGACATCTGAACAGTACTGGACCCCAGGGATTACTTCTCTGGCCTTGAGTGTGAACAGCAACTCATCATAAGCATATGGGAAAATTAAAATTATCGGGTCCTAAAACTACTCAGTATTGCTGCAACACAGAGAAATACCAAGGATTCAGCTAAGGAGAGACCTGTTTGAAAAGAGAATTTGTGCCAGATCATGAGTGTTTGGGTTTTGATGGCAACATAAGAATTTATTTTAAAGCCATCTTTGCAGAATATTGAGGATAATTGGGCTTTTAAATATCTTTATTTTTACAAGAAAGGCAGAGCAATAAAGAGGGAGAAACAGAGACAGAGAGAAAGACAAAGAGACAGAGATGGACAGAGACAGAAACATCTTCCATCTGCGGGTTCAGTCTCCACTGAATGGCTTCAAAAACCAGGAGTGGGCTAGGTGACAGCCAGGAGGCAGGAACTGCACCTTGGTCTCCTAAAATGGTGGCAATTAATTCTATAATTAGAATTCTTTGATGATGTGAAGAATGGACTGAAGATATTGAAAGAAGTGAAAGAATGGACTGAAGAAATTGAAAAGCTGGAAGTTGAGGTGGAGCGTTAGCAAAATGGAGGGCTCCCAGCACGGAACACTGGAGAGAGGGTCTGAGCTTCACCTCCTGCCCACATCTTCATCCTGGCACTGCACGCACTCCCTTGGCCTTTCCCTGAAACCAGAGGAAAGTATTACTAGGGCCACATCACTGTGTGATTTCCTGTCTTTTTTCAATTTTATGTCTAACATGTCCCATAATAATCTAAATCATCCAGAACAAAGGTAAGATATGCCCCCTAATACTTCAGGAAAACTTGATCTAGTATAACATGATCTAAAAACATTCTTTTAGGGAAAATGTTAATGTACCTCAAAATGATTCCACTGGGTACTCATCTTTCTTAGGCTTTATAGCTGAAATATCCTGCCGGCTCCGGGTTCCCTCTGTGCTATGTTATTTCTCAAAATATCATAGCTATAATTAACTCTGATGTTGGTGTAAAATGCTAACCTTGATTCTGAAATGGTTATATTAATTATGAATAACCATTTGAACAACCAAGCACCTGAATATTAAAAATTCTAAATCAATAACCAAGGGTGGAAAATAAATCCTTATCAAATAGTGTCTGCAAAACATTAGTTCTATTCAGAGGATTGAGAATGCTGCGTAAAGCTTATTTTTGCTTCATTTTATATCAACCACATCCAGAAAATTGCACAAACTGAAAATGCCATTCCCAATCTCAAAAAGAATAGATTTGTCCTCGGATATACATTCCACTCTACCTTGCCTTATCAGCAAGATTGGAGCTTAAACTTTTTTTTCAAATAGTACCTTCTTGTCTATTTAAAATATAGCATCTGGTTTTTGAGCTTCAGGTTAACAGAATAACCACTTGCTTAAAAAATCTGTCAACATTAAAATCTTAAAATCTCCATTTTACTTTCAAAATTTTCTAAAAATTAATAGAAAATGGTGTTGTAACTATGTATAATTAAAACATTAACACTGATCATTTTCACTTTTAAGATTTATTTTATCTTCAATTGAAATATAATAATTGCACATATTTATGATATAGTGTAATTATGTGATGCATGTGTACAGTGTATATTGATAAAACCAGGATTATTAACATACCCATTGACTCAAACATTTATTTTTTTAAGTGCAAACATTCAAAATAATTTCCTCAAGCTATTTTTATATGCATAATACATTATTGCTAACTATAGTCACCCCACAGTGCAATACAACACCAGAACTTTTTCCTACTCTCTATCTGTAATTTTGTACCTATTGACCAATTTCTTTTCATTCTGTTCCTCCTCTTCCCCTTTTCAAGCTCTGGTGACCACTCTTCTACTCTACTGCTATGAGACCAACTCTTTTAGATTACACATATGAGTGAGAACCTAGACTGTTTGCCCGGCTTATTTCACATAAAATAATTTCCACCAGTCTCATCTTTGTTGCTGCAAATTCTTTGTTGCTTCATTCTTATTATGGCTAATAAAAAATAATAATCCATGTATAAATGCACTATATATTCTTTATCCATTCATCTCTTGCTGGACTTTAAGGTTGATTGCAGATTTTGGCTGTTATAAATAGTGCTTCAGTAAACACAAGAGTGCTTCTCACCACGTGCACATCTACAAATGTTTACCTCATTCTCTCCTCCACACTCTACTCCAATAACACTGGACTTCTTGGTTGCTTTCAAATGCCTGTATGCACACATACTGCTATCAGTGGGACTCTTACCTATGTGGTATCAGTGGGACTTTTATTACCTATGTCTGGGGCACTATTCTCAAATATCACACAAGATTTAGTTGTCTGTTCATAAACATTAAATCTAAAAGTTAGAGGTTATAGTAAGGTGTCATATGTTTCCAACATAAGAATCCATGACCCAAGTATTACACACCTAATTCCCATCTGGAAATCTATACAACTGAGTATATTGAGTTTTCTTCTACTGCCCATTTGTGTCATCCCATAAATAGATTATACACTTTACATTGCTTTAAAACAAGGTGACTATTCCAAAGATTTAGACAAGCCAGCAATATATCAGAAGACTCTTATGTGACGATGAATCATTAAGATCTCATGAAGTCTTGCTTATATAATGTAAAATAAGCTCTGGCCGGCACTGTGTTGTAGCAGGTAAAGCCACTGTCTGTAGTGCCTGCATCCCATATGGGCGCCAGTTTGAGTCCTGGCTGTTCCACTTCTGATCCAGCTCTCTGCTAAGGCCCAGGAATGCAGTGGAAGATGATGCAAGTGCTTAGGCCTCTGCACCCACGTGGAAGACCTGGAGGAAGCTCCTGGATCCTGGCTTCAGATAGGAGCCCAGCTCCAGCTCTTGCAGCTCTTTATAGAGTGAACCAGTGGATGGAAGACCTCTCTCTCTCTCTCTCTCTCTCTCTGCCTCTGCCTCTCTGTAACTCTGACTTTCAAATAAATAAATCTTAAAAAAAAAAAAGATAAGCTCTGGTCTTACTGCTGTAGAAACTAGTTAATGCAATAAATGATTTCATTTTTTACAATATATTTTGCCTGATTCCATGTATTGATTAAACAGTGACTGTGAAAAACAGAACAGAAAGGGATTGATTGCATGTAAATTTGCATGTAATTTGAGAGGTTCATATCAAGACACAATTTTCCATACATAATGAAATACATTGCAGATAAAACTATGGGGAGATGAATGCTGAAAAGGGAGTTTCTTTGTAGATTTCTACTTCTGCACTATCTGAAACTAAGAACTTTGTCACAGCATTACCATTTACTTTCAAGAAAATAGTAGTTTTAAATCAAACGCAATTGTAAACCAGGTTCCAAGGGAAGGTATTTTAATGATAGATGTGTTGCCTAATATTGGGTTCATGGACACATTTTGCCTAGGAACGTGTACCATAAAAGCAAAGATATTAGTTCTTGACAATATGTATTTTTATTAAAAATAGTAAGATAGAAGGGACTAAGATAAGAGATAAATGATACAAACAAGTTAGTCAGCATTACTGTGTTAAATAAATCTACTTGATTTTTCCTTCTCCAAAATTTCCACTGTTGGTAAATCTTTTAAGAGAGTAATAAGGTGCTAAATATCTTCAGTAGTGGATCATTAGTGATTCTAAGTACAGAATAACATCAGAGCCCATTCCCGTATTTATTTCTCATAAGTAAACTCTCCTCTGGGTTTTATACCAGTTGAATCAAGACTAGTTATGTTTGTAAAGATTGGTGATTCTTATACATGTCCCTATATGCATTAGAAGTGTACTAGAGACCATAAAAACATGAATTTTTTATGTTATTTTATTCCGCTAAAGAATTTATTTCCCAACTTTTATTTTGAACATTAACAAAAACTTAAATGCCATATCATTAGGAAATATTACTGAAAACATTCAGCATCATTACTTATTACACATTTCAATTGAGATTTGAGAAGCATTATGAGATTGATGATGGGGTAAGTGGCTGAATGGTACAGTAAATGTCATTGAGTTTATTTCATTTGGGAACCTTGAGGCAATTAATCTTACATGGTTAATATCCACAGAAGAGTTGAGCTGGACTGGGGACTTGAGGGCACTTTGGAGGTGATAGAAGATGAAAACATTTGGAGACTCAAAGAATAAAAGTGGCTGGCACTGAGGCATAGTGAGTAAAGCCACCGCCTGCAGTGCCAGCATTCCAGTCCTGGCTGCTCAGCTTCTGACCCAACTCTCTGCTGTGGCCTGGGAGAGCAGCAGAGGATGGCCCAAGTGCTTGGGCCCCTGCACTCACATGAAGACCTGGAAGAAGCTCCTGACTCCTGGCTTCAGATCGGCCCAGCTCTGACCATTGAGACCATTTGGTGAGTGAACAAGCAGATGGAAGACCTCTCTCTCTTCTCTCTCTCTCTCTCTCCCCTTCTCTGTCTGACTCTGTAAATCTGCCTTTCACATAAATACATTTTTAAAGAAAGACTTATCAGTAATCAAAATCACAATTATATAAGGATTAAATTTATTTCCAAAATAATGAAGCCTATAGTGGCATCCTTTGTTAAAAATGGTTTATGTTTCACTTTTTTTTCATTCTGTGAACTTCTTTGGTTAATTTACAGTTAATTTGCCTGAAGTAGTAGTAAAGCAGAAATTATGGTTATAATGCAACAAAACATGACTGTTGCAGCAACACTAAGAAAGATGGAATCAACTACTTCTGACCTAATGAGCTATATTGTGAAAAAAAAAAAATATATATATATATACATGCCTGGCTATCACATCTCCCTGGACCACACTGTTTTTTTTTTTCCCTGTTCTATGGCTTGGATCTTCTAATTACTTAGCATCCTATATTTATTGGGGATTTTGGCATCTGTCTCACTATTTTCTCCTTTTCTTTCACTCCTATTAGCCCTCTATTGTCTTTATTATCAATATTGTTTCAACCTGGTCTTTTCAATTACTGAATATCCTTACCCCTAACCAATGCACACACTATGGTTGGTGAACTCTCCCTAGTCATCACCCATAACTACACCATTTCTGGAATCTGAATTCCAAGCCCTCAGCTAAGCATCTCAGTCCCTAAATGGTTTCTCCCTGCTCAGCCATTGTTATCTTCCTGACCGAACACTAAACCAAACAAAACCAAAAACTTTACTCTTGGATGATTGCCAATCCACCAAATTCACCAATTTGTCCACTATCAAGAGGAATTATAAACACAAAGAGTTTAAAGTTATAAATTCTGTGGAAACAAGCTAACCATAAGCTATTCTAGGAAATAGCAAAAATATATGACAAAAGAAGAGTTAATGAATAGAGAATATACTGAATTCAGGCTTCATAATTATATTTTCAGAATAGCAATTCATAATTGGTGATTGGAATTGAAAATATTTAAACATCAAAAAAGTCTAATAATCCACATCTCATTAAAAAAAAGGAAAAGTCTCACAAACAAGATGTTGGAATATGTGAAGCAAAAACATCAGTCAAGTACATGAGTAAAATCTAAAATGAACAGAATTAATAAAATATGCAGAGCTCACCTCCATTTCAGCCCCACACTCAAAAACAGCAGATTGTTCAGTTATTAACATTACTCTACATCTGCTCTGAGTGACAAGAAATCATAATTTTTGCATTTATGACCACTTATATCTGCATTCAAATCATCCCCTAAAATGTAATAGACATAAGACTTAATCCTTTGAGTCTGCGTCAAACAAAATACAACTTTTTTGATCAATCTGTTGAGCAGTTTGAAGCTATCTTCATCATTTGGGGTGGAACAGCTGTTAGCTGTGCTAATGGGAGGCAGGAAGGGATAATAATGAAATAAGTCACCGACCTTCCTAAGTGCTGATTCCTAGGGATGTAAATCCTAGGCTCATTATAAATTTTTCAGACAGATTAAGGCACATTGATGAGCATTTAGTGGTATCAAGTCACAGAATGGAATGTCTGAGAACCTCCGTATTCAAATTTTAAAGCTGCACCAGGAGACCAACACTAAATTTAATAAAGCTCTGATTGAGGGAGTTTTGAATTTTAGTTGATTGCCTTGGCTGCAGGGGTGGGGCCACAGCTAACATTAATGATGGGACAAAGGATATTATTGTCACTCTGAAATAAAAATCCTAACCAATGGCTGAAGAGAAATTGGAGCATGGGAGAACTAAAATCAAACAAAGAAATCAAATCAAAGAAATTCATATATCACATTTTTAATAAAATCAATTGATCTGTCTGGATGTCTTGTCCTTTGGTATAAATTATAAATGTTTATCTGGGAGATCAAAAATTATTAAGTGAGGAGATGTAGGCCAAGTTAATGATTTTTCTAACCTCTATCACAGAGAATTTATAGAAGGAACACCTCGAGACATTTCTTTCTTGACCCTGAAACGTAGAGCAGTTCATACAACCTTCTGCACCTTAGAGAGCGGAGGCACAGTCAATAGTTCACCGGGAAGCTCACAGCAGGTCATTATGATCTTGAAGGTGCATTCGTGTTGAAGTGGAACACTTCCCTAAGGCTCTCGGTTCTATAAATAAATGCTGCTCCGTTTCACTTAAGCAGATCAGACACTGTCATTCTAGGAAATAGCACAAATATTAGAATCACAGATTCTATCCTCCAAGAATCCATGTCCCCAAAAGCAAAGCATAAAATAGAACATATGAGATTTAGACTATGGAAATTTAAATATACAAGTAAAACAATATACTCTGAAAGAAAGAAAATACTGTTCCTTTAGTGTGTTCTCCTTAAAAATCATGTACTGGAATCCCCAAATGTGCGATTATTTTAATTTCTTATTGCTATGCGTCACAGAAATTTAAAGGAAATCCTGAAACAAGTGTGGTGTACAGCTGGTAATATGACCCACAGTGATCTCCACCTCCTGGTAGTCATACTTTAAAAATCCACTCCCATTGAGTGCAGACTGGACATAATGACACTCTCATAAAATGTAGATACAGCAGGAGCCGCTCAATGTCACTTTGAAGACGGGTTGCAAAACCCCGATGGTTTCTATGTTGTAATCCCTCTCTTACTTTCTTGCTTGTTTGCTCTAATGGAAGCCAGCTCTCATTATTACAAGCTCCCTTATGTGGGCGCCCTTATGGCAAGAGACTTTCAAAGACGTCCAGGCAGCAACAGGCAAGAGAGAGAGGATCTCAGTCCCACAGTCCCAGGAGGAGCTGTAACTGCCAGGAACGACAAGAGCCTGCCTGAAACAGGTCCATCCTCAGCCATGCCTACAGATGAGACTGCAACCCAAGTACACACCTGGATTGCACCTTTTGAGAAGTACCCCACTAAGCTGCTCCTACAGCCCTGAAACACAGAAACTATGTGATAACAAAAGTTTATTGTTGTAAACCTCTACAATTTGGGTAAATTGTTATACAGCAACATATAGCTAATAAAACAGACAGTAAATTTTATCCAAAGATTATCATTTCTCCAAGATTTAAAATTTAATTTCAGTTACATGTTAAACTAAATCAAACTGTCTAAAATATAATTGATATACATATATATATATATATTGCAGACAGAGTGGACAGTGAGAGGGAGAAACAGAAAGAAAGGTCTTCCTTTGTCTTTGGTTCACCCTCCCATGGCTGCCGTGGCTGGCGCCCTATGCCAATGTGAAGCCAGGAGCCAGGTGCTGCTCCTGGTCTCCCATGGTGTGCAGAGCCCAAGCGCTTGGGCCATCCTCCACGGCACTCCCGGGGCACAGCAGAGAGCTGGACTGGAAGAGAAGCAACTGGGACAGAATCTGGCACCCCCACCGGGACTAGAACCGGGTGTGCGGGCGCCACAAGGCAGAGGATTAGCCTATTGAGCCGTGGCACCAGCCGAGATATATTTTCTTGACATTAACGTAAACTCAGGTTAAATTAGAAAATAATTACCCATAAAATACTCATTTTAATTAAACTAGCAAACATTTAGTATAGGATATTTTATAAGATATATATAGCAGAAAATGAATGTATGTGCTTATGGGATTAAATGACATTTTTGCATCTCTAATTCAATTTTATGGAATTATAGAAGCTCAGTGATAACTTTGAAAAGCCAGTAAATATGGCTTCAAATTCTGAAAATGTTGTTTTGGTTGTTTGTTTTAATGTCTAAATCTGTTGAACTTGCTATCTTATTATTGTGATAAATGTTCTGTAAGACTTTACAAACCATAGAATTATGAAGCCATCTATCTTAAATTCATGAAAATAATATCAGATAAATATTTAAGCAGTTTATAATGCTCTTATTTTGGGAAGTTACAAAGTAATGACTCTAAAAATAGTAATGATTCGTATATCAATGTCTTATGTTTAAGGTCACATCTATTACTGTATGGTGGGACTTTTACATTTCCAAATAAAGAGGTTGATTCAGTTGTTGATAATTATGACATCATAATATAATTTTAAAATCACATACTACCACATTTTGATGCAAAATAGCAATTCATATCAACATTTCTGGAAATCTGAAAGTATTAAACAATTCAGTTTGACATAATTATCATAAAAGTTACAATTACTTAGAAACAAAAAAAGCTTTCCATTTATTAAAGGTGAAGCACAGAGATGCTCTATAACTAACAATAAACGATATAAAAAAGGCTACAGGTAGCAGAAACTGACATTACTGAAAGCAAAAAGATGAGAATAAAAAGATCTTCTTAGGAAAGCTTTGGGCAAGATAACCTCAAAGCATTTTATAAACTTAAAATATTTCAAAACATATTCCTTTAGTTATGTAGGAGATGTGATTGTCCCTACTCTATGTACAGAAGTGGGTGTGTTTCATTTCTCTCTGTTTTGCTTTGGAAGGCTCAGCCCTGGGAGTAACTGAGAGGGAGACTGACCTCAACAAAGCCAGCGATTTATTTTATTTTATTTTTATTTCTTTGCATGCATTTTCTAAATACATTTACATGGCTGAAATGATCTGTCATTCATGCATATGAGTACATCCAATTGTTATATGACACCACAGAAGGCAGTCAAATGGTTCAAATCACTCAAGAGGTAAATTGAATTACCTAGAGAAAATATGGAAGATCCTGTAACTATGAAGATATGCTCTCTCTTATTAAAGACAAAAATAGATATAATAATGCAATGTGGTGATGACAAAGGACTCACAGTTGTGAAGCAGTAGTGAAACCACTGTTTTGAGAAAATGTTTCTCAGGAGTACACAGGAGTCCATTTAACTCCTAAATGTGCGCATTCCGGGGTTAGTATTGTAAGACATACTATTGTAGTTCCTTAATAAAACATCTTTTGCATCTGCCAAAAAAAGTACTGAGTCAAAGAGATGTCTCAAAATAAGAACCCATAAACAGTTAAAAGTATAAAGAAGGTAAAAAACATGGTTCATACAAATTCTATCAGATTGTATCAATAGTTCTCAAAGATTGGTCTTGGGAATTCTGGAAACTCAAAAACTGTTTCTGAGAATCTTAAGTAAACAGTCAAAAGGAACATAAAACTATAAAAGATGTCTTTATGATTTTTAATTTACCATATAAACAAATATATTGGACATACATTGAGAATCTGTCCATAAAATATGACAACATATCACAAAAAAATGGCAACAGGGAGTACATGATTGTTAAGGTGTTTAGACCACATCTGAAACAGTATAATATCATTTAAAGGTACACTACAATTAATTCAAGATTTGTATTGTGTACCTGAAAACAACTAATAAAAAATAAAAATTTAACTGGCACAAATTAAAAAGAAATCCAAATCAGTATTGAACATAAGTTGGCTTGGCAAGAAATAGTCAAATAATCCAAAAATGGAAAGAAAAAATTGTATGGTGAACAATGATAAAACAAACTCAAAACAGTTAGAAAGAATACAGATTTTTTTTAAAGATTTATTTATTTGAAAGGCATAGTTAGAGAGAAAAAGAGAGAGCGAGCGAACCTTCCATCCACTGGTTCACTCCCTGAATGGCAGCAACAGCCAGAGGTAGGCCACTCTGAAGCCAGGAGCTTCCTTCCAGTCTCCCACGTGGGTACAGGCACCCAAACACTTGGGGAATCTTCTGCTGCTTTCCCAGACACATGAGTAGGTAGCTGGATCGGAAGTGGAGCAGCCAGGATGAGAACCAGCACCCATATGGAATGCCAATGTTGCAGGGGGCAGCTTAACCTGCTATATCACAGCACCATCCCTAGAATATAGATTTTATTCAATATATATAGTAAATGTGAATTATATAAACATAAATTAAAAGATAGAGATCATAATATTGGATGAAAGAAGATTCAAATACTGTCATTCATAACAATTACATTTTATCCTTATGCTGCCATTATCAAAAGCTAGCTGACTATATTTGAGCTAATTTCAGGAATTTTTACTTTGTTCTATTAGTCTATGTGTCTGTTTTTATCCAAGTTCCTGCCTTTATTAATTACTATAATTTTATAATATAATTTTAAATCAAGAAGTACAGCTGGTATAAATGACTTTGTTTTCTTTCTCAAGATTGTTTTGGTTATTCAAGGTCTTTGATGGTTCACACAAGTGTTAGAACTGGGTTTTCACTTTCTGTGACATTGAAATCTTAATAGGACATTCACTGAAGTGCACATGGAAGTGCACCTTATTATGGATGGTATAAATATTTTAACTACATTGGCTCCTCCAATCCATGAACATGGGATATAATCCCATTTATATATTTCACCTTAAATTTGTTTCATCTTTGTTTTACAGTTCAGGTACACATCTTTCATTTCAGGGCCAGCGCTGTGGCATAGTGGGTAAGGCCGCTGCCTGCAGTGTTGGCATCTCATATGGGCACCGGTTCGAGCTTTGGCTGCGCCACTTCCGATCCAGCTCTCTGCTATGGCCTGGGAAGGCAGTAGAGGATGGCTCAAGTCCTTTGGCCCCTGCACCCACGTGGGAGACCTGGAAGAAGCTCCTGGATAGTGGCTTCGGATTGGCCCAGTTCTGGCTGTTGTGGGCCAGTTGGGGAGTGAGCCGGCACATGGAAGACATTCTATCTCTCTCTTTCTTTCTCTCTCTCTCTCTCTCTCTCTCCTCTCTCTCTCTCCTCTCTCTGTATAACTCTGACTTTCAAGTAAATAAATAAATCTTTAAAAAAAACCAGATCTTTCATTTCCTTAAATTTCGTTATTCCTACATATTTTATGCCATTTGATTTTACTGAATATGAGGAAGTTTTCTTGTTTTATTTTCACATAGTTTCATTATTAGTACACAGAAATACAACTGACGTGGGGGACATAGTGATTAAGAACCCTGTTGAGACATCTGTGTTCCATATCATAGTGCCAGGGTTCAAGAACTGACTCTGACACCGATTCCCGATTTCTGCCAATGCACATCCTGTAAGGCACCAGGTGGTAAGTAAAGTGCTTGGTTCCCAGTCACTCGCCTGGCTTTGGCCTGGCCCATCCCCAGATGTTGTGTGAATTTGTGGAGTAATCTAGCAGATGAATGAACTCTATGTCTATTTCTCTGTCTCTCACTCTGTGTCTCTGCTTTTCAAAACACAAATCAAATTTATATTAAAATTGTGATTTAATGCTATAACTAGTACTCAAACAGTATTTTACACTCTGTGTTTCTGTGTGGGTGCAAACTGTTGAAATCTTGACTTAATATATGCTAAATTGATCTTCTGTATATAAAGATAAATGAAAATGAATCTTGATGTGAATGGAAGGGGAGAAGGAGTGGGTGAGGGGAGAGTTGCGGGTGGGAGGGAGGTTATGGGGGGCGGGGAGCCATTGTAATCCATAAGCTGTACTTTGGAAATTTATATTCATTAAAGAAAAGTTAAAAAAAGAATTAAAATTATCACCATGTTAAAAAAAGAAAAAAGAAATGCAACTGATTTTTGTGCATTGGTTGATAATGCTGTTACCTTGCTAAATTCACACAGTCTAACAATATTCAACAAGACGACTAAGATACGATGGAGAAAACAGAGTCTCTTCAGTAAATGATCTTGGAAAACTAGAAACTCCAAATGCAAAATAATGAAATTAGACTTTTATCTTATACCACATGTAAAAACAAACTCAAATGGATTAAAGCCCAATGCTTACTTTTGGGAGTCACCTGGACTTCTTGGAGGAATGCCTAGGGAGTTGGTGAAGCATTACCCCTGTGTGTGCCTTTGAGGATGTTCCCAAAGAAGATTGAGAGATGGGTCAGAGCAGTAATTGGGGGAAACTTGACCTGAATGTGGGCAGGCATCACACAATAGACCAGGTCAGAAAAAATAGGGAAAGTGGAAGCAGGAGGAAATTCGTGCTCTCTCACGTGTAGCTATTCTCAAAGGGTATATTTTATTCTTTTTTTTTTTTTTTTTAATTTGTTTTCTAGGCCGGCGCCGCGGCTCACTAGGCTAATCCTCTGGCTGTGGCGACGGCACCCCGGGGTTCTAGTCCCGCTTGGGGGCTCTGGATTTTGTCCTGGTTGCTCCTCTTCCAGTCAAGCTCACTGCTGTGGCCCGGGAGTGCAGTGGAGGATGGCCCAGGTCCTTGGGACCTGCACCCGCATGGGAAACCAGGAGGAAGCACCTGGCTCCTGGCTTCCAATCGGCGCAGCGCGCCGGCCGCAAGGCACCAGCTATAGCAGCCACTTGGGGGGTGAGCCAACGGAAAAAGTAAGACCTTTTCTCTATCTCTCTCTCTCACTAACTCTCCCTATTAAAATAAATATAAAAAAATAAAAAAATTGTTTTCTAGTCATTAACATAATCACTCAGCCACAACTACAGCCATAGTTCATTTTTAAAAGATGGTATTTATTTATTTGAAAGGCAGAGTTACAGGGAGAAAGCAGGGAAATGGAGAGAGAGAGAGACAGGGAGACAGAGAGACATCTGCTTGTTCACTCCCCAAATAGCCACAACAACCAGGACTGGACCAGGCTGAAGTTAGAAGCCAGAAGATTCTTCCAGGTCTCCCACAAAACTGGCAGGGGCTCCAGGGCTTGGGCCAACTTCCACTACTTTCCCAGTCACATTAGAAGGGAGCTGCAGCAGCAGGGACACGAAAAAGTGCCCGCATGCGATGCTAGCATCACAGTTAACTATTTAACCTGCTACAACACAACATCAGCCCTTCAAATTTTAAATTAACAATAAGTATATATACTTATGGGCTATAATGTGATACTTCAATATATGTATATAATTTATACTAATCAAATAAAAAACAATCAGTGTTTTGTTTGATATCACTTTTGGTTTCAAAGCCTTGGAGCTATCTGTGCGTTCAATGTGGATGAAATGAACAAATTTCTTGAAAGGCACAACCCACCATACCTCATGCAAGAACAACTGGAATATATGAATATTCATTTATCAGATATCATCATTGGCAATCTATATCAAATACTTAAGGAAGAAATAATCAGTATCCTACATATAATATTACAGAAAATTAAAGTGGTGCAAGTATTCCCCAACTCATTTCCTAAGACCAGGCTTATTCTGATACCGAAACCAGAAACAAAGCATTACAAGAAGAGGAAACTACAGACCAACTTGCTTCATAACATAGACAAAGAAAGCCACAGGAAAACATAAGTAAACTGATTTAGGAAATAAATTAGTAGGGTAACATGCCAAATAGAAGAAAGCTAATCTATAAATGTAAAGTTACTTCAATATTCAAAAATAAGTCACCACCTCTACCTTTCCAAAGTAAAGAAGAAATTATATGATCATCCCAACAGGTATAGAAGAAAGTTTTGACAAAACACAATGTCTAAGCAGGAGAAAAATACTCAGCAAGTCAGAATTAATCTGGCTGCAATCTGTGTTTAAAGTTGAATTGAACCATGTAGTTTATATGTTTATCCTTTCCTGGGGATCCTGCCAAGATTAATTATTTCCATAGTATATCTCTGTTTAAATGAACTTTTAAAACATCATAGATTTATAGAATACACTATATATAGTATATATATTATATATATATATACTATAATCAAATCCCATGTAACATTATTTAAAAATAGTAGATTTGTCTAGGTAATTGATCTTGAATTATTTCCAGAATATTTAGGTAGAATTATAAATTAATAAAGTCATGCTTAGTTTATCATTTTAAAACTCTGCTTCCTATACAATGATGATCCATGTGTGCATATTATCCAGTTGGGCCAAAATGACTTCAAAATTCTTATAAAAATGCAAAGGGATCCAAAAACACAGTTGCATTTATACTCAGCAATAATCCTCTCTATACTGGAAGCTAACTAACTCACCTTATTGTCACAGGAGTTTTAAGAGACAGTCTGCATGGACATCATCATGAAGTAACTTTCTCAAGTTACTGAAATTTATAGAAAACTGATTCTTACCCATAGAGTGCAAAGCAGGCCAAAAAGGCAATGTTTCTGCACATGTTTCAGAGTGTGGACGTGGTAATGACAGGAAGAGTACTGGACCAGGCATCTTTCTTTCAGGCAAAATACCATTTCATGCAAGACACCATTTTGTTGAAAACAAGTGTGTATATGTTTTAGAAGAAGAGAAGCAAGATTCTCTCCACAATTTTTCACTCTATGCATTTCTTGCTCTCAAAACAATCATTTGGATGTTTGTAAATCCAAATGAATGAGAAAAAGAGAAGCAACCAGTCAAGTTCTCAAGAAGGTAACATCATGACATGACCAATGTCCGTGATTTGTTACAGACGTGCTTACTGAACGCCTACTATGGACCATGCTGATTCCATGTCCCTCATATACGTTATCTGAAATCTCCCTACAAACAGTGAAATGGGAATTGTTTTCTTCATCTAGCAGAAGAGGAAGTTATGCCTCTGAAAGCTTAAATATCTTGCCAAAATTTCACATGATTGCCAGACACAGGTTTCAAGTGTGATGAAAGCCAAGGCCAACATTTACTCCTCTCAACTCACTTTCTCTGTACATTGCCATTGACAATCATCATCATCATCATAGGATAGAACTATCTAACCATCACTGGACGCTGGTAGTATCATATAGTATGCTGGATTTTTAAATGATGACGCCAGTAATTCCTAACAATTTGCACATTTCTTCTATAATGCCAAAGGGAAGTCCTCAGATTATAATGCTTTCAAAGCTTTTATTCCTATAGTAGTCGTTTCCAAAAATTTGTCTGCACAACCCATCCTTTTAAGCTTACCCAAAACTTTTAAGCTTACCCAAAACAGACTGTTTTTATATGGGGAATGATACTCAAAAATAAAAGAAAATGGAAAAGTGCTATTAAATTACTCCAGATACACTTTCTAATATATTAATTTTAAAGATATATTTACTTCTTTGAAAGGCATAGTTAGAGAGAGAGAGGGAGAGACAAATAGAGAAAAAGACAGAGACAGATAGATCTTCCATCTGCTGTTCACTATCCAAATGGTGCCTGGGCTAACCTGACGCCAGAAGCCAGGATCTTCTACTAGGTCGCCCACAGGGGTACAGGGATCCAAGGACTTAAGCCTACCTCTGCTGCTTTCTCAGGACATTAGCAGGAAGCTGGATTTGAAGTGGAGCAGCCAGGCCTCGAACAGTTGCCCACATGCAATGCTGGCACAGCAGGCGCAGGCGGTGGCTTAACCTGCTACACACCACGGTTCTGGCCCCTCTAATGTATTCTTGCACACTCCATGAAATGAATGCATGAAGCAGCTACCTGGCTCTCTCAGAACAGATAGGAAACGATACATTAGATGACCAAGCCCACACCCCCTCAGATGCGAGACCTCTAGACTCCAGCTGTTCTCAATTAAATTGCTCACATCCCACCCCCGCTTCCTAAAGTAACATTTCCAGCACTTTCGAAAGTCCATCCATCTTTCGACATAAAGCCCATCGGCATCAGCTTCTAATGGACAGAAGGCCCCAGGAGAACTGACCAGCCCTGTTTTCGTGACCTATATATACCGATGGCACTTTCAGTACTTTGTTGAAAGTTTCTGACCTGAAGTAAACTGAAATGAATTGAAACTGGGTCTTGTTTTGTATCCAGTGTAGTGACTGGTAAATTCTAAGTTAACACATGGGAATGAAGGAATGAATAAAAGCTGTCCATCATCTTTCCGCTTAACTCTTCTGAATTTATATGATGCTGTATGTTTTTGAAAAATTAGCAAACTAGGAAAAAGAATAGAAATGGAGCCTACTGTTCCCTCTACCTCCATTGACTGGGAATAGATAAATACAGCTGAAGTGTGCAGAACAGAAATAGAATCACAGAATCAAAGAATTTTAGACCTGGAAAAGACTTCAGCAAATTCAGACCTGAGGTCAATAACAGGTCAAAAGGAAAGAAAGGAGTTGTGTAGAACCAAAGGAAGAGGCGCTGCAGCACTGAACAGCAGAAGCAATGGAAAACGATTTTGCAAAAAATATATATGTACATATATATGTATATATATATATAGTTAGAGTCAGGGTATGGATAAACAGATGATGGAGTGTGTGTGTGTGTGTGTGTGTGTGAGAGAGAGAGAGAGAGAAAGAGAGAGAGAGAGAGGAGGGAGAGGGAGAGAGAGAAAATGGATTTCTTATTTCTTAAATCCAGCACCAAAAGTTCCATTATGCCATCTGTGGGGACCACTGACTAGTATACCGATGGGTGGTGTGCAGTATTTGTATACACTGTTTCTTTCACTCATGTAAATTAGAAGCGGTAGTTGATCTCACTCTAGCCATCATGCATCAGATTTTTCCCAATTTTTTTTAACTTTTATTTAATGAATATAAATTTCCAAAGTACAGCTTATGGATTACAATGGCTTCCCCCCCATATCGTCTCTCCCACCCGCATCCCTCCCCTTTCCCACTCCCTCTCCTAGCAGGTTCTTGAAAGTTTATATAGATATGCAAATCGAAATCATGTGTTCATAATAGTATCAGGCACTTACAATGGTATCGTGCACTTACAATAGCATAATAAAAGGTTGTCCTAAGGAATCATTCAGTTATATATGCTTATAATTGATTATAAAGCAAATTTCTGAATGTCCAACTTGTGAGGTTATGGTGTTTTCTAAAAAATAAAAAAAAGTTAAAAGTTGTCTAGGGTCACAAATTTTAAAAGTTTGGAAACATCCTCCTATCTAACTAAAAATTAAAATCTGTCCAGGACATCTCATCTTTATAAGGGTTAAAAAATGCATTTCTCATATATGGACAAATGGAGAAATTAATCTTTAAAAATCCTGATTATGACACTCTGTGAATGGCAAAAATTATCATCTTTCCAAGTACAATATGATCTTATAAGTATATTTATATATTTTAGCAAATAATCTATAATTGACTCTAAAATTTATCCTATTAAGTAATCTATGAAAAGTTTCAAGATTAGCACTGACTCCTAATTTGAGTCTATATTTGTAATAACACACACTAAATGCAGGTTTCTTATTGCCCATATGAAAATAATGAACAAACAACATGTAATTTTTCCATGTAAGTTAATTTGAACTAAAGCCTATGAAAGTTGGAACTGGTGCCATCAAAGCAGTTCTATGCTTTCAGGTAAAACAGAATCCCAGTGAAACCTTTCATTCTCTCTTCCTATGAAACAATCCCTCTTGCAGAATCTAACACACACAAGTTTGCACAACTTTTAACCTTTTCAATACTGAATTGAAGCTCTATTGAATTTCACAAACATGAGTGTATCCTCATGTAAGCACAAGGTATTAAAGCAAGAAACACAAGGGTATATCATATACCATGCACCAAAAAAGGGAAACAAAGCAGAGGAACTGTTTTAGGAAGGATACTGATAAAGGGACACGATAGCTTCTCATTAGCCTACAGTATATAAAGAAAGTGTTTTATTCCTCCTGGTGTAGATTTCACATACAAGGTGCAAAAATATAGATGAAAGACAACCTTAGAACCAAAGTTTCTTGGTCTACAAAATAAACTGTCATTCGGCACATGCAGACGTGCCATGTGCATTCAAAGACATTTCCTTAAGGGCTGGGTACCGTATTCCTCTCAGCAAGAGCAGCACAGCGCACCAGAGGAATCTCCCTATTTTCTCACTGGGCATTCACAAGGGAAACACCTAAGCCTTGCATTTAGGTAACAAGTCAATAATAACTAACAAGTGTGCACCTGGTGCTCTTCCATTCATCCACCTCACCAGGAAGGTACTGTTTTCATTCATTTTATACAGTTGGGAAAGCACAGACACAGCAGTCTAACAAATTGGCCCAGGTTGCAGTGTTAGCTGTTGGAGTAAGGCTTTGATTGCAGAGGCCAAATTCCTTAAGAGAAATCAAATTAAATTTTGTTACTAAAATTAACACAAAACAAAATAATAAAGACCTAGATCATTCCAAGTCCTATTTTTCAGAAAACATCATTCATGCCAACAAGCTCACATTTAACTATCCACACACTATTAATTATTGTCATCCCTTTAAGAAGCAGATCTTTAACAACGAAGTGTTCCTAAGAGATGTCATTCCACTTTATATTACCTGATACACTTTCATAAACAAGTAAAAACCCAACTTTATCACATTTGACAATGTGTCTTTTCTATTTTATTAGATTTAAGGTAAACAAATTTCCAGTAATTCATGCATACAAATTTAGGATCATAGTGATACTACCCACCCTTCCCTCCCTCCCACCCATGCTTCAACCCTTCCTCTTACTCCTTGTCCCATTCTCACTCTTAATTTTTTTAAAGATTTATTCATTTGAAAGTCAGAGTTACACATAGAGAAAAAGAGGCAGAGAGAAAGAGAAATCTTCCACCTGTTGGTTCCCCCTCTAATAGGCCACAACAGTTGGAGCTGTGCCAATCCGAAGCCAGGAGCCAGGAGCTTCTTCTAGGTCTTCCCAGGCAGGTGCAGGGTCCCAAGGCCTTGGCCATCTTCTACTGCTTTCCCAGGCCATAGCAGAGTGCTGGATTGGAAGTGGAGCAGCCAGGTCCCATATGGAATGCCGGCACTGCAGAAGATGGCTTTACCTGCTACGCCATAGTGCTGATCCCAGCTCACTCTAAATTTTTACAAAGATCTCTTTTCAGTTTACTTTATACTCTTTTTTTAAATTTTTTTTTTTGACCGACAGAATGGACAGTGACAGAGAGAGACAGAGAGAAAGGTCTTCCTTTTGCCATTGGTTCACCCTCCAATGGCCGCCGCAGCCAGCGCGCTGCGGCCGGTGCACCGTGCTGCGGCCGGTGCACCGTGCTGATCCGATGGCAGGAGCCAGGTACTTATCCTGGTCTCCCATGGGGTGCAGGGCCCAAGTACTTGGGCCATCCTCCACTGCACTCCCTGGCCACAGCAGAGAGCTGGCCTGGAAGAGGGGCAAGCGGGACAGAATCCGGCGCCCCAACCAGGACTAGAACCCGGTGTGCTGGCGCCGCAAGGCGGAGGATTAGCCTAGTGAGCCGCGGCGCTGGCCTGCTTTATACTCTTAAGATTAACTCTTAACTAAGTAAACAGCCCAACAAACAGCAAGAAAAAAACAAACAACCAAAAAACATTGTGTCTCAGCAGTAGAGACAAGGGCTATAAATGTCCATCAAATTACAAAATGCGAACTTCACTCTTAAACATTAATTTTTGGTAATGTATTAGATATCACAGATCATGGAAAACATATGATATTTGTCTTTTGGGGACTGCCTTATTTCACTAAGTATAATGTTTTCCAGTTCTGTCCATTTTATTGTAAACAACAGGATTTCATTCTTTTTTACCTTGTATAGTATTCCATAGCGTAAATTACATATATACCATTATTTCCTTATCCAGTCCTTAGCTGATGGACATTTAGGCTGACTATATATCTTAGCTACTATGAATTGAACTGCAATAAACATGGGGGTACAGATAACCCTTTCATATGCTGATTTCATTTCCCTTGGATAATTTCCAAGGAATAGGATGGCTGGGTCATATGGTAGGTCTATATTCAGATTTCTGAAGTATCTCCATACTGTCCTCCACAGTGGCTATACCAGTTTACGTTCCCATTAACAGTGGATTAGGATACCTTTCCCCCACATCCTTGCTAGCCTTTGTTATGTATTTATTTCTGTATGAGGTCCATTCTAACTGGGGTAAGGTGAAACTTCATTGTGGTTTTGAATTGCATTCCCTGATGGGTAATGATCCTGAGCATTTTTTCATGTGTCTCTTGGCCCTTTGATTCCCTCTTTTGAAAAATGCCTGTTCAAGTCTTTTGCCCATTTATTAACTAGTTTGCTTGTTTTATGGTTGTTGAGTTTCTTGAGTTCTTTATAGATTCTGGATATTCATCCTTTATTAGTATCATAGTTTGCAAATATTTTCTCCCATTGTGCTGGTTTCCTCTTCACTTTGCTGAATGTTTCCTTTGCCATGCTAAAGCTTCTTATCTTGATGTAATCCCATTTGTCTATTTTGGCTTTGATGTCCTATGCCTCTGGGATCTTTTCCAAGAAGGTTTTGCCTATGCCAATGTCTTTTTTTTGTTTTTGTTTTTATTTATTTGAAGGACAGAGTTACAGAGAGAGGTAAAGACAAAGAGAGAGGTCTTCCATATGCTGGTTCACTCCCCAGCTGGCTGAAATGGCTGGAGCTGCACTGGTCCAAAACCAGGAGCCAGGAGCTTCTTCCAGGCCTCCCACGAGGGTGCAGGGGCCCAAGGACTTGGGCCATCTTCTACTGCTTTCCCAGGCCATAGCAGAGAGCTGGATCAGAAGAGGAGCTGCCAGGACTAGAACCAGGGCCCATATGGGATGCTGGTGCTTCAGGCTAGGGCTTTAACCTGCTGCACCACAGCACCGGCTACAGCCTATGCCAATGTCTTGCAGAATTTCCCTAATGTTCTTCTCTAGTAATTTGATGGCATCCAGTTTGAGTTGATTTTTGTATAAGGAGTAAGGGAGGAGTTTTGTTTCAGACTTCTGCATACAAAGATCCTATTTTCCCAGCAGCATTTAGTGAAAAGATTGTCTTTTCTCCAGGGGTTGTTTTTAGCTTCTTTGTCAAAGATTAATTGGTTGTAGATGCATGGATTGATTTCTGGAGTTTATATTATGTTCCATTGTTCTACCCATCTATTTTTCTGCCAGTACACCAGTACCAGACTTTTTTAATGATAACTGCCCTTTAGTAGATCTTAAAATCTGTTATTGTGATGCCTCAAGCTTTGTTTTTGTTGTTTATGATTACTATAGCTATTCAGGGTCTCTTGTGTTTCCATATGAATTTTAGCATCTTTTTTCTATATCTGAAAAAAATGTCCTTGGTATTTCGAATGGGATCCAACTGAATCCATAAGTCGTTTTTGGTTTTATGGAAATTATGTTGATATTAAGTCTACAAAACCATGAATATAGATTTTTTTTCCCGTTTTAATGTCTTCTTCTATTTCTTTCCTTAATTCTTTATAATTTTCACCACAGAAATCTTTCACACCTCCTAGGTTAAATGTATGCCAATATATTTAATTTTAGGAGGACTATTGTGAACGTGATTGGTCTTAGAAGTTCTTTCTTTGCCATAGTGTTGTCCTTGTATACCAAGGCTAATGATTTTTGTGTATTAATTTTGTAAGCTGTGACTTTACCAAAATCTTTTATGAGTTGAAGAGTATCTTAGTGGAGTTGTTTCATTCCCCTATGTATAGAATCATGTCATCTGCAAATCAAGACAATTTCAATTTCTCAATTCCAAATTTTATCTCTTTGATTTTTTTTTCTTGCCTAATGGCTATAGCTAAAACTTTCAGGACTATATTAAATAGCAATGGTGAAAGTGGGCGTCTTTATCTTGTTCTGGATATAGTGGAAATGCTTACCACTTTTCCCTATTCAATAAGATGCTGGCTGCAGGCCTGTCACAAATTATCTGGATTGTGCTGAGTATTGCTCCCCCATACCCAATTCACTTAAGGTTTTTATCAGGAAAAGGCTGTTTTATTTTATCAAATCTTTCTCTGTGCCTATTGAGATAGTTATATGGCTTTTATTATTCAGTTTGCTAATGTGATATATATATATATATATATCAATATATATATATTGATTTGCATATGTTGAACCCTTCCTGTATACCAGGGATATATCCCACCTGGTTTAGTTTAATGATCTTTCTGATGTGTTGTTGGACTTGATTAGTTATTATTTTGTTGAAGATTTTTTCATTTATGTTCATCAGCAATATTGGTCTATAGTTCTGTTTCTCTGTTGTATCTTTTTCTGGTTTAGGAATTATGATGATGCTGGACTCATATAAGGAGTTGGAGGAATTCCTCTCTTTCAATTATTTTTAATAGCTTGAGAATTGGTACTAGTTCTTTAAAAGTATGGTAGAATTTAGAGATATAGCCATCCAGTCCTGGGATTTTCTTTCTAGGAGGGTCTTTATTACTGATTCAAACTCCATCTTGGTTATTGGTCTGTTTAGGTTTTCTAGGACTTCATGTCTCAATTTTAGTATATTGTATGCATCCAGGAAGCCATCCATTTCTTCCACCTTTTAAAATTTGTTGGTCTAGAGCTCTTTCTAGTAATTCCCAATGATTCTTTTTATTTCTGTGGTATCCATTATTTCATCTCCCTTTTCAACTCATTTTATTAATTGATTTTAATAATTTATAAATATATTTAATATTACATTAATAACCATAATCTATTAATATAGTTTATTATTAATTATAAATTATCAATAATTTAGAATGTTTATATTTTATCTTATATTAATGGATATAATTAAGTTATAAATAAATAAAATCAGTTGGGCTAATATTTTATCTACTTTGCTTATTTTTCAAAAACCCATCTCTTCTTTTCACTGATCTTTGTGTATTGATTCTGTTTTAATTTTTATTTATTTATTCTCTAATTTTAATTATTTTTTCCTACTACTAATTTGGGGTGTGGTTTGTTGTTTTTATAGACCCCTGAGATTCACTGACAGCTTCTTTTTGATGTCTTTCAAATTTCTTGATGAAGGCACCAATTTGTATAAACTTCACCTTTAACACTGCCTTTTCTCAGTCACATAAGTTTTGATATGTTGCATTGCCATCTTCATTCATTTCCAGAAATGTTTTGATTTCTTCTATGACCCACTGTTCATTCAGGAGAATGTTTTTAAGTCTTCATGTGTTTGCATATTATCTAGAGATCCTTGAATTTTTTATTTCCATCATCATTCCATTGTGACCAGAAAAGATGCATGATGTGATTTCATTTTTTTTTTAATTTGCCAAGTCTTGATTTATGGCATTGCATGTGATCTATCCTAAGAATGCTCCATGTAGTGATGAAAATATTGTATATCCTGCAACTGTCTTATGAAGGATTCTGTAGATGACAGTTTGGTCAATTTGATCCATAGTGTAGATTAACTCTGTTGTTTCTTGCTAATTTTCTGTCTAGTTGACCTGTCCACTGATTACAGTAGGGTGTTGAAGTTCATCATTACTATTGTATTGGCGCCTTAGATCCATGCACATTTCTTTTAAATAGCAAGGTGCCCTGGCATTTGGTGCATATACATTTATTATAGTTGTATCTTCCTGTTGAATACATCCCTTAATCAATACATGTTCTTCATTTTTTAAACAGTTTCTGTGTTAGTCTATTTTGTCTAATATTAGCATAGCTACACTCGCTTATTTTTTTACTTTCTATTAACTTGGAACATATTTTTCCATCATTTCATTTTCAGTCAGGGTGTATCTCTGTTGGTGAGGTGTGTTTCTTATAGGCAGAAAATAGATTGGTCTTGTTTTTTAATACATTCATCCATTCTTTATCCTTTAGTTGAAAAATTTAGGTCATTGATAGCCAAGGTATAATTGATAAGTAATAAATTGGCCCTGCCATTTTTTCCCATAAACATTCCTATTATTTGCTTTGGATTTCCTTTGTACTTTTACTGGGAGATTTTTTGACTTCAAATTCTTTCATAATGAGTAGCACCACTCTGTGTTTCTGTGTAGCACATCCTTATGCATAGTTTGTAAGTCTGGATGAGTGAAGACTTTTTTTTTTTTTTCAATTTTCGTTTATTATGGAAGGTCTTTATTTCACCTTCATAAACGTGAGCTTTGCAGAGTACAGTATTCAGGGTTGACAGTTTTCTTTCTACTTTTAAAACTTGGACTATGTCTCTCACTTTTCTCCTACCCAATAGGGTTTTTAATGAGAAACCAGCTGTGAGTCTAATTAGAGAGCCTCTGAAAATAATCTGGCATTTCTCTTATGTGTATTTTAGAATATTTTCTATATATTTTACTGTGGATTTACATTTGACTACAATGTGTCGTGGTAAAAATCTTTTCTGGTCATGTCCATAATGAGTTCTATGTGCCTCGTGTACTTTGATGTCCCTTTCTTTGTCTAGATTAGGGAAGTTTTCTGTTATTATTTCACTGAAAAGGTTTTCTAATCTATTCTCTTTTTCCAGCCATTAGAAACTCTCAAGACTCATATATTAGGTTGTTTGAGAGTAGCTCATGAATCTAAAACAGTTTTATTTTTGCTAATTTCTTCTTGTTTTTTGGTCTGACCTAGATTTTTTCAAAGATTTGTCTTCTAGCTCAGATATTCTTTCTTCTGCTTCACCAAGACTATTGTTGATGCTTTCTGCTGTATTTTTATTTGATATGGTGAATTATTCATGTATAATATTTGAATTTGATTTCTCTTAAAAATCTCAATTTCCTAGGAAATTTTTGCCTCCATGTCAGGTATGGATTTCTTTAACTCATAAATTTGTTACTCAGTCCTTCCAAATAATCCTATGATTAATCTTTTGAATTTCTTTTTAAACATTTCATCAATCTCTTCATCTTAACATTTTAATAATGAAGTGTTGCATTGTTCCTTTGGGAGGAGTTATGTTATCTTCCTCATTTTTGTTTCTTAAATTTTTGCATTTATTTTTAGATACTTGTGGAAGTTCTTATTGATTTTATACTCTGATGGATTTAATCTTTGAACTCTGCTTTTGTGACTTATTGTTGCATCTGCTCTTTTAGTGAACAACCAGAGGTGTGATCCTGGTGAGTCCAGGGAACTTCGGTCGGTGCTCCGGAGTGGGGCAAATATCCAGAGTAACACTCAAGTTGGTCATGGTAGATCCCCTCTATGGTAAGCAGCGGAGATGATATGGTCACCTCTGTTGGCATAAGCATACCCTCACCTCCTCTCTTTCTAGATTATCAATGCCTGAGTTTAGCCAACAGTGGTGCAGCACTCACCCACTCTTCCACATGAATTGCACAAAGGATTGGTGCTTTCCTCAGTGTGAGCATGGATCCCACTCCAATGATCCACCTTAGGCAATCAAGGAGCTCTAAGCCTAGCATGGGAAATAGTGATTGCTCAGAGACCGGGCTACATCAGGTGCCCTATCTTGAAGTCACAGAATTCCCACAATCACAGCATCCAAGTCTCCTACTGTCACAGGATACAGTGGATCAGCTCTGCACTCTAGCCTGTCCCATCCACGGAGAGAACAAAGACATTCACAGAATTAGCTAAGTGTGGACGCTCTACCTCACTGGTTTGAGCCCCAGAGCCTTGAAGGGTTGAGAGGCTGGGGACACTTCACAGCATTATATGGGTGCCTAGCCCCCTTCAGCCTGGCCAGCCAGACTCAAAATCATTGAGGAACGCAGATTTTTTTCCTCTGGTAAAATCCCTGGTCACACATGTGCACAAGAGCCATTGCAAGTGCTACCAGTGTCAAAATGATGTTTTCTCCCCACATGTTGCCAGGTGACCTCATGGGGGAATGGGGAAAAAGAAGTGTGTTTTTTTTTTTCCTACCAGGTGAGCAGGCACCCTGCCTCCCATTAGGGCTATAGGATATATTCAAGGCACTGTGGTCTGCAAAGCTCTCACTCTAGTAATATCACCAGTGGTGTGGGCTGCTGTAGTCTGCTCTCCAAAGCTGGCTATTGTCCAGCTAGCTGCTGCAGGGGTCATCTGTTGGGTCTGTGCTCATTGCTCCATGTCCAAACTATCCACACTGATCCACAACATCCTTCTTCCTTCTGTAGAATTTCCACTGTAGACGTCTTTCCAACTCTCCCCTGGGGATATATTTCCTCCACTTTTTTTTCCTGCTATTTTCCCCTCACCTAAAAAGTAGCATATCTCCTTGCTTGCTATTCAGCCATTTTAGGATTTGTCTGGCTCTATATTCAAATTCCCAATGAGTCTATTAAATTGTAAGTTACAATTGTAATTTACTTTTGGAAGGAGGCCCCTATTAAAATTATGCTTAAACTATGACTTTTTGTGTACATACCTACTCTATTTAAATAAACACATTTAACAGTTAATTTATCAAGTACAGGTATAGATGTACATACACTCTATTTTTTATATTATCAATTAATCCTACTCTATTATTCATTAATATAACAAACATTTTTGAAATTTTGACTACTATAGCAATCAAGTTCATAGGCAAAACACAGCATGCAAATATTCTATACCCTTAATTTGATCAACAACTTCTCTTTGGCTCCAAATTTCTGGAAAGCTGATTGAAGAAAAGGTTAAAGGAAAAAGGACACAGCATTACTTCAAAGATATCAATAGATTCTAGACAGCAAAGTCACTTTTTTTTTAATATGACTCAAAATATGTTTGAACCTGGGGTCATTGTGTCTATGAGAGTTTGAAAAGACTTCTCATCACTCAAACCTTGTCATGTGACACCTGTGCTTCCTTCAAGAAAAGAAAAAGCATTGCTAGTTATTCTTTACTGATAAACAGGAAAATCATGAAGATCCTCCAGATAGACTAAGTATTTGGGTTTCTCTTCCTGATACTCTAAATTTCTGAAGATGCCATTAACAAAAACATTTCTTTCTTTCGATTAAATATCAGGGCACCTTGACATAACAATCAGAATGAATTTTTGAGTATATAATTATAATTAAATCTGCAAATTTCAAACCCAGATATACGCCAAGTCATGAGCATTATGTATTATTATCTCCTACCAACCTCCTGGTATACATGCCTAAAAGCTCTTTACTATGTACGCCCATCCCTTCTGTGCTGCTAACTATAAAAGACTGATGATTTACTAACAAAATAAATGTGCTTCCTATAGTTCTGGGCATTGGAAAGCCCAATATTCATATGATAGCACCTGGTGAGGGCCTTGTTACTGCATCATCCCAAGTACAATGAAAAAAGGACAAGAGAATCAGTGAGAGGGAGAATAAACCTCAACCTTCTATCAAGAATCCACTGCTTTGATAACTATCCCACTCCCATGAGAACAGCATTAATCTAATCATGAAGGCAGAGTACTCATAAATGAACCACTTCTTCAAGGTCCCACATCTCAACACTGCTGCATTAGGGATTTAGTTTCCAACAAATGAGCTTTAGGGTCATATTCAGACCACTGCAGATTAATATATTGTTTTTTTTTTTTCAAGTGTTAACCCAGCTTTCACTCTGTGTGCTCTTTTGTTAACTACCCTTATTTTCTTTGCCTTTGTCCCTTATTTATCATTTCTAATTTGTTATTTTGCAATGTAGCATTTTTAAGAATAGGAAAAATAAATAACAAAGAAGTAAACAAGCAAGAAAATGCACTAACTAATATAACCAGCTACTGAAAGGATGTGTGAAAGCCTCATGCATTTGGAGACAAGAACAAGTACAATACTCACAAATATATTAGTGTGTTTCAATCCTTGACTTGAACATAAGCAAAGTTGAAAAGATAGTTCTCAGGGGCATGCACTGTGGCCCAGTGTGTTATGACACTGCCTGGGACTCCTTCATCCCAAATTGGAAGGCCTGAGATCCAGTCCTGCCTCCACTTCTGATCAACCTTCCTGCTAATGTGCCTGAGAAACAGTAGAATGTGCCTGGAAAACAGCAACTATTTGAGTTCCTGCTATTCATGTGGGACAACTGGAGGGAGTTCCTGGCTCCTGACTTCAGCTTGGCCTAGCTATTTCAGGCATTTGGAGAATGAATCAACAGATGGAAGTCAGTCAGTCAGTCAGTCTCTCTCTCTCTCTCTCTCTCTCTCTCTCTTTCCTTTTCTCTCTGCCTTTTAAGAAGATGAAAATAAATAAATAAATAAATAAATAAATAAATAAATAGGGACATATAGCAAGAGCTTGGTGTAAGGAGAATAAAGGCTATAAACCCTGGAAACCTATCACAATTAGATCCTCATTTTAAGAAGCATGTTTTCCACATGAGTACATGATGACCTTGGATGCCCCCTGTTTCCCTGATAGTGGTTGGATAAAATTGGTTAGGCACAGGGAGTCTTGACAATCACCAGTGCATATCAACCAAATGTGCATTAATAGTTGTGCATCCTATTATTGAACATACAGTACTTAACATGTAACACACAATGCAAAAGAAGAGAGTAGGGTTAATGAACCAGTCCAAGAGAGAGGAGATAGTGTCTTTGGAGAGGTCAGGACAAGGTTCTATTCTCTCAAGGAAATTGGCAATGAGTTTGGCAGAGCTTCTGGCAGCTGATGCCTAGTTTATCAATCACCAGAGACTCCAAGAGACACCATGCACTGGACACTGTGTCTGTGTCTGGAGAGCCACTATTCCCATGGCCCAGATCTGGGATGTATTTGGGTATGTCTTAATCTCCCTGGAATGTACCCTGAGTGTTGTCTGGTTGTACCACCATGGACATTAGTAAATATCTTTGAATATTGTTTGCCTTCAAGACTTGAAGGCCTTTTCTACCTCAGAGCTCTGTTTCCTTCACCATGGAGTCTTGCCTTTTCTGCACATAGAAATGCAGGGAGAGTTTACATAAAATGTGGGAGGAGGATCCTGGTTATTCAAATGGCAACCCACTGCACAAATTCAGCTGACATCTGGTTTACAAAACCAAAACAAAACTAAGCTAGAGAAGCATCATTTAGGGAAAAGGAGGATTAAGGCATAAAAGCAACATGGAAAGAGAACTTGAAACTAAAGTCACTCTTCCACAAGGCAGATCATTAACTATAAAACAAGCCTCTATCCCAAGCTTCTAAGGTAAAATTGAACCGTTTTCAGTTTTCTTAAGGGTTTTATTGAGAATATCACCTAAAATACTATTGCACACGTTCCACAAACACTTGGGCATCTCTGAGAGAGGGAAATGTGAGATCCAAGGGTCAGCATCTGGGTTCCCCTGTTCCAGGGTCACATGATGTCCCAGTTTGGGAACCTGTTGCTTTTCAGGGAGCTGGCATGGACACAGTACAGATCATGAAGCAGACACTGCACATTGCCACAGAAAACTGATACGGGGCCCCATAAAAATGCAAAAGGTGTCCAAGACATGGATTTTGCTGTAGCTTCCATTCCTACTTTTCTTTATTAGGATTCTTAAAAACAAAGTCAATATTAGGAAATTGGACATCAGGCCAATCGCTGCATTTTGTTGACAGCTTAGCTGTGCCAGAGCTCGAATCTCAGTTCCCCACATTTAGCAGACAGAGTAGACTTCTGTTTCCAATAACTCTGACAGAAAGAATCTATGAAGTCTGCCTACTAACAGAAGTCTGCGCTCTGCCAGGAGGAGAATGACAAACCGCAGACCTTCTGAACTAGGTGTGCATGCAGGGTTTTGATAAGCTTCCCGGATAAGGCAAAAGTACTAGAAGGGACACACATTCAGGAGTCCTAGTAAGGCTGGTAGAAAGGTTAATTTCCAGTAGCATTTATGCTTCTCACTAACTGATTTTCCTTAAAATCTGCCTGAACTGCTGCCCACAGTGTGGGTCATCAGTGTGTGTCTATCCTAGCAGAGAAAGCCACACTCATATGGTCACATTGTATCTGAACCAATCACATCTCAGCAGATGGCATTCTGAGGTCAGACTAGAGGTATCACATAGGTAAATATTTGGAGAGCATTGCTGTCTTTTACAACTGAGGAGAAACTGATTATGTTAACAAAGTTCCAGTAGAATGTTTATCACAGCAAAAATTATGTCTTATTCGCTATAATCTCTTGGTTTTTGTTTAAACTTTTTTTTTTTTTTACAGGCAAAGTGGACAGTGAGAGAGACAGAGAGAAAGGTCTTCCTTTGCCATTGGTTCACTCTCCAATGGCCGCCGCAGCCGGCGTGCTGTGGCTGGCGCACCGTGCTGATCCTAAGGCAAGAGCCAGGTGCTTCTCCCGGTCTCCCATGGGGTGCAGGGCCCAAGCACTTGGGCCATCCTCCACTGCACTCCCTGGCCACAGCAGAGAGCTGGGCTGGAAGAGGGGCAACTGGGACAGAATCCGGCGCCCCGACCGGGACTAGAACCCAGTGTGCCGGCGCCGCAAGGCGAGGATTAGCCTAGTGAGCTGTGGCGCTGGCCAGTTTTTGTTTAAACTTTTAAATGTTAGGGGCAAGCATTTCTTGCAGAGTTTAAGATGCTGCTTGGGATGACCACATCCCATGTTGGAATGCCTGGACTCAAGCAAGACCTGGCTCCACTCCCTCTTTCAGCTTCTTGCTGATGCACTCCTTGAGAAGCAGCAGGTGATGAGTGTCATATCTGGTCCCTGTCACTCACATGGGAGACCTAGATTGACTTCCTGGGTCTCAGCTTTGGTTTGGTCCAGCCCCAGCTGTTGTGGGCATTTGATCAGTGGTGATATATACCCTCTCCTCCCTCCCCATCTCTCTCTGTCTCTCTCTCTCCTCCCTCCTTCCCTTCCTCAAAAAAAAAAAAAAAAGAAAAAAAAACACTACTTATCAGCTTTCAAAGCTTTGAACTCTCAAACTTTACATTTATGGAGATGTCTGATGTCTTAGATATTTAGATGGAAAAGGAAACAGAAATGCCATCTGTGCTGTGCTGCATCTGCCTTATTATCAAACTCCTGTGTCCAAGAAAGTTGTATTTCATGTTGAGAGGGAAATAGGGGTTCCAATTTCAGTGAGAGTTATCACACACACCCATTCATTCATTTCTTTCTTTTGAGAAGTGAAACAGGATTACATTCATACTGTAAGATATCATTTTAAAAATAATTTTCCCTTAACTTACTGTTTCCTGAAGAGAGAGCAACTTGCAAGTTGATGTCACTCTCCAACGATTCAAACTTCTTAGAATGCACATTGACAGCTCTGAAGCTTTGTGAGATTGGGTTAGTTGAGAAAGTCAGAGGTTTTGGGAAACAGAATATAGATGTGGTGAAGTCTAAAGAATATGAAGCATAAAATAACAGTTTTTAAATGGAACCCTTTCTCTCTTAGTTTTTGTTAAACTCCCAAAGGTCAAGATAAAATAATAGGGGGCAACTACTTCCACATTCCTCATGAGAGGCTAAGATGCAAGACCACCATAACAAGACTTGCAAAAGAAATGTGCTAGGGGCTGGCACTGTGGCATAGTAGGCTGAGCCTCCATTTACAGTGCAGCATTCCCTATGGATACCAGTTCGAGTCCCAGCTGCTCCATTTCTGATGCAGCTCCCTGCTAATGCCTTAGGAAACCAGTGGAAGATGGCCCAAGTGCTTGGGTCCCTGTACCCATATGGGAAACCCAGAAATAGCTCCTGGCTCCTGGTTTCGGTTTTGGGGAGAGAACCAGCAGATGGAAGACCTCTCTCTCTCTCTCTCTCTTCCTCTCTCTGCCTGTAACTCTTCCTCAAATAAATAAATGAAATCTTACCAAAAAAAAAAAAAAGGATGTGCTAGTTTGTCAGGGCTTCCATCACAAAGTAGAATTCATTTTCTCACAGTTATGGAGCCTCGAAGTCCAAGAGTAGGATGACCACAAGGTTATTTTCTTCTGTTGACTTCTTTTTTGGTTTGCCAATGGCTGCCCCCTTCCTGGATCATCACATTGCCTTCCTTCTCTCCATGTGTGTGTGTCCAGCTTGCCCCTTCTGATAAGGACATGAGTCAGGTCACATTAAAACCCTCACTCATGACTTCATTTGCCTCTTTGAAGACCTTATCAACAAATGCAGTCACCTTGCGAGGTAATTTCAGTTAGCTGGAACTTCAATAGATGGATTTCAGGAACACATGACTCAGTCTACTACAGAGACATTCAAAATATGAATCTCTATAACTAGTACTCAAACAGTATTTTTCACTTTGTGTTTCTATGTGGGTGCAAACTGTTGAAATCTTTACTTAATATATGCTAAACTGATCTTCTGTATATAAAGAGAATTGAAAATGAATCTTGATGTGAATGGAAGGGGGGAGGGAAAGGGAAAGGGGAGGGTTGCGGGTGGGAGGGAAGTTATGGGGGGAAGACATTGTAATCCATAAGCTGTACTTTGGAAATTTATATTCATTAAATAAAAGTTAAAAAAATGAATCTCAAGAGAACCTCAAGGGTATTGAAAAAATGAGCCTAAGGAGTTGAAAGGGAAGCTTTTCTGATGAAAATTACAGAAATTCTTTGGAATTTTCCCATACAGCCCGTGGTGCAGGGAAGTTTGATACTTCATCCTTACTCCATGCCAAGTGAGAAAGACATTAAAAGAATCATACATTTTCAATGTTGAAAGGAACATCAGAGACCAGTTTTTGTATTATGCCTGATGAACTCAAGGTAAAAATAAGATCTAGCTCATGTGAGAATTTGTTTTGTGCATCAACTTGATTGAGCCACAGAGTGTCCTGACGTTTGGCCAAAACATTAGCCAGAGTGAATCTGTGAGTGTGTCTCTGGATGAGATTAGTGTTGGGATCAGCGGACTGAGTCAAACAGATTCCCTCCCCCATGTGGTGGGCTATAGGGAGCTCATGCATTCAGATGAAGGCCTGGAGTCCACAGAAAAGCTTACCCTCCCATGAGGACGTAGGGATTCCCCTGCCTGCCTGATGTGCTTAGACAAGGGTTTTCCCTGTCTTTAGACTCACACTGAAACGTAGGTTCTTTTTGGGACTTGCACCCTGCCACCTTTTGAACTGAAATGACACCACTTCCTGTTCTCACATCCTTGGACTGCACCGGGAACTACAGCATTGTCTCTCTTGGGACTCCATGTTGCTCAAGGAAGATCCTGGATCTTCTCAGCCTTAAAAGTGTATGAACCAGTTCATTATAATAGTCACCTCCCTCTCTCTTTCTCCCCAGCCCCTCCTCCCTCTTTACACAGAAAGATAAGCCCAAGTCATCCTCAAGTGTACATGGAAAATTCATTTTGTGATAAAATTGTGAATAGATTTCAAAACTTTTTTTGCACCAATAAACTTATTTCTTAGTTCAATTTTATGTGTTCTCTTTGAAGTATGCTTGATTCTCCTCTCCTAATACCGTTAAAACTTCCCAGAGATGAGCACTCTGGGAGTAGACACTATTCTGTCTCATTAACAAAGCAGAGGGATGTTTTCTATAGTTCATATGGGGAACACCGCCCCAAGGGTCACCTTCATGCCACTTTTTCAAAAAGGAAACTGCCCTTATGATCAAAGAGATTCTTCCCCAGAAAGAGCGCTCAGCAGAAAGACACTAGAGGTATAGTGTTGCATGAGAGAGCTGAAGGATGTCATGTAGCCACTGAAAAGGAAGAGGAAGGCTGCACTGACTAAAATTTCTATGAAAACCACATGGAAGTGTCTCCAGGGAGGTTTGCTATTAAACTCGAATGCACAAATGGCAGATACAATTCATATTTCTCAAATACCTTTCTCCTTATAGCTTATCCATCCTCATCCAATCCTACAGTAGTCACAAGACAAGTGAGAGCAAGGAACAGAAAGAGGTTTCCGAATTGACTAAGTTCACTGCTTTAACTCTCTGCAGGCTTCCCTGACTACAGCCAGCCTGCTCAAATGGTGTCCTGTTTACATTTGTATCAGGCTTTCACTTGCCCATCACTAAGGTACTCTTGTTATGCTAGCAGTGACCAGGAATATTTTCTGTACACAAATGCTGAAAATCTATGAGGGCAGCTCAAGATCTGTTCCAGAGCCTGCAAAAAACAGCCTGGGAAGTGTGGGGGGGGTAGAAATGGAGAAGAGGATGTCGCTCCCCCTCTTCGTGGAGGAACGACACAGGACCCTGCGCTGTTCTTTCGTCTGCTCGGCCCTCCCCAGGTTTGCTGCTGGTTCTTCCCGGGTTGGCTACTATCCCTTCCACCTCCGTGGAAGGGCAGTTCCCCCTGGCCACATTCCCCACTTCCGCAGGGGAGCGGCACACCGCCGGCCGGCTTTCTTGGGGGCTGCACGGGTGTTCCTTCAGCTAGATATTCCCCTTAGATGTTCCCCATAGATGTTCCTGGTGCATGCCGTCTCTCTCCTCCTTTATAGTCCTCCTCCGCCAATCCTAACTCGGCTGCCCACACGCCGAGTACGCTGCTCTCCTCCAATCAGGAGCGAGTCCTACAGTTTATTGGCTGAACTGGAGGCAGCTGTGCAGAAGCTGTTTACTTCTCTCCCAGCACCATATTGTGGGAGAGCAGATGCATAGAATAAGTCTTAATTCCAGTAACTCAGTCTAGTCCGGATTGCTCCCCACAGAGGAACTTTGCTTTACTATGTTCCTTAATTAAGTTCCCATTTACATAATACATTTGTTAATATATAAATAATAAATATTTAAGGTATGTCTACCATATGTGCAATATTGTGTTAGATTCTGAGTGTGCAAGCTCCCTTAAGGAGTTAAATGTGTGAATGTGAAATGCATGACATATAATTCCATGGGAAACACTCATCATCCTGGTAGAGGTGCCCACAGGGCATGACTGAATGCGGCATACTAGGCACTATAAGCCTATCGTGAATTTTAGAAAGTCTATCTTCCCATTTATCTGTAGGATCTTCATTTCTCAAGGCAAGGAAAAGTTTCATGTTGGGATTCTATATTTAATTAAATCTTCTGTCTACACTGACCCCAAAGGTGTCTGTGAGGTCTGATTTCCAATTGTGCTAAAAATAATCACTTTGGAGAAAGTTATCCATCCAAATCTACCAGTAAGTGATAGTAAGTCATAAAAATCTGTAACTCTAATCTGTAAATAAAAAGAATCCCCATCATTCTCAATAAACTTCATCTCAATGTGGAAGTGCTGAGGTAGGACCCAGTGAGAGGTCACTGGGAACCCTACCCTCAGAAGGGATTAAGGTAGTGCTTGTGCAATCTCTTGGTAGTTCTCATAAAGGGTTATATAGAAGCCTCATGCTGGCTGCACCAGATTTCTGGCTTTTCTGTTTGCTCCCACACAGGCTCCCACCATTGCAATACAGCTGGAGGTGAAACAACCAAGGGTGTGGCCCTTCCTAGAACCTGCAACATGCTGATTTACAAGTTAGTCTCTCTCAAGTATTTCATCAGAGTGATGAGAAATGAATAATCATCTTTGGCTTGCTGGGAGACCTCCCCATGGAATGTCTTGACAGTCACTAATTATTCCCTGTCTCTGCATGCATGTGGGAGCAGAGCCTATCAAAATTTTCAGGAAAAAGGGGAATATCATTCAAACTAGAGCTCCACTACTGCCATCCACCAATCCCACCCACCACACTGTCAATCACTTACTATAAAGAGAAATGTAAATGATAGGAGTGTGTAGTGTATATGAAGAGGTGTAACAAAAAAAAAAGTTGACTTTTGACATAGAGAATCTAACGCAAAATCTTCTACTGTATGATACTACATAACAAAAATCTCTCAAAAAGTGAAAAAAGTACCAAAATTTCAAGGAAAGGAACAGCCAATTGTCGCTTCCCTGGATTACTAATAAGAAAGATGCTGAACTAAAATGAAGTTAGTCATCTCAAGAAAGGTCAACACAACAGCAGGGGAAGAGTTGGGCACAGCAGCAATGGCTATGCCTAAAGAACTGACTTGGGATGGGAACCCTAAATCCTGGTTCTAGTTCTGCATCAGCCACGATCTTCTCTATCCCTCTAGACAGTTTCCATGCTGTGTGAGTGGGAGCATTGTCCTAGATTATACTTAAAGGTTTTGTTCTCAGGTAGAATTTTTTTCTTGCTGCAGTCCAAAGCATATTTTATCACTTTTTCTTCCAGTTTTGTACATATTTCAGATTCATTATCACTGTTTAGAAGTCATCATTTCTTTTTTTTTTTTTTTTTTTTTTTTTTTTTTTGACAGGCAGAGTGGACAGTGAGAGAGAGAGACAGAGAGAGAAAGGTCTTCCTTTGCCGCTGGTTCACCCTCCAATGGCCGCCGCTGCAGCCGGCGCACCGCGCTGATCCTGGCAGGAGCCAGGAGCCAGGTGCTTTTCCTGGTCTCCCATGGGGTGCAGGGCCCAAGCACCTGGGCCATCCTCCACTGCACTCCCTGGCCATAGCAGAGAGCTGGCCTGGAAGAGGGGCAACCGGGACAGAATCCGGCGCCCCAACCGGGACTAGAACCCGGTGTGCCGGCGCCGCAAGGTGGAGGATTAGCCTATTGAGCCACGGCGCCGGCCCAGAAGTCATCATTTCACATTTCACCAACTAATTAGTGAAGAACTATTGCCAGATCCCTGTATTCTCATTCACACCAGACCCTTGGAACTAAGGGCAGTTCTGATATAACTATATATGCAATCTTGAAAATTGGGACAGCTGGTGGACATGGTCTTTGATGGTTGTGGTTGTGGTTGTTTAGAGATTCCTTCAGATAAGAGTATAAAATAATGTTTCAATGTGTGATTCACACTATTAAGTGTGAATGCAAGACCATGAGCCATTTGAACTTAAGCCATCTTCCTATCTTCATCTGACCCTACTCCTCACTATGCCTTACCCTGCACTGATTCCAGACTACTTTGCCATGATCCAAATATACCTTCTACTTGTGTGTCTTCCTTGTCTGCCTGGTAAGAGACTCATCATCCTTCACAGTTCTACAAAAGTCTCTGCATCTTTCAACACTCTGCTTTGTGAAAGCTTCCAAGTTCCTCAGTGTGTCATTTCCAAATCTGTCAATCCACAGAAGTTTTTGCAGTTTTATTTTCATGTTTAGCATGTCACACAATGACTAGTAATGGGTAACAATCTCACTGGGAAGACAATTTGGTTGAGGATACGAGGGTCAGGGAACAAATCTGGGCTTGGTAAGATGCACCTTTCCTCTCCCCCAGCCCAAGTCTATACCCAGTGACTTCGCTAGTGCTTGAAATACAGAATAATGAGAGCTCACACCAAACTATCACTTTCCAGTGCACTCCCTGGTAATTTTGGTTAGGACACTCACCTTAGAGTTCACTTAGAATATGCTAAAAAGAAAATTAATAACTTTAAGTCTCTTTCCCTGATTCCTTGCCATTGGTAGAGACCAAACCTGGACGGCTCTTTGCTGAATGGAGTCCATTATCAGCACTTCAATTTCTGTTTCAAAGGCAGCATTAGAGATAAGATTGCTGTGCATAAATCTGTAAAAGTAGTGTGGAAAATGTAGATGAGTGTCCAATAGAGCAGAGAGATCTGGGAAAAATGAAAGCATAGGAGAGGGAGTGGTCATTGTGAGGCAAAAATAAAGGTATGTAGCCAGTGTGCAAATAGAACATAATGGTATCAAGAGTAACAGCTAGGGACCAGCGCTGTGGCTCACTTGGTTAATTCTCCACCTGTGGCACCGGCATCCCATATGGGTGCTGGTTCTAGTTCTGGCTGCTCCTCTTCCACTCCAGCTCTTTGCTGTGGCCCAGGAAGCCAGTGGAGGATGGCCCAAGTGCTTGGGCCTCTGCACCCATGTAGGAGACCAGGAGGAAGCAACAGGCTCCTGGCTTTGGATCAGCACAGTTCCGGCCATAGTGGCCATTTGGGGGGTGAATCAACGGAAGGAAGACCTTTCTCTCTGTCTCTCTCTCTCTCACTGTCTATAACTCTACCTGTCAAATAAAAAAAAAAAAAAGAGTAACAGCTAGAATCACTTGAGGCAGGCCATAGTACAGACCATCTAGGAGAATGGAAGAAATCCTCAGAAATATTATGGAAGTGTTACACCGTATATGACATTAATGGAGTCTCAAACCATGCTATTTGGTTATTAAATAAAGATGAAACAGAATTCCAGAAGACTTGGCACCTGATTGGTACCTCGTTATTTTCTCCAAACCATTGATTTGGAGCTGCTGTGATGGCATGGAAGCATGAGACTACGGTGACTCTGACTACAACTAGAAGTTCTAGATAAATTGCAATGTATAATTACTTGAATACCCAGCAAAGAATAGCAGAAAATGGGCCACTTGTGGAGCAAACCCAAAACTTGAAAAATCATCCTGTGTAGATAGTTACAACTCTGACAGAAACCTTTTTCTTTCTGATCAGGCCAAGTGGTCTCTGGGTACTTGAGGTGGGGAAGAATGGAAGAGAAAGAACTGAAGAAGAAAATCCGAATTGTTTGTAAGAAGCAGTCTCAGAGTCACCTAGGAGCTATGTTTATATGAGACAGTACCAAACCAGTAAAATAAAAGCTTAGAGAACTGAACTGAGATTTGAGCCACCACACAGACCTCAGACTAAGCAGGACAGACACACATATCTAAGAGATTTGAGCCACCACGTAGGTGGCACAGAGCATAGGTTCAGAGCTAATTTAGTTGGATAATGTGTTCAACAAAAAAATTTAAATTTTCTAGGAAATTACAAAAAGATCCAGAGTCTACCAAACATGACATTTACATTGTATTTGATATAATTCAAAAATAGTTCAACATATAAAGCATCAGGAAATTGTGCAAAACCATCAAGGGAAGAAATTATCTGCAAGCACCAATCGAGATGTCACAAGTGCAACAATTACTTGAAGCAAATTTTACAGGAGGCATTACTACGATGATGATCCTATGGTACATGAGAGATACCTGTATTGAATGAAAATAAGAGAGTTCTCAGTAAATAAGTGCATCATTTAGCAAAGATCCAAATGGCAATGTGAGAAGAGAAAAACACAATATCTAAAGTGAAGAAACTCCACTGAATGGGCTGCATAGGATAGTCAATGAGCTTAAAGAGTTCCTTCAAAACACTTGTGGTGAAGCCCTAAACCCTACTTTCTCAGAATATGACTGTCCTGGAAGACAAGTTCTTTGCAGTAGTAATCAAGTTGAAATGAGGTCATTAGGAGTCCCTCAGTCAACAGGACTGCTGTCCTGATAAGAAGAGATTAGGAAACAGAGGTCCACAGAGACGCCCATACACAGGAAGACAAAGGGAGAAGATGGCCAACCACAAGCCAAGGAGACAGGTCTGAGAAGAAGGCAATCCTGCAGCTGCCTGGATCCGAGACCCTCAGCCTCTATAACGTAAAGTACGTTTGCTTCATTGAAGCCACGCGGTCAGTGGCACCTTTGTGTGGCAGCCCTAGCAAACTAATATACAACTTGCTCTATAGATTCAACACAGTAACGCAGTTCCAATGGAATACCCCAGCACATTTCTGGGTAGATGGTGAAAAGGAGACTCTAAAATTAATAGAAGAAATGCAAAGGAACTAAAGGGGATAACATAAAAGTGCAAAAACTAAATAACAATGTAACAACACTTCCTTTAACTAGCATCCAGACTTACTACAACTATGATTGTAAGGGCAGCGAGGTACTGACAAGATCATCAAATAAGTCAATGAAAGAGAATAGATAGCCTACAAATCCAGACTATATATATTATATACATATATATATATATATATGATCAATTGGTTTTCTGACAAAAATTGAAGTACAGTAAGAAAAGGAAAGTGTTTTCAACTAACACAGATCAGCAGCACAACCCTATGGGAAATAGCAAGAGCATTGAGACTCGCCTCTGAGCAATCACAAGACTCAACTCAAAATGAGTGGTAGACATAAATGTAAATATCAAACCATGGAATTCAGGAAACCGCCATTTTTCCACACTTGCCATAGCTTCATCGATAAATGTCACTTCCCCACTTTCTGGAAGGGCCTCACATGCTGCCTGCAGAGTTTCCTTGTCCTTTCCTAAGTGCGCTGTGTGTTGATGCATTCGCATTGAAGTCCTAGCAAACAGCACTAGAGTGCACGCCTGAATGGAGCTCATCTAAACCACAGATTTTCTCTGCCAGCCACACTGCAGCCCTCCTGCACTTAGGAAAACTATGCAGCACTTCAGCACTAGGCTTGAGAGATCAATTTTTAAACCACAAGCTCATCAACACAGAGCACAAAACTGTGGGCAAAGCAGCACGGAAGAGACAGCCTAAAGGGCCCTTTTTCACAACATGAGAGCAGAAACAAGAAACCTAGGAAAGTTTTAAATGTTTTGCCACTCCGTATTTCTTTTCATGACTGTCACACTTTGAGCAAATAGGCAAATTCACAAGCACAGGACAAGCAATTACAAAGGATCGACTGTGTGTCTTTTTCTGTACTCCAATTACACACCAATAAAGTCACAAAGAAAATCACTGGTGCCATGTTTCAATGAATGAATGCATGAACACAAGGAACTGTAAAACAAAGCTGTTCATTACAAAAGTGTCCTTGGAGCCTCTTGCGAAATGAGCAACCAGCTCTGGCCATTTCTTCAGTGCCATCTGCAGAACACAAGCCAAGCCACATCTGAACACTGACAGTAACCCAGGATGACAGCTTCATGACGTGGGTTCCTTAAGTCCACGTCAGAAACAAACCACGTGAAGCAGAGAGAAGCTAGTTCAACACATGGAGTCCATACCCAGAGCAACTTATCAAGGCAGAGAAGCAGAACATTTTCTCAGTGGATAACTTTCTGCTAGGCTTATGAAGAGCCTCCTGTTTCCCACGTTTCTAACAGCCACTCTGATCTGAAAGGAGCCTGGCACAAAATTAGTGCACTGAGGGTGTCACTGGAGTGAATCTTGTACAAGCCATTTAGAGTTGTATCTCTTCCGCTCTATCACCCATCTCTTTCCAAGTCTTGTTGGCATAAATGCCACCAGTTGACTAAAAGAAAGACTTTTTTCAGTATTCTAAATCCCAGCATCACCCTGCAGACAGACAATATTGCCAATTATTTCCAATGTGTCACTGGCCTTCCACTGTTGCTAAGCTACACATTTTAACATGTTTTTCTCTGCAGTTTCACTTAAATTATTCCTCACCATTCCTGCTCATCGATGATCTTTGTCGAAATGCAGGTTCCTTTTTTTCGTGTTTATACATTTCAACATTAACTCCTAATGACTTATGGTTCAGAACAACAAAATAAATGTATGCCTCACGCACAGCAAGATATTCAATACCCTATTTCCTAAACTTGAAAGCTCTGGTCTCTGTGTTGCCATCTTTTTTGACTATTTTCCTCTGCTTCTGTCTCTGAATGCAGGCATTTCTGTCTATCACCCTCCGTTCCTGATTTCGTCTTTTCCTTCTCTGACTACTGTCAGTCTGTGTCATTGTTCATCTTTGCAGATCTATTTCTTAATCTCTTTGAGGTTTTGTCATGTCCTATAGATTATTTTTATTGCATTTTCTCTATCTCATTATTCCATCTTATAGCAAAGTGAAGAGTGAAACTTAAGAGTTTGGTCTCTGGAAGCAGAATTCTCAGGCTTAAATATTGGCTATGCCATGTATTAGCTAAAATTCAGATAAGTTTCCTAAACCCTCTGGTCTTCAGTTTTCTCATTGTAAAATGGAGATTAAAATAACATATATAGCTTTTGTGAGCTTTACATGATTCATCCTTGAAAAACACTTTGAAAAATGCCTACTATTGAGTGACCGCTATCACAACGCATTAAATAAGTTAAATGATAAATATAATTTATTATGCAGACATCCTGTACCAGCACAAACACTGAGCAACACTGGATTAAGTATAAGCGTTTGCAGGAATGGGCTAAATGGAGGGTCCAAGGGGAAAAGAATTGGTCCAGTGCAATGATAGGGCCTTGAGATGAAAACCTCTTTTACCTACAAGTGTATTTCAACAACTTTGTAGAAAACAGAATTAAATGATAGGCTTATTACAACACAAAAGATTTGAACTTCAAGTCTAGTTCATATATAAGATGCATTTTTCATGATGTTTTTGAAAATGTTTCATATATTTAGATTTCAAAATTGTTTACCCCATCATAAACATGCCTGGCTGCAGCATAATATGGTTTTCTTTAGGAGTTTTATGGCATCTGGTGGGTGTATGACAAGCGCTAGATTCTAGAAGTGCCATGGCATCTGGTGCATGATGGGAAGTGATGCTCAGGCACATGGTGGGGAGTAGGTGGACCAAATCTGTAGCCGTATTAGATTGGCATGGAAGGATGGCAAGATTTGGACACTGCATTCCTCAGCTCCACCTGGTTACCTCCCTGTCTACTTCATACACACTACATTTTCTTCATTCACCCACTGATGAACACCTAGGTTAATTCTATATCCTGGATAGTATGAACAGTGCTTTAGTGAACATGGGATTGCAGGTATCTCTTCATTTCTTTTAGCTATATATACAGATAGTAGCCACATTTCTCCAAAATCCAATGTAGAGAGCCAGGAGTCACATCCCATTGCCCATCTTCTGGATCACCTTATGAGTCTGGGGCAGCAGGCAAGCCTATGTCTTCTAATGATATTGAGTTTTACCCGAGGCCTATGTTCTCAGAAACAGGCATTGTTAGGAACACTTCTACACCCAATCTACACACACACACACACACACACACATTTGCTCCAGAAAACAGTTTATGCAAAATGCACCATTCCACATAAAATCCAGATGGTCTTACAAATGAATTTGCCTTGTCAACTTAACATCAGAGACCCTGCAAGTTCCCATGCTTTGTTTAATAATTGAACAGCTGAACTGCTTGTCTCCACTGATCAATGGAACAATGAGCTTGTTAACCAAGTGTGACTGAGTTTTTCTCTTACCTCAGGTCCCTAAATCTTGGCCAGCATGCAACTTCATCTTAACACCCCATTCTGAAGAATAGGTTAGCCACACAGCAAAACATTCTCCAATCTACTATCTAGCATATCTATACCCCATTTGTCCAGATCCCCTTCCTTCTAGCCTTATTTACTTTTTGCAATAAAAGAAAAAGCCCTTTTTCCTAACCCTTGTGATGCTTGGAGATCTTATGGTCACAACTTTCTCTCTAGTGTGTATAGTTACCCTTCCTTGCAGTAATTATTTTATGATGATAAACCTCGCACTTGACAAAGTTAAACCGACAGGGAAGTTTTTGTTCAAGGCTATTGCAATAGGGAAGAAACTTAATTCAACTCCACTGGAAAAAAAAAAAAAAGTAGGAGAGTTTATGCACTGAGGTGAGCTTGTGGAAAAGCACTGGAGTATGGAAAGCAAGGCTGGTCCATAGAGGGTGTTCAGCACGTTGACTTATTCCTGAGATTGCAATATTTTAATTCGACAGACTCATCTGTTTGTTAATTGATGTCTATGGAAATTAGGACTGTATCCCCCATTGAAACAGGAACTAATGGAACTCTTTCTTTTGATCCTTATGTCTTGAAGAGAAGATCCCAAGGCCCTTCAGAAAAACATCCCCTAAGAGATAAAACTACCAAGCAGTAGTTTTAAGATTTGCACATTTTTCATAACAGCAGAGACAGTATTTATCATTCTATGTTTTCTAATGCAAATGCCGAAAGAAAGAGAGACCAAAAGGCTTACAGTCGGAAAGAAGCTTGTCAATAATTTTGTCAAGTTTAGGGGACTGTTGAGACCATCTTTACCACTTGCAAATAGATTCACTCCCTTAATAAATGTGGTCTTGATCCAATTTCTGTTTGAATTTCTGTTCTCCATTCCTCCTATATCCTCTCCCTCACTTCTGTGAGTCCTCACCAGCCATAGGAGCTGCACTCACTGTGGTGAAATCTTCAGAGACTCCGGAGGGTTGCCTGAGGCAGGAAGCAGGGAACACAAACACGGGCTCTCACTGGTCCTTGCAGATTCCAGTCTCCTCTCCCTCTCCCTACGTCACACTGTAGGAGGAATATGAAAGTTGTCAGAATCAAAATGGACTGACTTGTGTTAGTCCTATCAAAAGCAAACAAAGCCAGGGGTTACAAGAAACAGCCTCTTATGCATGATTGCCTGATAGTATGCAACACACAAATACCACAAGCTTCCACAGAGATTCTTCCAAATGCAATCACTTTTTGGTTTTTGAAGGATTGAAGTGAGGAACGAGGGGTGGGAAAGGTTGATTGACAGTTACTTGGTTAAAGCTAGACAGGAACAAGAAGTTCTGGGGTTCTATTGCACAGTGGGGTGATTATAGTCAACACCAATGTATTATATATTTATTCATTTTAAAAGCTAGAATATAGAATTCTGGATGCTTTTACTCTGAAGAAATGTTAAATGCTTGAAAGGATGAACTTATTTAGCCTGATTAGACATTACTCAATTTCTATATGTAGTGAAACACCCCATAATATCCCATAAATATGTACAATTTAAGTTTGTTAACATTTTGAATTTAAAACCTAAAAAGTAGAGGTTGAAAAGAAGATAGAGGAACTCTAACAGAAAATGAAGGACTCAGAGTGTCACATTTAGAGTCTCACATGGGAAGACACATGTGTTAGTGAAAAAAATTCCCTGCTGGATTAAGGAGCTCGCTTAAGGATGTTGTGGGAGAAAAGCACAAAGCACGAAAGATTTTGATTCTGTACTTGGAGGTTTGAATCTGTAGCAAGGGAGAGCCCTTGATGCTTTTAGAGCAGAGGAATGATGTGGAATGTTAGCTGTTTCAGGTGACTTTTCTATTCTGGTTGCACAGGCTTGACTGTAAAATCAGAGCAAGTTGACTTGTCTTGGCTGCAGCAATAGTTTGTATGTATACATTTGTATGAGAATGTAGACCAAAATAGAAAAGGAAAGAAAAGTGGGATCAGTGGCATCTGAGAATCACCTATTTTCCAGGAATATGTTGCCCTACTCCCGATGAAAGTTGCCAGATTTAAAAAAAAATAAAATAAAGACATAGGAAGCCCAGTAAATGTTGAATTTCAGATAAACAACAAAAGCTTATTTGTTTTTTAAAATTTATGCAAGGTGTACAATTTCACGTACTTCACACGTACAGATTCAACAGCATACGGATACTTCTGACCCTTTCCTCCCTCCCAACCATGCTCCCACCCTCAATCCTCTTCCTATCTTACTTTTTTCCTTTGATTTTTACAATGACATCTTTTCAGTTTATTTTATAATCGCAAGATTAAGCATTCACCAAATAAAGAAGTAACCAAATAGTATATATATGTATGTATGTATATATATATATATATATATATATAGGAGTTCTGAATATTGCATTTATTATTTCCCTAGAATTCAAACTAACTGAGCAATGTGTATTTCATCTAACAATTCAATACCCAATAATCATAGTTTGTCTTTAAAATTTGGTTCAGTCACCTAAGCAGAACTTTACCTTTCTTGTTAGATGTTGGTTCAGTGATGTGAGATGATAGAAGTGGTCATATAACAGCCACAACTTTCCATTCAATGGGAAGAGGGATATGTCTTACGGTGGGGCTATTCCTCTTCACAATAAAGCCAAACACGTCTGAAGTTGTGGGAAAATAAAGCAGACTATTTGTGAATGGGCTATCAATAACAGGAGATGCCTATATTCCCACACCACAATAATGGGCAAAGCATAAGCTGCATGTTTTGGTTTGTACCCTAGCCTCTCACCTTGCTATCACTCAACTAAGACTGTAATTTTGACTTAATTAGTTGCCTCATTCTTCCATTAAGCCATTCTTCCATTGTGGTGGCTGATGCTGTACATGACAACAGAGGTGATTCCTCTGGTGCAATGCTTTTATCACTATTTTTCATACACAAAGCTACTTACCAGACACGGCAGTAAATACAGCATTTGACAGGTCTACAAATGGCGGTTCTAGCAGAAGCATTGTGGGCAGCAGAGGCAAATCCATATTCAAACTAAATGTCATTACTAAGAGGACACGACTCTTATTCCTTCAGAATACAAGAGGTCAGATGTGATCAACCTGCCATGTGAAGGCTGGATGGTCTCCCCAGGAAATGATTTCATAATAAGAAGCCTGTACTGGCATCTACTCTTAGCAAATGGGGCATTCATCAGTGGCAAGAGCTGTGACAGTCTTGGTGAATGGATATGCATTTTATTAACCTATATCTAACTTCCCCTCCCATCTTTACAGACAGGTTGTCAATGAACCCATTGTACAAGAAAAGGGATGGCTGAGAAAGAGGCTGCTTGAAATTCACAGAATGGGTCATCTTGTTGACCTGAATACTATGAGCCACTATGGAGTGAGTATCCTCTGGTGGCCATTTATGTGTAACAAGATATCTTTATGTTCTATGGGTTCAATCAGTTTAGCTCTTCTCTGTTTGTTTTATCAATACTTCAACAAATTTATTTGTCCAGGTCTCTGGCCATGAAGCCAAATTACAAATAGATACAGATCCATTCCTCTGGACCTTTCTCCTACAACAGAAATTGAGGATACAGATTTTCATTTCATTTTTCTTCGCATCTCTCTGTCATTTTGGCCATCCCAGAGTAGACCTGTACTACTAACATTTCATGTTAGTGCAAGCATAAATGGGAAACAATTTCTAAATAAGGTCCTCACATACATCTATCTGATCATAGACAACTCTCTAGGGGGAAATGGGTAGAACTGAAAGAGGTTGCAACATAACAGTTGCAGGCTCCTTGGAAGGACATAGTTCCATTTGTTGACAAAATATCACTATATATCTTATCTTTAGTGGATCAGATAATGTGGTGGTTTTCTACTGCTGTGTACAAATTATCACAAAATTTAATGACAAAAAAAAAAAAAAAAAACCTCATTGGTTAGCTCACAACCTTAAAGCATGATGTGGCATGATGTGAATGGATTCTCTGTTCAGGCTTAACTCAATGCACCAGAAAATTGTATTCCTTTTTGGAGGCTCTCTGCTTCTAGGAGCATTCAGATTTGGGGCACAATTCAAATTCTTAAAGTTGTAGAATTGAGGTCTCTATTTCTTTGACATATGGCTTTCTTCAGCCTCAAGTCAACAGTGGTACATAAAATTCATCTCATGTTTCAAATAGCTCCAATTTCTCCTCTGTGCCACTTGAAGAAAACTTTCTGTTTTTAAATGGCTCAACTGGTTAGGTCTCTTGGGATAATCCAGGATAATCTCCCCATTTCATGATTAATAATTTTAATTGCATCAGCAAAACCACACTGTGGTTCCAAAACTCTGGGAATCTATGCTGTAATTCTCCTCCTTGGATTTCCAGAGGTTTTTTTGTTTTGTTTTGTTTTCTTTTGTTTTGACAGGCATAGTGGACAGTGAGAGAGAACAGCCAGCACACCAAGCACTTGGGCCATCCTCCACTGCACTCCCGGGCCACAGCAGAGAGCTGGACTAGAAGAGGGGCAACCAGGACACAATCTGGTGCCCCAACTGGGACTAGAACCCGGTGTCCCGGCGCTGCAAGGCGGAGGATTAGCCTATTGAGCCGCTGCGCCGGCCAGGATTTCCAGAGGTTTTTAGAGGATCTGCATCTTCCATAGACATCTTGGGTGCAAAATTGAACCTATTAGGTCTCTGGAAAAAAAAAAAAAAACACTTCTCTTGCTTTGGGCTCCACTCAAATCCAACACACTCACATGTTACATGGGAAATAAATCAGAACAATGGTTTTGTCACATTCTTGTTTACTTGGTCTAAATTTCTTTTTCTTTTTTTCAACTATATGAATCAGGACTGGTGTCATGGTGTGGCAAGTTAAGCTGCCACCTGTGACACCAACATCCTGCATAGGCACTGGTTCAAGGCTACTACACTTCCTATCCAGCTCCCTGCTAATGTGCCCGGGAAAGCAGTGGAAGATACTCCAAGTACTTGTGCCTCCACACCAATGTGAGAGACCTAGATATAATTCCAGGCTCCTGGCTTTGGTCTGGCCCAGCCCTCGCTCTCACTACCTCCCCACTTTCCTTTCCCCCTCCCTCTCCCCTTCTCTCTGTGTAACTCTGCCTTTGAAATAAATACATAAATGCTTAAAGAATTATATATATCAAGTAGTTTTTGTATCCATTTCAGTACTAATAGAACAATATGATTAATTAGACTACTCAGATCATTTTGATGGAATGTGTCAGACTACTAGGTGGGTATCTTTCAACCTTGAGACTCATCTTTCATTTTTCACATGGGTGAGTGTTGCCACTCCAGGATCCATTCCAGGATGTCATTCAAACCTTGGCGTGCTTATCAAAAAATACCAGGGATGATTCCTGGTCTCTTATAGTGGGTTGTGCTACTACAACAGAACACTCAAAATTCAGTAATATTTAAAATATTTTTTTTATGATTTTAGAGGTGACAAGTCCTAGGGTAGGAGGGCCATGTCTGATGGGGTCTTCTTTGTTGCAGCACCCCATGGTGGAAGGTGGAAGGACACAAGAACCCACAGAAAAGGGAGAGGGAAGAGTCTGAAATCATCTTCTCAAGAATCCGCTCCTGTGATAACTAATTAATCCCTATGATAACAGCAAGTATTCTTGAGGATAGAGCCCTGAGAACCTAATCTCATCTTCCAGTTCTCTCCTGTCAACACTGATATATTGAGAATTTAGTTTCTTTTTTTAACTTTTTTTTAACTTTTATTTAATGAATATAAATTTCCAAAGTACAGAATATGGATTACAATGGCTTCCCCTCCATAACGTACCTCCCACCCGCAACCCTCCCCTTTCCCACTCCCTCTCCCCTTCCATTCACATCAAGATTCATTTTCAATTCTCTTTATATACAAAAGATCAGTTTAGCATACATTAAGTAAAGATTTCAACAGTTTGCTCCAACACAGAAACATAAAGTGAAAAATACTGTTTGAGTACTAGTTATAGCATTAAATCTCAATATACAGCACACTAAGGACAGAGATCCTACATGAGGAGTAAGTGCACAGTGACTCCTGTTGTAGATTTAACAAATTGACACTCTTGTTTATGGCATCAGTAATCACCCTAGGCTCTTGTCATGAGCTGCCAAGGCTATGGAAGCCCCCTGAGTTCACCGACTCTGATCATATTTAGACAAGGCCATGGTCAAAGTGGAAGTTCTCTCCTCCCTTCAGAGAAAGGTACCTCCTTCTTTGATGACCCATTCTTTCCACTGGGATCTCACCCCCGGAGATCTTTCATTTAGGTTTTTTTTTTTTCCCCCAGAGTGTCTTGGCTTTCCATGCCTGAAATACTCTCATGGGCTTTTCAGCTGGATCTGCATGCCTTAAGGTCTGATTCTGAGGCCAGAGTGCTGCTGTTTAGGACATCTGCCATTCTATGGGTCTGCTGTGTATCTCTCTTCCCATGTTGGATCATTCTCTCCCTTTTTGATTCTATCAGCTAGTATTTGCAGACACTATTCTTGTTTATGTGATCCCTTTGGTTCTTAGTCCTATCATTATGATCAATTGTGAACAGAAACTGATCACCGGGACTAGTGAGATGGCATTGGTACATGCCACCTTGATGGGATTGAATTGGAATCCCCTGGTATGTTTCTAACTCTACCGTTTGGGACAAGTCAGCTTGAGCATGTCCCAAATTGCACATCTCTTCCCTCTCTTATTCCCACTCTTACATTTAACAGTGATCACTTTTCAGTTAAGTTTCAGCACTTAAGAATAATTGTGTATTGATTACAGTATTCAACCAAAAGTATTAAGTAGAACAAACAAAAAAATACTAAGAAGGATAACATATTAAGCTGCTCATCAACAGTCAGGGCAAGGGCTGATCAAGTCACCATTTCTAACACATGAACTTCAGGGGACACAGTCAAACCATATCACCCAGTTTGTTAAGAAAGAAGAAGAGAGTTTTAAGGATGCTAATTCTCTAATGCTTCTTCACAAAAATGTTTCTCAATTCTGAGTATGTTATTTCCTGATTTCTCGTGGTGTAAAATATGGCAGAATTGAGTGACTAGTTGTATGTGATAAACCTAGACCAGTATTCTGATATCACCATTTCCTTGGATTCTCCTTCATTTTATAATTAACCAAGGAAATTCTGGAACCTCAGTTCTAATTCAAGCCATCAGGCATTCCTAATTTTAGCCAAATAATCAAGAAAGCACAACAACTCACTTCAGTTCCCTGAGAGTGGAAATCTATAGGTCTAACCCATCTACATAAATTCATCCCAGTCTGTTGGTTCTTTCCTCTTCAGTCAAACAACGTTTGCAGCCCACCCAACCAAATATACTCTACGAGATTCTGTTGATATAAACAAAATTTATTTATGGTTGAGAATTAACTTTTCCAAAATCATACATTATAACCGCCTCCCCCCACACACACATATGTTCCTATTCTAACTCTTAGAGTCTCACCACTTCTCAATCAATTATCTAATATATGAGACCTGACTAGGAGAGTTAATTGAATTGTTATGACTCTGCTACCTGCAGCATGTTTTGAATTGCACTATAGACAACAATCATCCCATGATTATAAAAGGTGAGAAATTCTTTAATGCATTTGTGAAGATGCTTTTGTTCTCTAATGTGTGCACTGAACTAAGAATCTAAAATCTTTAAGGTCTTAAATTCCCTTTTTGTTTCCATAGGTTCTCTGGCTTAGTTCAAAGCTGCCATCTCTCACCAGTTCCACAGGTGATTATGTACTTCCTGATGTATCTCTGGTATAGAAAAACACCCAAATATCAACATATTAAGATGATTAAAAATTTTTTTCACATTGCAATCCTAGAAAGACTTAGAATTAAACAGCTATCCATGTAGTCATTCAGTTGATTCAGGAACCATCTATCTCTGTATATACTCATGGAATATGGTAACAATTATAATAATTCAAGCAGCAGTTTGAAAGGAAAATGCAAGAACATTTTTGCAGAAGTTTCCCATGGGTTATTCTGGGAAACAGCTTATTGATATCCATGAGCCAAGAGTTAGACCAGAGCCACACATAACTGCAAAGAAAACTTAAGCACTTGGTTTATCTGTGTATCCAGAAAGAGGTCATTTTGATAAGCATACAAACATGGGACATTTCTCTTACTCTCATTTAAATGAGAATGCTATGTTATTCTCATGTAAATATCAAATAAATTCTCTTTCATAAATTTTACACTTATTCCCATATATATAAAAATCATCCTCTTGTCACTATAAAATACACTAGAGACAAATCACTTAAGAACATAAAAAAGAGTTTATTTAACTTATAGTTTTGGAGGCTCATGTCCAAGAACAGGTGGTCCAATTGTCTGGGTGTTTCTGAGAGCAGAGGAAGGGATGACATAGCACAGAGAGAGGAGGGATCACATGTGGAGCCAAGAATCAGAGTCCAGACATGGTGCAGAGCATCACCTGGAAGCAGGAACCTTGTCTGTCTATGTCAATCAATATTTAATCCTGGATATGACACCCTGGGGATGTCAATCCAGTGCAGCCATTTCCTAAAGGTATCAGCTGCAGACATTGTGACAGATTAAGTTTCCATTGTCTTAACAACATAAGATGGTGGGGACCAATCTTTCACACATGCCACATCCAAAGTGTGATACACAGAACTCATTTACCTTCTCTTTGAAGTCCGATCCATTCACTGCGTGCAACTCAGCGTCTGAGTGACGTACAACCTTTGCTTCTGAGAATGATCCAGTAACCTAGGAGCCATGACGTTTTCTTCTCCCTGCCCCTATCACCCCCAGTGGTGGAACTTGAAAAGAAGAGCCCAGCGAACTCTCCTGCTAGGGAAAGAGGGAAATGAATGACACAGGAAGTCACTGGCCCTTGGAAGTATGAACTCCAGCTGGGAGGCATTGTTAAGAGCCACCTACCCTTGGGATAACAACAGTTTTGTTTTAATTATATCTTAAATCTATCTTCTGGGAAAACTGTTCTCTAAGAACCCTAAATTTGTCCTCTTGGGAGTATTTCCTTGTTAAATATTCATTATATTCTAGCTAAGTATGAGAAATGTCTACCTTCCTTGGGAGCTAAGCAAATTTTACAGTCACTTCTGGTCCCAAGACTTCTTAGTGCTGTCATTTTTTTAAGAGATCACTAAATATTAACAAATTCTATCCTCTTATGCTTTGGTAATTTTCTACTTATTTCTGATTAGTTCCTTACCCCAGATGCAAATTATTTCCTAGACTATGCCTTCAAGTGTGCCTGTTTCAGTGCTTCCTCCCCCCATCTGCATGGAGACTATCTGAAACAATACAGTTCAGGGAGGAAAATAAATCTCTAACTGTTAATTAGCACACAGTTGATACCTTTTTTAGGGAGAAATCCTAGCAGGTCTTGGTTATTTAATGGCTTTTACAACTCACTCTCAGTACTTGATTTGGAGAAATAGTTACCTTTTCCAATCTTGTAAGGCAGTTGAGCTCTGAACTTTCTCTATTACCTGTGATCTCAGCTTGAAAACCAGTCAATTCTTGCTTGAACTAATCTCTTCCTTGTAACACCTCACTAAATGTCACCAATGGTAACCAGCACGCACTGTCACTCCCTTTTAAACTTTCCACTGGAAGGATTCTGCCTTCCAGGGTATCACAGTGACAATTTTACCAAATGTCTTGTCAGAGCATAGCATGATTTTGTAATACTCTAGTTACCATGTCCCTTGGATTGCTATTTGCCACACTTTTGTTAAATCAAATCCAACTGTTGTAATTGTAGCATCTAAATTTTGATACCAATTTCTGAATTAGTTGGGGTTTAGTCAAGCAAACAATCCATGTTAGGTATTTCAAGCAGGAAGAAATATATTGATGGGGCAGTTTTTTTTTTTTTTTTTAAATGACCATAACCTTTTTTACATACTTCCTATTGAGAAGGGAATCAGTACTCACTCCCTATGACCTAGATCGGTTTGTATCTCATTCAGTTATAGATTGCATTACAAGCGACCCTACATACCATCTAAATCTACTATTTAAAATCCCATAGAGTTTATCATGGGGAATATTCACTGTGAAGAAGCCAGATGCAAGGAGATAAGATGACTAGCAGCACCAAGTCTGCCACATTAGAGAGACCAGTGAGCAGGCAGCATTAACTTCAGGCCATTGGTATGATCCTCACAGGTCATCCAAGCAACTAATACTTGAGCATTCATTATGTTTAACGGAAAGCATGTGAAAGACCTAAAACAAAAGTGGCACAGCTACATGGTCCTAAAGTTCTGACATATAAAACCATGGCTACAAAGTCCTTTCCTGACATGCACCTTTTTATTTTCAGACTCCAATTACACATGCTTAATATAAACAGTTTAGTATTGTGCAATGACATTCATGTAACTGAAGCTAGTTCTAAGTTTTCAGACTTTATTTTCATCTATGAGCTTTATTTTGAGTAATTCTATTGCTAGTCTTCAAGATTGTTTCTTCTGAGATGCCTAATATAAAGTCAATTCATTAATTATTTAATATTGTTAATCTCTAGAAATTGCATTTGGGTCTTTTCTATAACTTATTGTCATGTTGTTATCCTCTAATGTTTTCCTTTACATTCCTTAGCATGTTTAGACTAACTGTAGTGTAAGTTTTGAAGTCCTTAAACTCTATCTCATTAATTAAATTTCCTCCTGATTATGGGTCTTTTCCTGCTTCTTTGCATACTTACTAAACTTTTGTTAAATAACAGACACTGTAAATTTTGTGTTATTCATTTCTTTACTTTGCTGTGTTTCTCCAACAATAGGCTTTAATTCTGCAAAAGTATGAAACTAGACTCTTATCTTACACTTTATCCAAAAATCCACTCAAAATGGTCCAAAGCCTAAGTCTATGACCAGAACCATCAAATTACTAGAGAACACTGGAAAAACTCTGCAAGATTTTGGCATAGGCAAAGGCTTCTTGAAAATGACTCCAGAAACACAGGCAATCAAAACCAAAGTTGAGAAATGTCATTACATCAAATTGAGAAGTTTCTGCACTACAAAAGTACTACTCAGCAAAGTGAAGAGGCAACAGACAGAATGGGAGAAAATATTTGCAAACTATGCAACTGATAAAGTGTTAACATACGGAATCTACAAAGAACTCAATAAATTCAACAACAACAAAACAATCCAGTTAGGAAATGGGCAAAGGACTTGAACAGGCATTGTTCAATAGAAGAAATTCCAATAACCAACAGACACTTGAGAAAAAGCTCAGAATCACGAGGCATCAGGGAAATGCAAATCAAAACCACAAGGAAGTTTCATCTCACTTCAGTTAGAATGGCTCTCAGACAGTAATCAACAAATGACAAATGCTGGTCAGGATGTGGGGAAAAAGGTACCCTGGCTCACGGTTGATGGGAATGTAAATTTGTGCATCCACTGTGGAAGATAGTATGGAGATACCTCAGAAATCTGAATATAGACCTACTATATTGTCCTGCCATCCCACTCCTAGGAATTTACCCAAACCAAAAGAAATCAGTATATTAACGAATTATCTGTACCCCCTTGTTCATTGTAGCACAATTCACAATAGCTAAGATACGGAATCAATCCAGATGCCCATCAACTATTGACTGGAAAAATAAATTATGGTGTGTATATATATATATATATATATACACACATACATACACATATATATAAAGGAGTACTACATATATATATATATATAATGGAGTACTATATATACAGTGTGTGTGTATATATAAAATGGAGTACTATTCAGCTATAAAAAGAAAAATGAAATTCTGTCTTTTGCAACAAGATAGATGCAGCTATCTTTTGCAACAAGACAGATGCAGCAGGAAACCATTATAATTAGTGAAATAAGTCAGTCTCAAAAAAAAAAGAAGACAGCTATCATATGTTTTTCTTTGGCAATGTATCTAATAGCATACCTAAAATGTAATGTGTTGGAGTTAAATGGGTATTTTGAGAATCAGTGATTATTTACAACAGTTGTCTCTTCCATTGAGGAACATTGTTTTTTGTCTCCATACTACTTGTTGAAATCTTTTTTGGCATTCAAAGCCAAAATTGACAGATGGGATTACATCAAATTGAGAAGCTTCTGTAATGCAAAAGAAACATTCAGGAAAGTGAAGAGGCAACTGACAGAATGGGAGAAATTATTTGCAAACTATTCAGCTGATAAAGGATTAGTAACCAGAGTATATAAAGAGATCAAGAAACTCCACAACAACAGAACAAGCAACCCAGGAAGAAATGGGCAAAGGACTTAAACAGACATTTTTCAAAAGAGGAAATACAAATGGCCAACATGAAAAAAATGCTCAGGATCTCTACCCCTCAGGAAAATGCAAATAAAACCACAAAGAGGTTTCCCCTCACCCCCATTAGAATGGCCTGCATACAGAAATCAACAAACAAATGCTGGCAAGGATATGGGGAAAAAGATACCCTAATCCACTGTAGTGGGAATGTAAACTGTGAAGACAATTGAATCTCCATGTTTATTGCAGCTAGATTCCCAATAGCTAAGACATGCAATCAACATAAATGCCTATCAACCGAAGACTGCATAAAAAAATTATGGGTTATATACACTACGGAATACTACACAGTGGTAAAAAAAATGAAATCCAGTTATTTACAACAAAACAGATGAATCTGGAAAACATCATACTTAGTGAAATAAGCCAGTCCCAAAGGGACAAATGCAATATACAAATGCAATGAACTGTGATACCTGATATATTACCTAAAAGGCAATCTGTAGAAGTGTAATTGACACTTTGAGAAGTAATGACTTGAACAGCCTTGTCTTGACTGTTGAGCAATAGTATATATATACACACACTATTTGATGAACTGTTAAAATAGAATTAAACATATGTTTATAAAGTGAATTGAAAATAGACCTCAGTAAAAAATAAGAGTGAGAATAAGAAAGGGAGGAGGAAGAGGGTTAGGAATATGGGTTGGAGGGTGGGCATGGTGGGAAGAATCACAATGTTCCTAAAGTTGTAATTATGAAGGTATAAAGTTTGTAACTGTAAAGCTGTATAGTTCTAAATACATTCCAATGGACTTACTTCTAAGGATAAAGTTTAAAAATCAATCATGGGACCCCAAATCCATTTAGATTGGGTAGCAAAAATGCCATCTTAAGTGTAAAAGTAATCGTATGGATAGGACTGAATGTCTGGTAATAATAATAGATAGAATTAAAAAAGAGTTAATACTCCAACATGGGAAGCAATCCACACAGTGGCCTGAGAATGACAATAACTTTAAATATATTCTCGCCTCAGAATCAACCCTTGAGTCATTCTGGTCTCACTGAAAAGCCCACAAGGGAATTTCAGGCATGGAAAACCAAGATGCTATGGCAATAAAATGTCCTACATGAAGCACCTCAGTGGCTGAGACCCCAGTGGAAAGAAGTGGCCATCAAAGAAGGAGGTACTTTTTTTTGAAGGGAGCAGAAAACTTCTACTTTCCTTATGGCCTTGTCTAAATATTGCTGGAATTTGTGGATTCAAAATTCTTCCATAGCCTAGGCAGCTCAAGTCAAGAGCCTCAGGTAATCACTGACCTCATAGATAAGAGTGTTAATTGTTAAATTACAACAGGAGTCACTGTGCACTAATGTCTCATGCAGAACCTCTATCCTCAAAGAGTTTTATTATAATTATGTCTTTTTTTCAACTTTTATTTAATAAATATAAATTTCCAAAGTACAACTTTTTGATTATAGCAGCTTTTCCCCCCATAACCTCCTCCCACCTGCAACCATTCCCCTCCCACTCCCTCTCCCATCCCATTCTTCATTAAGATTCATTTTCAATTATCCTTATAAACGGAAGATCAATTTAGTATATACTAAGTAAAGATTTCAGCAGACTGCATCCACATAGACACACAAAGTATAGAGTACTGTTTGAGTAGTGGTTTCACAGTTAATTTGCAGAGTACAACACATGAAGTACAGAGATCCTACATGGGGAGTAGGTGCACAGTGACTCCTGTTGTTGATTTAACAATTGACACTGTTATTTATGTCAGTAATCACCCGAGGCTCTTGTCATGAGCTGCCAAGGCCATGGAAGCCTCTTGAGTTCACAAACTCAAACAAGGCCATAATCAAAGTGGAAGTTCTCTCCTCCCTTCATAGAAATGTACCTCCTTCTTTGATGACCCATTCTTTCCACTGGGATCTCACTCACAGAGATCTTTCATTTAGGTCATTTTTTTGTCACAGTGTCTTGGCTTTCCATGTCTGAAAAACTCTCATGGGCTTTTTAGCCAGATCCGAATGCTTAAAGTGCTGATTCTGAGGCCAGAGGATTCATTTTAATTTAAAGATATGACAAAAAAGGATTTTAGATTGGTTAGAAGGTTGTGGGAAAGGAAAAACTTTTCCAAAAAATGTGAGAAGCTAATTTGCTACCATCTAAACATGTTTCAATATAGCTCTGAAAGATTTTCACCTGATTTAATTATTTCTGATTTACATACGTGGTTTTAATGTTTGGGTTATTTCCAAATACACGTGCTTTCCTGACAGATCATTGCGTTAAGACTGATGGATTTGCCTGTCACTCCTTCTTATGAGAGTTATTATCCAGAATGCGCCTTCAAAACTTAGTTCTCTTCTGCTCTGCACTATTGTAACTGCCTTCTGTGGATTGCTTCTCTTCACTTTTACATATTACTTTTTTTGATTGTGGTATGAACATAGCGTTTTACCTCTATTCCTTCCAGTAGGAACAACATAAATGTGTATTTTAATGCATAGTCTCTCATCCTTCAAAGTTACCCACAAAAAATTCATAAATTCTGTAAAATTTCATGTACTGTTTTTTCTTTCTTTCTTTCTTTCTTTCTTTCTTTCTTTCTTTCTTTCTTTTTTTTTTTTTTTTGACAGGCAGAGTTAGACAGTGAGAGAGAGAGAGTGAGAGAGAGAGACAGAAAGAAAGGTCTTCCTTTTTCCGTTGGATCATCCCCCAAATGGCTGCTACTGCCGGCGCTGCACCAATCCGAAGCCAGGAGCCAGGTGCTTCCTCTTGGTCTCCCATGCAGGTGCAGGGCCCAAGCACTTGGGCCATCCTCCTCTGCCTTCCCGGGCCACAGCAGAGAGCTAGATTGGAAGAGGGGCAACCGGGACAGAATCCAGCACCCTGACCGGGACTAGAACCAGGGCTGCCGCACCGCAGGCGGAGGATTCGCCTAGTGAGATGCGGCGCCAGCCCAAATTCTGTAAAATTTCAACATCTGTGTATGTCTGTGCTTGTATTTAATGGCCATGGCTTCAAATAAAACCTTTTTGTGGCTAACTTTTTAATCACCAAGGAAGAAGAGAGACAGAATTGCTTTAAGAATTTATCCCATAAAGCATATTTTTAAAAATTAACCATTCTACAATGTTACAGTGATAAAGAAGAAGGCAGGAATAATGAGCATTAAATTAACCCCATATACACCTTTCAACTTGAATTGGAAGGACTCCAAATTTCAATGACAGCTTTCATAAGAAAAATAATAAGTTTCATTTCACCCAAGTAGACAACTCCCTGAAACATTTGGCACTTGAGAGATAAATCTTGACATTCAAAATGTGATAAATCTTGATTCCATCACAAATGTGAAAATATGATTACAGTCTCCCACCTTTTCCTTAAATCCTGTTTCCAAGCAAAGGTACATGTTTCCTTCAAAAAGAGAGTACTTCAAAAATTTTATGGAAAACTCAGTTTATTTTGGTGCAAAAACATTTGAAATCCATGCAGAGCAGGGTCTTCAATAAGCTCATGGATGCTGTGTATTATGAAAAAAATGTTCATGAATTTCAGTTTTTGCACCAAAATAAACATCTTTAATTACATTTTTCAGTGAACTTTTGAACTGTGTGTGTGTATACATATTTCAAGTTAATTCCCTTTCCAATGTGTTCCAAAAATAATTTTACTTAAATTTTCATGAACCTAAATTCTCTTATTGCGGGGATGAAAATGAATAGAAGCCCAAAGATGATTGGAGATCCAGTTGGCTCAGCACCTATGTCAAGATACACTCTAGCCGGCACCGCGGCTCACTAGGCTAATCCTCCGCCTAGCAGCGCCGGCACACCAGGTTCTAGTCCCGGTTGGGGTGCCGGATTCTGTCCCGGTTGCCTCTCTTCCAGGCCAGCTCTCTGCTGTGGCCAGGGAGTGCAGTGGAGGATGGCCCAGGTGCTTGGGCCCTGCACCCCATGGGAGACCAGGAAAAGCACCTGGCTCCTGGCTCCTGCCATCGGATCAGTGCAGTGCGCTGGCCGCAGCACGCCGGCCGCGGCGGCCATTGGAGGGTGAACCAACGGCAAAGGAAGACCTTTCTCTCTGTCTCTCTCTCACTGCCCACTCTGCCTGTCAAAAAATAAAAATAAAATAATAAAAAAAATATACACTCTAATGCCTCAGCATATGAGGTTCAAATATCTGCCTTATCTAAATGACAGACTGCTTCCTGCTACAAATATTTATGGTTATTGAAAAATGCTAAATTCGTAAAGATCAAATTGACAATGGGCTATTTGAAATAATATTCCAAGTTCTTCTAATGTTTCCCTCGTGCTGTCCTGATGAAACAGATCAAATTGTGAGGAAAAAGTTTGGGCCTGACATGGGAAGTGAGATACTCAGCAGACTCATAGAATGGCAGATGTCCTAAATAGCACTCTGGCCTCAGAATCAGCCCTAAAGGCATTCGGATCTGGCTGAAGAGCCCATGAGAGTATTTCAGGCATGGAAAGCCAAGACACTCTGGCAAAAGATCTCTGTGAGTGAGATCCCAGTGGAAAGAACAGGTCTTCAAAGAAGGAGGTACCTTTCTCTGAAGGGAAGAGAGAACCTCCACTTTGACTATGACCTTGTCTAAACAAGATAAGAGTCGGAGAACTCAGAGGGCTTCCATAGCCTTGGAAACTCATGACTGGAGCATAGGGAGATTACTGATGCCATAGACAGGAGTGTCAATTTGTAAAGTCAACAACAGGAGTCACTGTGCACTTACTCCTCATGTAGGATCTCTGTCCTTAATGTGCTGTGCATTGAGATTTAATGCTATAACGAGTACTCAAACAATATATTTCACTTTGTGTTTCTATGGGGGTGCAAACTGTTGAAATCTTTACTTAATGCATACTAAACTGATCTTCTGTAAAAAAAAAAAAAAAAGAAATTATCAATTGCCAACTTGACTCTCACTGGGATTAAACATGACAATAAGTCTGATCTGATTTCATCATCATTTAAAAAAATCATCTATTATTTTCCACTTTATGTTTCTGTGTGGGAGCAAACTGTTGAAATCCTTACTTAATGTATACTAAGCTGATCTTCTGTATATTAAGATAATCGAAAATGAATCTTGATGTGAATGGAAGGGGAGAGGGAGTGGGAAAGGGGAGGTTTGTGGGTGGGAGGGACGGTATTGGGGGGAAGCCATTGTAATCCATAAGTCGTACTTTGGAAGTTTATATTCATTAAATAAAAGTTAAAAAAAAAAAAGTTTGGGCCTGAGAACTAAAATATTTTTCTAATTAAAATGAGATTTAGAAAATATTAGGGAAGAAGAAAATAAATGCTTCATCCTTCCCTGGTTTCCAAGTCATCACAAATCATTTTCTAAGATATAAGTACATATATAAGCACACAATATAAGTATTGTGGAGTACAGAGCTTTAACATCTTTAAAGAGGCCGGCATCGTGGCTCACTAGGCTAATCCTCCACCGCCTGCAGCACCAGCAGCCCGGGTTCTAGTCCTGGTCGGGGCACCGGATTCTGTCCCGGTCACTCCTCTTCATGTCCAGCTCTCTACTGTGGCCCAGGAGTGCAGTGGAGGATGGCCCAGGTCCTTGGGCCCTGTACCCGCATGGGAGACCAGGAGCAGCACCTGGCTCCTGGCTTTGGATCAGCACAGTGCACCGGCTACAGTGGCCATTGGGGGGTGAACCAATGGAAAAAAGGAAGACCTTTCTCTCTGTCTCTCTCTCTCTCACTTTCCACTCTGCCTGTCAAAAAATAAATAAATAAAATCTTTAAGGAGCAAATATGAACTCACTTTCTCTAACATCCAAACTAGATCAAACTTACCCATTTGAGATTGTGAAGAGATAAAATTGAGACGTGCAGAAGCTCTGAAACTACCCTTGGTGGCACTCAGATTTTGTGACTCTAGCTCAATGGAAAATGATTCTTTGTCCTCTTGACAAATATAATGCAGGTTTTGTGAGTTGTCATCTGCATTCAGAATGGCTCTGTCTTGAATGTCACTCCATCATGGTAGACACCACTCTGAGCTGCTTTTGCCGTCACTGTTAACACTTCTATCAGACACTGACAACTGCTGTAGAAAACATTGCCTGAGATTCTAATTTACACAAATACAGTTAGGATCTGAAAAACGATTTCACAGTTAGATGTAGCATTCCAAAAAGACTGTATTCACACAAAGTAAAATCTATCCCCTATCCCATCTTCATCTCTTTGTGTGTGAATTCTGTGAAGTTTGGCTAAGGGAATGTTGATATCTTGCATAATAGCTCTAAGTTCTACAGTTTCTTCCAAAACTTGGCCTGTTAAAGGAAGCATTATATAATACAAGAGTAATGGAGGCTTTGGAAAGTAATTTGGGATTCAAGGTAAGAAATAGCCAAAATTACACCTTCTTAATATGTATTTTTAGCTCAAGTTTCTGGTCATGAATCTTTTTTCTGCTTTTAAAAGAAAAACCCATGCTGAGGAGATATATTTAAGAGGCAAACTGAGTTTTATGTGGCTTCCTACTATACTCTGAAATTTGGTATTTAGTGCAGAAATCTGTGCTTATATAATTACAACCAAGTGCCATTGTACTCATTATACTCATGCCCTAGCATTACTTCCTATCCTTATTCCACATTTCACTTAATTCATGAATGAATGAAACTTCTTGCCCCTCTGTTTTGGGTTGAAAAAGAATAGCTGAAATCTTGAGCAACTGGCAGCTGAAATAATTAACTCATCTCCCCAAGTTTCTAAGGTACTATTCAGAAGTGAAACATATATTAGGCAAAATCAGTTTTCCTATCTTATTACTTAAAAGTTTTGTGGTTTCCCAACCTACAGGAAAAATGGAGATCATCGGAAAATTCATCAAAAATGCAAATTTGAATGCTTGAACATCAAATACACTAAGTGTCTCAAGGACTGGGACGCTGTCTTTTAAATTGAACTGCAATTTTCTCCCTAAGAATTCTGATGCTCTTCAAGGGTTATGTGCCATGTGACTATAAGGCACTGGAGTGAAATTTGCAGAGCTTATGTCTGCAGGTTTTTTTCCACTGTAATAGGCATCCAGCATTAATCTACTATGTTTAATCAACCTAATATGAGCAAACTCATGGATATGCTTAGGTGAAAACCGTTTTATTTCGTATTTGTGATTCGTACTTGCATTAAGACCTTATTAAGGTGAATTGAAATAGGTCTGATCAAATAAGTAAACTATGCTCTTTAAAATGGCTCAATGTTTGTGAGAATATATGCTGTGAACAATGAGAATCCCAATTAAAATAGAAAATATTATCTCAAGCTAGTGCCTCTTGGAGTGTCAAACCTTATTTCAAATTCATCCATTTTTGTAGCTTACTAAAAAATAATATGTATTATGTACGTGTATGTGTCTTTTAGCATTTTGTGGCAGCTCAATGGCCTCTAAAACAGTTATTGTGTCATTATCTTTTCCATAAATTTTCAGAATATTAGAACAGAAAGGAGTTGTTTCCTTTAAAATCCCAACTGCCATGTTTGAATTGTTGTTGGGACTTACTGAGCATAAAAAACACACTGAACTTCTGCCTTTTAGATCCTGTTCAAGGCAAACATACTGATATGTGTGTTCTTATTTGTCCAGCAAGACACCTGCCTACAGCACAGTCAGGAAGTATACTTTGTAGAGTGTCGCTCCCCGTCTTTGTGGAGGAACGACACAGGACCCTGCGCTGTTCTTTTGTCTGCTCGGCTCTTCCCGGGTTTGCTGCTGGTTCTTCCCGGGTTGGCTACCGTCCCTTCCACCTCCATGGAAGGGCGGTTCCCCCTGCCACGTTCCCCACTTCCGTGGGGGAGCGGCACACCGCCGGCCGGCTCTCTCGGGGGCTGCACAGGTGTTCCTTCAGATAGATGTTACCTGATGCATGTTGTCTCTCTCCTCCTTTATAGTCCTCTTCCACCAATCCCAACTCTGCTACCCACACGCCGAGTAGGCTGCTCTCCTCCAATCAGGAGTAAGTCCTACAGCTTATTGGTTGAACTGGAGGCAGCTGTGTAGAAGCTGTTTCTCCCTTCTCAGAGCCATATTGTGGGAGAGCAGATGCATAGAATAAGTCTTAATTCCAGTAACTTAGTCTAGTCCGAGTTGCTCCCCACAGTGGAGGGAATAGGTAGGGAAGTGAGTCAGAGAAACCCCTGCCCTAACAGAGTTTTCTACCTCCTGAGGAGGACAAACTGAGCATGAAGTTACATATAAAATAAACACCATCAATGACAAATGAGAAGTGTGGCAAGAAACGTATCTTACAACAATGGATATCAAGCAGAATTTTAAAACGGAAGTAAGAGTTACCTAGTTCCCTGTGCCCAGAGAGTTCAAGGCCAACAAAGCAGCAAATGGTTTGAGGAGGGTCCATCTTGCCTACTTGTTAAATTGCTCTCAAATTGTTCTTAAAATGATATAAATTGCATGGGCTGGTGCTGTGGTATAGTGGGTAAAGCTGCCACCTACGATGCTGGCATTCTTTATGGACACCGGTTCAAGGCCCAACTGCTCCACTTCCAAACCAGCTCCCTGCTAATGTGCCTGGGAAAGCACCAGAGGATGGCCCAAGTCCATTGGCCCCTGAACCCATGTGGGAGATCCCAATGAAGCTCCTGGCTCCTGGTTTCAGTCTGGCCAGCCCTGGCCATTGTGGCCATTTGGGAATGACCCAGTGGATGGACGATGGATGGATATATATATATATATATATATGTGTGTGTGTGTGTGTGTGTATCTGCCTTTGAAATAAATTATATATATACACATATACATATAAGAATGAAAAAATTATAGTGGATTCTGAAACCATTTATAATTATAAAAGTAGCTACCATCCCTTGCCAGCTATATCTTTGGGTAGATTAATTATTCTCCTTAGAAATGTCTCCATCTGTTAAATGGAATTTGTAATAAGGTTTTAGTGAAGATGAAATGATCAAATAATGACTAGGAGATTACAGGAAATAATACTAAATATTTGCTTACATATGGAGCTAATAGCAAATCCGAGACCAGCTGAATTTTGCAAAGCTTATTTGAGTAAGATGATGAGCAGATTGTATTTATAGCCGGAGAAAAGACAGTGACATACAAAACAACCTGATTGGCTGCAGTTTAGCATTTGCCTTATAAAGTCATAATTTGGCAGCTTCCAGCCTCTGATTGACTGGAGGTTCAGCTGCTATGATTGGTTGAGAATCACTTGCTTGCTTACTTGGGTGTATGCTTAGGTTGGGTTCCAGTTTTTTCACCCTCAAACTATGATGCATTTACTATATTCAGAGGCTACTGTGGTACAGACTCAGCTCTCTGCTGTGGCGAGGGAGTGCAGTGGAGGATGGCCCAAGTGCTGGGGCCCTGCACCCCATGGGAGACCAGGATAAGTACCTGGCTCCTGGCTTTGGATCGGTGCGGTGCGCTTGCGGCAGTGTGCTGGCCGCGGTGGCCATTGGAGGGTGAACCAATGGAAAAAAGGAAGACCTTTCTCTCTGTCTCTCTCTCTCTCACTGTCCACTCTGCCTGTCAAAGAGAAAAAAAAAAGCAGATGCAGGCCAATTTTATTTCAGTTCAACAATTTGATATACAGTCTTATTTAATAAGTTCCTAACTCAGGTCCTAACCAAAGAGCTGGGATCCAATTCAGAGACTCTCCACACAGAAGTGCATTGTCAGGTGTTGTGGGACCCTGCCAGAAAGCTTATAAACACAAGAGTGTTGTTCATGATCCAGTAGGAGAAAAATAGAGAGAGGGGCTGACGATCTCAGAATCACTCTATTTCATGTTCAAAACTATAGGGCCCTCTTCACTGGAAAGGAAAAGCTTGCCTGTAAATTTCAGACAGCAAACTTGGGTTTAAATGCAAGCGGTAATAGGACAGGCAACAGGATAACAAGTGAAATTAATTTGGAAACTTGACAAAGTGTTTTGGAAAAAAAACTATCTTATTTGTTATTATACATGTTATCATTGGGATAAATCTCAAAGTTAGATTTTAAAATAATTGGATTATTTTATGTTTCAAAATCACATACAAGTAACCAGTCCAATAATTTTTCCATCAAAGCTCCTGATGCAGGAGGTAAACTGATTATTCAGAGAATGATATTTATGACATTTTGAGATTTCCAACGGTCTCTGGAACTGGCTAACACTAGAGATAAAACTTGAGTAGAAGGATTTATCACTCAACAAGGAATAGAGTTATTATATCATTAATTAATCATTAGGAGCAAATAGGAAATACTATCTGACACTAAGTCTCTTAAATTTATAATTTTAAAGAGAATCATATGTGGATTAATGGGCTATCCAACTGAAAGCAATTAATTAATGAATATTAACTGATTAACCCCAAAAAAGGAAAAAAATAAAACATTTAAATGAGGTTAAATCTATTCTCCTACTACTCTTACCATTATTTAAAGACATTTATTGGGCACTTACTATGAGACATACATTGTATTAGACACTAGGATCTGTTGTGGGTTGAATTGTGTATTCCCAAAATCAATACATCGAAGTCCTAACCTCAGTACATCTGAAGTTTTACTTAGTTGAAAATAAAGTCATTGCAGTTGTAATTAGTTAAGAAACTTAGATTAACAAATCTCACCGGAATAGAGTGTTTAAGAATCATTAAGATTTTTTGCCAAAGATAACTTTTGAATCATTTATTCAGAGTAATTTTTTTAACTTTTATTTAATGAATATAAATTTCCAAAGTACGACTTATGGATTACAATGGCTTCCCCCCCATACCGTCCCTCCCACCCACAACCCTCCCCTTTCCCACTCCCTCTCCCCTTCCATTCACATCAAGATTCATTTTCGATTATCTTAATATACAGAAGATCAGCTTAGTAAACATTAAGTAAGGATTTCAACAGTTTGCTCCCACACAGAAACATAAAGTGAAAAATAATAGATGATTTTTTTAAATGATGATGAAATCAGATCAGACCTATTGTCATGTTTAATCCCAGTGAGAGTCAAGTTGGGAATTGATAATTTCTTTTTTTTTTTTTTAACAGAGTAATTTTATCCCATTGCTTGTCCTGCTACCTCCTGAATTTAAATCCAAATTTACTGTAAAATTCCCAGTTTTCTTTCCCGGTAAGTAGTGCCCAACAGTTTTGAACATGAAAAGCAATAATTCTGAGAAGCAAGAAGTCCTACTTGAGTACTGTGGGCCCCTAGTTCAAAGTGACTGGTGTCCCTATGAAAAGAGGAAATATGGACACAACCACCACCACCTACACACACACACACACACACGCGCGCGCGTGCACGCGCACACACACGAACACTGCATGAAAATAAAGACAGAGACTGGGGTGATCACCAGAGTTCTAGCATAGTAGTAGGAGCTTAGGAAGCGGCAAGGGACAGATTCTTCCTCACTGCCCTCCAGAGGCACCAACCCTGCCAGCACCTTAATCTTGGACTTTTGGAGTTCAAAGCTGTGTGATGAAGCGGTTCCGTGGGGTAAGCCAGGCTGTTGCTGGTACTTTGCTATGGCAGCCCCGGAGAACTAATATATGCTCAGAGCATGAAACCCTTTAGCCTTTGGTGCTTAGATTGCTATGGCTGGGCTAAATCCATAAGCTTTCCCATATTTTAGCCTCAAAGGACTTTATGGATATTGCTTTCCCTAAGCAACACAAATGTAGATTGATAGCTAAAAGAATAAAACAGAAAAATACTAATCCAAAGGCACCAGTTTATTAATCAGAAACAACCCATGCTCTACGTCTGATTTTCTCCATTTTCTTTTACACTTCTCTGCCTCACTCTTCTCTGTTCCCTGGTTGGTGAGCTTAATGGACCACATCAGTCAGGATCCATTGTTCTCTGTTTTCCTGGTGCACTTGATCAATCGGAGGCACTGGAAGTTCAGCAGGGAGCAGAGCAAAGCCCATTAGCTTCTCCTTAATAGCCTGTGGTATTGACAGTGTTAGGGTCTCTACACATGCTCCTCTCCTTGCCTTCCCTAAATGGGGTCCAATAGCATTTCCCCCTCCTTTTACTCTTTGAGACTAGGTATGATCACAGCTGGTCCCTGGTAACTGTTCCATAGTAACTGTTGCTAGGCCCTAGGAGTTCTATACTTTCCTGTTTCTACCTTTAACCCTGCACCCAGTTGTAAGTGATCTGATTTCATTTTCTCTAAAATGACCTTTTTGTGTCTGTCAGCAATTCCCTTCCAGAACTGTGGTTGATAAGAGATTTTTTTCCAGGAATGTTCATAGGACACACACCCTCAAACTGGGATTTCAGCACCAAAGTCTCACAAATTTGATAAGCACACAAATAACCTATTTGCCAGGAGGTGAGATGATGTTTCCACAGCTACCATGGCATCATGATTTTTCAAATTATCAGAGGTGGCAGACCACAAAGTACAGTGGAAAGCAGCTTTGGGTGATGAGTTTGCTGTTGTATTTAATTGCTACATTAACTTTATTGATTTATAAAGCTGAAGTAGGTTTGTTATTTCTAACTAATATACAACCACACATGCAAGTTCACTCAAAACTTGAGATTCCTTTTCAAAGTGCAAGAACTTCTTTGTTTTTTTCACATAGCTGGAGTGCAGACATTAAGGTGGATTAGATACACACAAAGCCACCTTACAAGTCCTATAGAGATATAAAGCCATTAAAGGCATAATTTCTTCAGATCTCACAAGCTAACTTTAAAACCAATGTTTAGAAAGAAGTAGAATCTTGAAAATCTGGATGGGTAGTCTTGGTAAATAGCTCTTTTTGACCACTTTCTGTGGATATCTGGAAAGAGAACTAAATTACCTGATGTGAAATCCACATTGATTCATAGTCATCTGATGATGGCTTAGTGACTGTTCATGTTGCTGGAGCAGAGGATGAGTGACTAGGGAGCCTGTGAGAGAAGGCTGTGTATAAACATCTCAGAGTGGACAGAGTATGGAAATGGGTCACATACATTCCCTCCAGTGAGGCGAAGGCTCATCAATCAGGTGATTAAAATTACCTGTTGCAAGGACATCAGTCAGCTTCTATCCCTGGCCACTAAATGGCTTGTTTAATGGGTCCATTTAAAAAGTGGCCACGATGACAAGGGTCGAAGCTATGAATGAGCTGAGTCAAGTGAGCCTTCTTTCACTGATGCTGACCTGGTCACTGACATTCCCACAGCAGAAGTGAAAAGTAAGGGAAGAGCCAGCTGCTCATGAGGTGAACATTGATTATTTTACACCTCTTTTACCACAAATGTTGCAAAATAGATTTACGAGAATAGATTAATATACTAGCGCAGGTTTTCCTTTGTGCCCACAAATTCTATCAATATTTCTCTTCATGGTCTAACGAAAGGCATTAGTGTCAGAAAGAAAGAAAATTAAAAGAGGGAGGGGACACACTTTACAGTAGCAAAGGACCTGCACCAAGAAGTACCCTGGTCTTGACATATTCCCCAGAAGACAGGTTGTTGAGAATGTGGTGAGTTGACCACCAAAAGCTTGGAATGCCAGTAGGTAAATGAAGACAATCTGTGAATGTGTAGTGCGGTTCTTATAGAAAGTATAATATGCTTTAAACCATAGACAGTGGATGGTACTACCTTCTCTGCAGATACGGTTCATGGACCTAGGAAACCAGGAGCCTATGTGGGAATACCTCTCTTATTATCACAGTAATAGCTACTACTGTGTACTATAGAAATGGCCCCAGTGTTTGGAAAGCAAGTACTCACATAATAAAATGTTTCTACCGTGGAACACGGTGACGATTCCATGGAAATAGAAACTGAGAGTTCCCTTGGGATAATTTGGGTTCCTTATTTTGATGAATCAGCAGGCTAGGAGTCTGTTACTGCTTTGAATAGTTCAATTACCAAGGAAAATTTTGATATTTCCAACTAGTGGCAGAAAAGACAAATTTGAAATCCAAGCAACTCACAACTGGTGTACATCAGTACAGCTATTCTCATTTTATTGCAAGGGGAAATTGAAACAACATAATAAGTGGACAGTGACCAGGGCCTTGGGTCATGCTGGAGTGAAGACTTGTGACACATTAAAGGATAAAGAACTCATCAATTAATGCTGCCAGAAAATAAAAAGAACATAAAATTTGTGATCAAAGGATGAAGGTATACTTTCCAAGAAGCCTTGTAACTTAAGCTTGGTAATAAGCTACAGAAGTGGGCATGGGGATCACTTACATTTCATATTAATTGCCACTGTCTCCTTTTCATCCACCCCTACTGCCTAACATCTCATACATAGGGAACAGAGGCCAATAATAACATTACACTTAAGGATCCTGGTGGGATTCTGACTGCATTGACTTCTCCTCAAAGTGATGAAGTGCTTAACAGTTCCTGCTTCCCGGTGTTTGGGGATTATCTTCCCTTGCTGCAGATTTGTCTGTCTCAGTGAAGAACAGGATAAATGCAATTTAGAAAATGGGGTTGGCTGTGCTGGTGAGTCATCATTTCCTTTGACCTTTTCTGAATCCAATCTCTACCCTAATCTTTGCCCCCAGAACTTTCTTCCTTGAGACATGCTTCTCTCTGGCATCTTACTGGTTTCAGTCAATAGCCAGTATTAGCAGGAGAGCAGATTAGAAGGCAGTTATGAGGTACTGATTGTAACAACACTTGAATCCCCACATTCTCAGGTCATGATTGACATTAGCTTTTCTGGGTGGCCATGGCTACAATTAGGGAGCCCGTGTCCTCCAACTACAGCCATACTGGGTTCTGGTACTACCACTCTCTCCCTCACTCCATCAGTCAGGACTTCCACTTGTTGAATGTCTCCAAATGCATCACTATCCCTTCTTGCTTCTCTTAATTCTACCCACATCTCTGGAATAAATCCATTTTTTTAACTTACATCAATTAACCCTTTCAGGTTCTGGTTTTTGCTAGAATCTGGTTGAATAAATTTATGCTGGACAAAACATTCTTTGTGACCCACTCATGTAGATCAAAACCTACTTGGGCATTAATAGAGATTAACAAATTTAAAGACAAAATTACAACAGATAATACTGTGAAACAGGTTCAACAGTGTTGCGGTGTAGCAGGCACCAGTCCAAGCCCCAGATGCTCTACTTCCGATCCAGCTGGCCCAGCCCTGGCTGGTGGGGCTTCTAGGGAGTAAGCCAGCAGATGGAAGATTCTCTCTCTCTCTCTCTCTCTCTCTCTCTCTCTCTCTTTCTTCCCCCCCTCTCTCTGTGTCTGTATGTGTATGCGTGTGTGTGTGTGTGTGTGTATGGTATAACTCTGACTTTCAGATGAAGAAATAAATCTTTAAAAAATGAGCTCTTTTGACCAGCAATGTTATTTACAGAGAGAAAAAACAATTCTGAAGAAGATATATGCCCTGAGAACAGATGCATTGAGGGTAGCACTATTCCGGGCATTATGTTCTATAACCAAGATACTAACTCTGTGAAAAGTGGTTGCATTCACACTAAACCAGTTGTCATGAGAGCCTATGTACAGTATGCTTGAGTAGGATGATTTGATGAAAATAGCATAATTATAAAAGTGTCAAAATCCAGTACACTGGAATTATAACATGATATTTTCCACTTTACACATTTGAAAATCTATATAAATTTTACACCAGAAAAATAGCCATCAGTTCCTTGACCAACTGACATATTTTTGCTTTTTTGTTTTGTTTTGTTTTTCTGCTGCTTTAGGACAATGATAATGATCTATTATATGAAGCCTGAACTGTTCTTTTCAGTATCATCCTTTAGGAACCTACATAACTAATTCAAAGTACTTAACTAGAATCCTGGTTTGGTATTTTGGTTTTTTTTTTTTTTTTTTTTTGCCTTTAGGGAAGGAAACAGTGAAAAAGAAACTTTGAGAATATTATACCAAGTTAATAACCACCACATATCAACTCTTATTGCCCATTGTCTTTCTCAAGAAACAGAGTTTTATGTTTCTCATTTAACCTTCCAGTTTTGCTTTTTGAGGGCTAAACATGATCTTGTTGAAATATACTCTGAATTTAATAAGAAAATGATCAATTTTAAAGCCAAAGAAACGGCTAATGGTATCATAGCAGAAAGATACATAATGTTCAATACATGCTATAGTAAAAAGGAAGCTCTGGTAGCTATTTGCTGCAACTGAGAAAGTTTCCAATTTCTTCCTATATTCTGGACAATGCCACTGTAACAAACTTGTCAGCCTTAGCCAATTTGTGTTTTTATGACTCAGAATAGATGTGCATCAAAGAAATCTTCCTTTGAGATCAATGATAAAAGACTATTCAAAGCAAACTGAATCCATCATCAAATAACTTATATTTTCTTTTAAAAAATGGAAAAAGAAAACAATGTTCTTTCTTGCAATATATTTTCAATGGTATGTGGAGTAGCTTTACTATTTGTTTCTGTGGGAATACTATAGTATCTGACTTATTCTAGTAGAACAGACAACCTTCTGTCAAATTTAAATGAGATAAAATAGGAAAGTTACAGCAAGTCTATATCAAGGGCTCCTTCTCAAGAAAAACATATACTCAGAATCGAAAATCCATAGCTATTAATTTCAATAATTCCAGGGCCAGGAATAACACATAATACAAATTATAGAATTATAGTCTGCCTTGTGGGCCATAGATGCCATTCCCAGACCCATTCCCTGTCTTTCAAGCTAACCCCTTCCTATTTTTATCTGTACGGTTTCATCTCTTAGGTTCTTCTTCAGTTTGGCCCATTCAATAGTACTTGGGCATCCAGTATAATTAATCAAGATATAAATGTAAATTAAAAGCACAATGAGATACTGTATCCTAGCAGAATGGATAAAATTATACATTTTTAAAATTCACAATACCATCACCTATTGATATCAAGTGTTGATAAAGACATGGCACTAGAATTCATACATTTTTGATTGACTGTGAACAAGCACACACATTTTTGAAACCTGCTTGACAGTCTCTTTTAACAATCAAACAGGCATATTATGTCTCAAATTTATTATATATAATCTATAATGAGAAGAAATTAGTATTTTGAACATCAAAGGGCTTGTAAAAGTGAAGAATATTCTTGATCAGCTCTTGTCCTGACTGTTGATGTACAATGTAATACTTTATCCATTTTAGTATTTTTTTCTAGTACTATTGGTTGAACTCTGTAATTAACACACAATTATTCTTAGGTGTTTAAATTTTAACAGAAAAGTGATCTCTGTTAAATATAAGAGTGGGAATAAGAGAGAGAGGAGATGTACAATTTGGGACATGCTCAATTGGACTTGCCCCAAATGGTGGAGTTAGAAATGTGCCAGGGGATTCCAATACAATCCCATCAAGGTGGCATGTACCAATGCCATCTCACTAGTTCAAGTGATCAGTTTCAGTTCACAATTGATCACACTTATAGGTCTAAGAGTCAAAGGGATCACACAAACAAGACTAGTGTCTGCTGATACTGATAGAATCAAAAAGGGAGAGAATGATCCATCATGGGAAGCGGGATACACAGCAGACTCATAGAATTTCAGATGTCCTAAATAGCACTCTGGCCTCAGAATCAGCCCTTAAGGCATTCGGATCTGGCTGAAGAGCCCATGAGAGTATTTTAGGCATGGAAAGCCAAGACACTATGGCAAAAAGAAGAAGAAAAAGAGGAAGAAGAAGAAGAAGAAGGAGGAGGAGGAGGAGGAGGAGGAGGAGGAGGAGGAGGAGAAGGAGAACGAGAAGGAGAAGGAGAACGAGAAGGAGAAGGAGAAGGAGAAGACCTAAATGAAAGATCTCTGTGAGTGAGATCCCAGTGGAAAGAACGGGGCCATCAAAGAAGGAGGAAAGCAGTACCTTTCTCTGAAGGGAGGAGAGAACTTCCACTTTGACTATGACCCTGTTGGAATAAGATCAAAGTCGGCGAACTCAAAAGGCTTCCCATAGCCTTGGCAATTCATGACTAGAGCCTAGGGAGATTACTGATGCCATAATCAAGAGTGTCAAATTGATAAGTCAACAACAGGAGTCACTGTGTACTTACTTCTCATGTGGGATCTGTCCTTAATGTGTTGTCCAATGTGAATTAATGCTATAACTAGTACTGAAACAGTATTTTACACTCTGTGTTTCTGTGTGGGTGCAAACTGATGAAATCTACTTAATATATACTAAATTGATCTTCTGTATATAAAGATAATTGAAAATGAATCTTGATGTGAATGGAATGGGAGAGGGAGCGGGAGATGGGAAGGGTGTGAGTGGGAGCGAAATTATGGAGGGGGGGAGCCATTGTAATCCATAAACTGTACTTTGGAAGTTTATATTTACTAAATAAAAAAGTGAAGAATGTTCATCACAGTCATTTACACAAATCAAAGTTTTAAGCAACCTTTATGTCAAACAATGGTAGAATGGGAAAATGAATCATTAATCAAAATGTGAAAATGAGATATTGTTACAGATAAAGGCATGAATGCAGTGGTCAGGTGTTACGGTCCCTGTGCTGCCATTTTTGATGCCCTCATCATATTTTGGAGACTAGTTAGACTCTCAGCTACTTTAATTCTGATCCAGCTCCTGCTATTGTGGGTTGGAAGATGCCAATGATAACTCAACTGCCTGAGTCCTTGCCACCCACGTGGGAGACCCAGATGGAGCTCCAAACTCCTAGCTTCAGCCTGTATCAGTCATAGCCATTGCAGCCATTTGGAGAATGAAGCAGCAAATAAAAGATTTCTCTCTCTCTTTCTCACCTTCTCTCTGCTTTTTGAATAAATAAATAAATTTTTATTTTAAAAACATGAATATATATCACACATATAAGATTGATCTAAAGAATACATAGATGTTATATTAATTAATACATAGTCCAAAATAAACAAAGCAAATTTGTGATGCTAGAGAGTAAAACAGTGGCTATGCTTGAATATGTATCAACTGATACATGAAATATGAGAGTATATGTGTGCTTGAAAATATTCAACTACTTTATCTGGGTGGTATTAACTGGATATGTATATACTTGTAAAAATGTAAAGACAAAATTTTCAGAACTGTATTATATAATATATTCGAGGCCGGCGCCGTGGCTTACTAAGCTAATCCTCCACCTGCGGCGCTGGCACCCCAGGTTTTCATCCAGGTTGGGGTGTCAGTTCTGTCCCAGTTGCTCCTCTTCCAGTCCAGCTCTCTGCTGTGGCCCAGGAAGGCAGTGGAGGATGGCCCAAGTGCTTGGGCCCTGCACCCGCATGGGAGACCAGGAGGAAGCACCTGGCTCCTGGCTTCAGATCGGCACAGCGCGCCAGCCTTGGCTGCCATCTGGGGGGTGAACCAACGGAAAGAAGACCTTTCTCTCTGTCTCTCTCTTTCACTCTCTAACTCTGCCTCTCAAAATATATATATATATATATACATATATATACATATATATATGATTATTGTATTGTAGAGCAAAATTGACATTTATTGAGTTATATATTTCACTTCATTCTCACAACTGCTATTTGAAGAATATATTATTGTATATTCCTTACAGGTGATAAATGGGATGTGTAAAGATAGTATTATAGAGGTCTCTAACATTTGGGAAATCTTTTACTCACTTCAAAATTCTCTTCATCCATGATTTTTGATAATTTGACAATACATTTTGTTGAAGATCTCTGTGTTTAACCTATTTTAAGTTCTTTGAACTTTATGAATCTAAACCTGCATTTTCCTCTCCACATTTGGGAATATTTCTTTCATTGTTTCTTCAGATAATGCTATTCCCCCCTTCTCTTTGTCTAGTCCTAATGAGATCCCAGAATGTTTATACTAATTCGGTTGATGGTGTCCCATTAGCAACTAAGGGGTTCTTCATGCTCTTCATTCATTTTTATTTTGTTTCTGATTAGATAATTTCAAATGATCTGTATTATAGCTCACTGATTCTTCCTTCTGCTTGTTCAAGTCTGCTATTGATGTTCTCTAAGGAATTTTTGAGTCGGTTGTATTTTCAGTTCTGTTTGATTGTTCTGTTTGCTTTCTATCTAATTATTGACTTTCTGATTTTGCTTATTTATTGTCTTCCTTGGTTTCATTTACAGTCATTGATTTCCAGTTTTCTGATTTCATAATGCTGTGCATACATTTTAAAGGTTATTCTGTATTTTGATTTTTTGGTTTTCTCCTGGACTAATAATATGTGGTATGATAGTCTTTTGTGACGCTATGCCATGCCAGTGAAGTATAGCACCCATTAGTCACAGAATCATGAAAGCAAATAACCAGTACCATACAGTATATTGTTGCTAAATGATGATGTTTTGTAGATTAGGGATATAGAATAATTTTTAGAGTAACAATATTTTCAACTTTTGATGGCTTGCTCAAGCTGTAACCTCTAAGCTGAGGAATATCTATAGCTGTCTTTTGTCTTTCCTTGAAACTCACTGAGTAACTTTAATATGATTATTTGAATTCTTTGTTAGGATTTGGTAGATGTCTCTTTCTCGGGGTCTAGTTACTGGTGCACTATTTTGTTCTTCTGGTGATCTTGTGGTTATTCACAATGCTTGTGGCTTTGCAATGGTGTCTGTACATGTGAAGTGGTAAAAACCTCTTGTAGCATTTACAGAAGGTCTTTGGCAGCGATACATTCATCTTATCCAGAGAACCTATGTGGGTTGTCTGCCAAGTCCCAGAGATGGGCTTGATGCGGTTGTCATGAAGTGACAAGGTCTAGTGAATCAGTCAATGGACAGATGGACCAGGGTTAAGAGACCATTAGGTGTCCATCAAGTTTCTGTATACATGGAAAATCCAAGAGTATAGGTCTATGAAGACTGGTCAGGAACCTGAAGTGATGGTGTATAAGAGTCTACAATGGTAAATCTCAATCCTGGGTCCATGGAGGCCATGATGGTAATGGTGGCTCTGTAATATAGGTCTGTAGGAGTGGGTCTGAGTTCTGAATCAATGAGGACTGTGGCAGGCTTAGAGCCTAAGTCTACAGTAGCAATTCTGGGTTCTGGATTCATAGGTGTTGGTCTGGAATTGGAGACCCCCCTGGAACCTGAGTCTGCATAATATACCTTGAGCCTGAGTCTACAGGACCCAGCCTAGAGGTAGCATCTGCTGGTATTGGCCTGGAGCTTAATCTCCCAGTGTCAGAGTCTGGGTCCACAGACACCAGCCTAGACTCTTGAGTTCTGAGGACCAACCTGGAGTCTGGGGGTGTGGGGACGAATCTGGTTCTGGAGAAAGCCTAGTTATAAGGTCTGCAACAAACTTGGGCTCTCATCTCACTCCTCGCCCATGTAAAATATATCTCTCTATGGCTGTGCTGTGCATGCTTGGGGGAGAGGTAACATAGATAATGTAAACTACTCTTTCTACTCTCTTCAATATGAATTTTATTTCTGGGTTCCATCAGTTGTTGTAAGCTCTCATCTGTACTGTTTGGCTCTTGTGAAGATATTTTCATGCATGTATGGTTGTCCAAGTTGATATTACTTTGAAGGGATAAGCTCTGGAAATGCCTGTCTACCACCTTAGTGATCTATTCATAGTCCCAAGTCTACCTGAAATGTCCTTAAAGATTAAGACAAAATAATTTATAAACTTACTGAGACACAAATTGAATCTTTGGTCACTTATTTAGGGATTCAGTTTAACTGATTTAATATTTGAATCTTAATTCTACTTTGCCAATCTTTACCCTTCATTTCAAGTACAATAGATATTTTTAAATAATCAATCATTAATACATATTAACTGGAATCCAAATTAATTAAATCCCCAAGAATTTATGTACATGGATGATAGACCCTCACCCTCAATTATTGTAATTGAGAATTTCTCAGTGTAGTCCCAGCAAATGCCAAGCGCACTTCCTTCCTTGACTTCTATGAAATTGCAGACATAGAGTGGCGGTGGGGACTAAAGGCCAAACACGCTGTCCTTCAGTAAACCTTTTAGCCATCAACTCTCTTCAGTGACATACTGGGCACTTGTTTTTTTTTTCCCAACAGGGTCTTATTCTTCTGGAACAGACTGTTTTCATGCTCCGTACTTTTGAGTATTTAAGAACTTCATTTTCATGCACTTAACATTTCTTTCAAATCACAGACTTCTATTCATTTGGAAATATTCCCAAAACTCATTTCCTAGGACCTTGCAATTTCCAATTTCTTTTTACATGTAATGATGACTAAAATGTCCACATCTCATGAATTGGTGCCTTTCTTTCACTTAAAAGTATGCTTTGAAAATGTATTTCTCAGAGCTGCCATTCAAAATTTTGGTTGACTAAACTGAAGATGAGGTGACATACATCTGGTGAAGCCATGGTGGGAAAAAGAAAAAAAACCCGAGCTATGGTATGGGTAATAATTGATTTTGGAATGTAATAAGCTTATTTCCTGATTTTCCCATGCATAAAACACTCTATGACAACTAATCTATATGTCAAAGATATTAATAGGAAAGCCAAAACAAATTCCTTAGGTTCTTTATTCTATCACTAACATCAGTAGTATTGTGATATTATTAGGTCTGATCTTCTGGATCTTTTAAGAAAATATAAATAAATAACTTAAATATTAAGCCTGAAATTAGAAAACTTACTGTGATAAAAAAAAAACCTTTTTATGATTGATTGATTTAAAATGCAGAGTCACACTGAGAGAGAAAGAAATCTTCCATCCACTGATTCACGCCCCATATGGGAGTGAACAACAGCTGAAGCTGGGCCAGTCTGAAGCCAGGAGCTGGGAACTGCACTCCTTTGAGCTGGTAGGGTAGGTGGAGCAATATGACTCACTGAATCTGAGCTCATACCTCCTGGTATGTGGACCATGACTCCAAAGCCCCTGAGGTTTCATCATGACTTCATGTGGATATAGCTCTCTAGAAAGCAAAGTTGTCCTTGCTATGATATACTACCTCTGGAAACTTAGCTGAAGGCACCTTGGTCTCATCATGGCTTCTGAAACACAGGGCAGTATGGCTGGTTGTAGAGCAGGTTAGTATAGAAAAATCTCAAGGATCTTTGCAGGAGTCCCAGAAGGCCCGTGAGCAAAATATCTGTTCTGTACAATATCACTAATTAAACACTTTTGCCTTACTCCTTCTCTTCCTCTGTCAGACACCGACTGAGTCAATATAAAGGACATTGTCTGTCTTCTTCCATACAAATATTCCTTCCTCTAGAAAAACAAGTTACATGACTTGGCATCTTGACTTCCTACTGGAAGAAACTCCAGGATGTAAGTCCTTCTAATTTAGACTTTGATATGCTCATTCAATGAAAAATTAATTTGGAATTTGTTTTCAAATAACACTGACTTCACCGAAAAAAAATATGTTTTTGCATATTGGAAGTTAAATCTTGCCCTAATTCTCCACTTATCATTCCATGACCAAAAATCTTGCTAACACTGTAGACTGATGAAAAGTCAGGGCAAAGGCCAGGTGCTTCAAACAATGGGAATTTTCATTCACAATTTCCCAAATATCACTACTTAGTTTCATCTCGCATGAATTTAACATTGAGGCTCTGCTAGTCAAATTTAATTCCTCTGCTTCTGCGTGTTCATGTTACAATTTCTTTCAAGATCCTTCTCAAATATTAGCTAGTTCATGATTCAAAGAGCAGACACAATCTGTGTTACCTCCAATATGTCTCCTCTTTCTTCTCCGTATTTTGCTTTATAATGTTTATCATAATCATTCTCAAACTATAGTAACAATTACATCTGTTCTTCCTCTCCTGCTAGATTCTACAATCCTTACACACGTGAATTATCTATCAGTCTGACTTAACTATCCCTTCTAAGATTTTAGACAAGTCACTAAAATTGTTGACTAAAGGCCATTTTACCAGCAAAATGATAATAATATCAGGAAATAATTATGAATTCTACAATAAAGCTTCTGACATTGAGAGTCCAACATAATGAGTCATAATGAATGATAAAGTTAATATTTCTATCAAAACATAATTTAATATAAAAATCTAAGGAAATGAAACCAAATAAACCATGTCCTTTTATACATGGTCTCATGGAGTATACAGTTATCCCTTTTTACAAAATCTGAACAATTATGAGAACAGAGGCAAAATAAAACTTTCTCCTGTATACTGCCTTCCTAAAAGTTTTTTTTTAACATAAATATTGTTTTGCTTGTTTTTTTTTTCAGTATCTTTAGAGCAAGTGGATTGGGCTGGAAAACTGAAAATTCAGAAATAAAGAAAGAGGCACTTGCTCCAGGTCGCATACTGACTAGTTAGAAAGGGGAACACTCTGAGAACCAAATCTATGCTCCTTGCTTTAAGTCTTCTCTTACCCACCCGGAACAACAAACCTGTGAAGCTGATAGTTTGCTCATGAGACTGCTATTCTATTTGGGTTAGCCTGTTTGAAAGTCTGTTTTTCTATTTATGTCAGTTATTAGTAATAACGATAATAGCAAACTCTCTATTATGCAGGACTTGCCAGAAATAAATCCCATGCTGCTCTGGGAATCTGGATGCATGCCTGTAACATCAATAACTGATAATCTACCATTCTACTTGTCACTCTCACAAAAGAGATTAAACTCCTGTCATTTGAGAATAGATTCTGGCAATTGGAGCACTAGATTTTCCTCACTAAGGGCCATTCACTCTTTATTGCCTTGGGCCAGTAATCTGCTTCTCTTCTCTTGCCCAGAGACTTGCCTCCACCTCATAATGCAATCTAATAGTGGCAAACTGCTATGAAAAGAAACACATGCAGCACTATTCAGAGATTTATATGCCTTGGAGGAGAAGGGAAAGGGTGTTCTCCCTTTCTCCTTCTCTCACTGCTTCCTTCCCTCCACTCATCACTGTATCTTTCTTTGGCTCCTTCCCACAAGGCATTTTAACAACCAAGAGCCTTCAAAATGAGACTTTCCAGTTACATTTTCAAAGATTTCTTTTTTGTTTTTGCAGACTAAGTATGGAAAACAAATAAGAACAATGTTTAAAACTTAATATATACACATTATATTCATATATATGAGTATATAATACATGAAAACATTGTAAAAGTGAGCCCAGGTAGGCTGGAATTTTGCCTTCTAGACAAATTCTATGTGCAAACTCTCCAGGTAAAATTCAATCCTCCAAAAAGAAATTCTGTCTATTTTTGTACCATTTGGGAGCATTCTTGCAAAAGTGTTTGATATGTTCTTACATTGCAAAAGCCAAGCTGCCTTGACACAAAGTTTACAGAGGAGGATTATCTTGCTCTAAAATATAGTAGTCATTGCTGCAACTCTACTGAATGGAGATGCATGTTTTAATCATGAAAACAATTGAACAAAGCAGATCACTTTTGATCCATGTCTTCCTGATCATTTAAACAAACCTTTGATGGCCTTGAGCCGATTACTCTGGATTGGAGCAGCTTTATACAGGGCACTACTTTCTGGTTTCCCCAGAGACATCCAGTGTTACTTGTTAAACAATAATCAAGTCAGCAGTGTCACCTCAAATACATAGTTAATTCACAAATAAAAACTCATGTTTAAGAAAATAAGTGTATCTACAATTTCCCAGAGTCAGGATTTACATGAGGTTCCACTGCTTCTATAGAAGTTTTAGATCTCTATGCCAGCATTCACTGGCATATACAGCTGATCACTCAGTGCATATTATTGAACATGCATGCATGCTACGCCTTCCACAGATCTTTTATCACATCTATTGTACATATGTAAACATACACACACACACACACAGCCCTATACTGACTCAAAGCCCCTCTGAGAATCTGGCTTTGCCATTCCCTGTCCAAATGTTCCTGAACATAGGATAGGGTCACATCCTGATAACTTCATTGTAAGTTGAACATTTTTCTAAGTTAAAATTGTATGTAAGATGTGTAACCTACAAAACGTCATAGATTAGCCTAGCCTAACTTCAACATGCTCAGAACATCTGTATTAAGCCTTTAGCTGGGAAAAATCTTCTAACACAAAACCTACTTTGTATTACTGTATTTACAGTCTCATAAGATTTATTGAATGCAGTCCACTCTAGAATACAGTATCAGCTGTCTAACTCTGTGTTCACGGGGCTGTGAACATGGCTCACTGCCACCACCATTGCCCAGCACCACAAAAGTGTAAAGATCTGCCTATCGCTTGCAGAGGGAAAGACCAAAATTCCAAATTTTAAGTATAGTTTTCTACCAAATGCTCATTTCTTTCACACCATCATGAAGTTCAAAAAATCATAGTATGAACCATCTGTATAAGTTGTCAAAATATTGTAAGATTCATTGGATGGGAGCACAATTTATGATTGTGCATGAGTTTTAGGGGTTGAGTAATTCTGATGAGTCAAATGGGTTCACAAAAGCATCTGCAGCCAGCTGTGTGAGAACTAGTTGGTCTTGGGTGGGATCTGACTGAACAAACTGCTGACTAGTCTAATTTAGGAACGATGGGTGATGTTGCTCTGTTCATGTGTCTCATCTTCTGTTAGGATAGCGGAGGTATGTGATAGCAGTCAGTTAAAGTAAGAAGAGAGCCAAACCCAATATGGGATATTCTTTATGCCTTTGTTTGTCTGAATGTTTATAAATAAGGCCACAATGATTCCACCTGTCCTTTTGTACAACTTTCTTTGAAATGTTTGTTATACACCTCTTGAATCTGGAATAGCCTTGTGTGGAAAAAAATAAAAATAGTGACTTTTGTTCTAAGTTGCTAATTTGGGAAATGGTTTCTCACACAACAATACTAGATAAGTAAAGCATATTATTATGCATTATGTTTAATAATACTTTGCTGATAAAATCATTTCCCATGATTATTTCCTGAGACAATGCATGGGGCAAGAAATCCCACCGACAGTGTAAAGAGTGACAAATTAGCAACTTTAATGTCATAAATCTACTCTGTAGGAATTTAAAGAAAAAGAAACTAATGATAGAAAGCTTAATGGATCCACACAATGCCATGCATTTAGTGACAAAAGTGTTGACCCTTTGCCAGTTCTAGTCCTGGCTGCTCCACTTCCGATCCAGCTCTCTGCTATGGCCTGGGATAGCAGTGGAAGATAGCCCAATTCCTTGGGCCTCTGCACCTGCGTGGGAGACTGGAAGAAGTCCCTGGCTCCTGGCTTCTGATCGGCACAGCTCTGGCCGTTGCAGCCAATTGGGGAGTGAACCAGTGGATGGTTCTACCTCTCTCTATGTGTAACTATGACCTTCAAATAAATAAATCGTTAAAAAAATAAGAAAAAAAAAGTGTTGACCCTTGCTCATTTTGTTGCAAAGGCCTATGCTCCGTCTCTTCCACCCCTGAGGATGACCTGCAACAGAAGGATCCAGAACTTCAGCTTCTGACGCTGAGACCTAGGGTGTGACTCACTCCTGCATTACTCCTCCACCAGATGGCCCGCAGAGCATTCAGGACCCAAGACCAAATCTAAACTGAAATGGGCAATGACTGTGACCCTTCAAGCTTGACAGCATTTTTGACTGATCATCAAATTGCCCTGGTTAATAATCTGACTCCGATACAGTACTTACTCTATTTCCAGTGAAAGGGCTCTGACCTTATTCCAAACATCTGGTTTCTCACATCGTGTGCTCCAATTCTTCTAAATGGAGTTCCATCCCAAAATGCCACTTCTGGTAATTGACCTATTTCTTCATTGTTCTCTGCTTTTTCCAGTCCCAATCAGAGATCAGAAACATTTTCCTGATTCAAATAATTCTGTCCAAAGCCCTATTACCATTTTCAGACCTTTTGAGTGCTACTTGCCTAGATTCCCCAAATTTTTTTTCAAGCCAACTACCCATCAATTACCCCTTTCTTCATATTGAATAGGATACTTGAATATTAGCATTTAAACCTTATTGCTACTTGCTGCCCTGCATTTATATGCTGCTAAATCCTAAAATAGAGTATTTTATTTATCTTTACGTTTTTCTTTCATGAATTTTCAGTGTCTTGAATTAAACCAGTGTTTCACCAATGCATGTTAAATAAATGACACAACTAAATGTTTAAATGAATACAGTTTACTCTTTCAAGAGGGTAATTGCATATGGTGTTTATTAGAGGTATAACACCTATTATCATTGCTTCTCTTAATCTATTTTACACTGACTGAACAGTAAGGAAATTAACCATTGCTGGCCGTAATGATGTAATATAGGAAAATCTCTCCTTCCAGATGTACCCACACTTACCTGTGGACTGTCTAGCATTCCTTGATACCATGGTGACTGTACTTCTACAGAGACTAAGTGGACAAATGATTATTTTATTCAGGGGTACCAGAAAAATTAAAATGGGTGAAAGACAAGAAATACTACATTTTAAATAGCACAGTGATGTCTCTCTGAGTTTCTTCTTCCAAAAAGATGGGAAAATTGGTGGAAAAATAAGAAAATAACAATATCAAGAATCATTTAATAAGAAGAAATCATATTTTTGCTTGTCTTATTTTATAATGTTCTTCATATTCCATTTGCAGTAAAATTAGATAATCAGATAGACAATAGATAGATAGATAGAAAGATAGATAGATAGATAGATAGATAGATAGAACAAACCAATGGTCATGGCAGAATAAGTCTATGACAGGTAATTTCATGTCAAGTTGACAGGGTCACAGGATGCCCAGATATTTGGTTGAACATTTTTATCTGGGTACGTCTGTAAGAATGATTCTAGATGACAATAACAATAGAATCAATATATGTACTAAATCGGATTATCCTGTTTATTGCAGGTGGACTTCATTCAATCCTTTGACGACTTCAATAGAATAAAAGCTAGGTAAGAAAGAATTCTCTCTCTGCCTGTCTTTGAGTTGAGATATTGGTTTTCTCCTGACTTTGAACTCAGACCAAGACTAACTGTACCATCATCCCTCCTGGTTCTGGGCTTCTGAGCAATTTTCCTATAATAACTACACACACACACACACACACACACACCTTATTGTTTCCATTCTAATCCAATGTCCTTCCTCTCAGAAAAGTAAACGCAACCACTGAACAAGCCAAGAATTCAACATGAAGTTCTCAGATTCCTGCTGGATTAAAAGATTCTCTAACAGCGTAATTTAACCCTCAATCATTTAAAAATGTCTGCTTTCTGGAAATACATAAAGAATTCAGCAAGTATATAAAAGTAACATGGTTTTTAGCACAAAAGATGATGTCTATATTTTCTACAGACATTAGCAGGGCTTGAACGAATAATTAAAATGAATAAAACATATCCTTTAAAGTCTGATGGTTGTCATGGTACTAAACAAAGATGCATTCATCGTTTTCCAATTCTCACGCAGAGCTAAGAAAGGAAAAACATACAAACTCCCCACGTTATGCCAGAGTGAGCTGTTGTCTACCATTGCAAGATGGAATGGAGAATGACTGTGAAATGAGTATCCTCTTCCCTCCTCTCCTCCTTTGGTCATGGCTCTCCTAGAAATTTTAAGCAGTTGATTTATTTTCTCTGAGCCTATAGATGCTTCTGTCATTTTAGCATTGGGTAGCACCCTAAGCCATGCTTTGTCTGGGTCTGTTGCTGATATATTTGTACTTACTCAGACTCAAATATGCCCCAAGTTTGTAGTTGATGTTTTGTTTAATATGTACTGAGGAAGTTCTTTAAAAGGGGGACTCTATCCCTAAAATTCCCTTCCTGGGCTTTTGCTAGGTTCAGACTGCTTGTCCTGTCCATGAATGTCACAATAGGAAATAGCATCCAGAATCCCCAGTACACCAAGACCGATGGATAGGAGGTCTCTTTCTGTTAATCTCCCCCAACCTGTGTGTGTGTGTGTGTGTGTGCACATGCACGTTTACATTTCAAAGGAAAGGATTTAAAAAAAAAAAAAAAACGACTTGTCTGTACCAGCATGGGATATTTTCTGGTTCTTTATTTTGTTCTTTTGAGATATATGATATTCCTTTGATTAAGGTAGTAATGTGATAAATCTTGAAATTTAGTAGATTAATTTGTATCACTTTATTCTTCTCTGTCATAGTTGAACTATCTAGTTCTTTTATACTACAGTTTTTTTGAAAAAGCAGAAAGGTATTTAAAATAGAAAATGAAGTGAGAAATTTAGGCTAGAAATTATAGGTCTGTGCATTTTATTTTCAGATTGCATAAATATTCCTGTAGCTTTAATGGGTTTGAATTAGGACCACATAATTTCAGGTATTTAAAATATCCATTCTACAAGAAAAATTGACTCTTTACCATATAATAAATAAAAATATGAGAGAAAGCAATAGGAAAAATGAAATCCAAAGGAAAAGAAGAAAAGTGGGAGGGAGGGAAGGAAGGAAGGAAGGAAGGAAGGAAGGAAGGAAGGAAGGATCGAAAACCTTAAATAACTTTATGCCTATTATTAGCATTAATTCATTTAAAGTACCAGAGGTTTTCATGATTAAGGTGTTTCACATAGTGGGATGCTGCTGATTAAGAATAAATGTTTGGAGGCTGGTGCTTTGGTGTAGCGTACAAAGCCGTTGCCTGTGGTGCAGGCATCCCATATGGCGCCAGTTTGTGTCCAGCTGCTCCACTTCTGATCCAGCTCTCTGCTGTGGCCTGGGAAAGCAATGGAAGATGGCCCAAGTCCTGGGCCCCTGCACCCACGTCGGAGACTTGGAAGAAGCTCCTGGCTCCTGGCTTCAGATCAGGGCAGCTCCAGCCTTTGCAGCCAATTAGGGAGTGGACCAGTGGATGGAAGACTTCTCTCTCTCTGTCCCTCCTTCTCTCTGTGTGGAACTTTGACTTTCAAATAAATAAATAAATCTTTTAAAAAAGGAATAAATGTTTGTTGCTAAGGGATTGCTTAAAGGATGACTGGAGTCAGACACAAAGGATTGTTTCATGACCATTGAGAACCCAGCTCGTGCCTCTGCTCAAATGCATTGTCTGGCAGAAGCTCAGACAGGAAATGTTCTGCATGTTTATTCGCCTTTCTTCAGTGACCACTTCAGAAGATAAAGGAGCACAGAAGGCTAAAAGATTGTCATATATTTCAGCCACCTTTTTAAAGAAAATAAATGGATTTTATGTCAAGCTGGGTGGTTTCTTACAGGACAGCTTTGGCGACAACCAGTGAACACCATTCCAGCCATCGTTCCAAGGCAATTCAATCTATTCTTCAGGAAAATCTTGACTGGTCAAAGAATATACAGCCATACATTATACAGATGGACATATATCTAACCCTTTTTATGGTGTTGGAAAGTGCAATCCAGCTCTGTCGCAATTAAGAAAGCCTGATTCAAGCCGGCGCCGTGGCTCAATAGGCTAATCCTCCACCTTGCGGCGCCGGCACACCGGGTTCTAGTCCCGGTTGGGGCGCCGGATTCTGTCCCGGTTGCCCCTCTTCCAGGCCAGCTCTCTGCTATGGCCAGGGAGTGCAGTGGAGGATGGCCCAGGTGCTTGGGCCCTGCACCCCATGGGAGACCAGGAAAAGCACCTGGATCCTGGCTCCTGCCATCGGATCAGCGCGGTGCGCCGGCTGCAGCGGCGGCCATTGGAGGGTGAACCAACGGCAAAGGAAGACCTTTCTCTCTCTGTCTCTCTCTCTCACTGTCCACTCTGCCTGTCAAAAAAAAAAAAAAAGAAAGAAAAAAGAAAGCCTGATTCAAGCAAAACATTATAAGAAAATAAAATATATCTGTAAAGGAGCAGAAAGAGGCCCCCCAGTGAAAAAAAATTGCTATTTTATTTAATATGGTTTAACTGCAGAATCAAATGTTTCATTGACCAGTGGAACCCACTGGAACACCATCAAATGTTTGTACCTGTAGAGAAGGAAATCTACCAGGTTTAGATAAAAAGGTATCTCTGGGGGGCAAGCATTTGGCCTAGTGTTTAAGGTACCTGTGTTCCAGCTTGTACCTGAGTTCATTTCCTAGCTGTGGCTCCCAATTGCCACTTTCTTCCAGTGCTGACCCCGGGAGACAGTGGGTGGTGGTGGTTCAAGTAGTTGGGTCCTTGCCACACACGTGGCAGGCCTGGACTGAGTTTCTAGCTCCTGGCTCTGGCTCCACCCTAGCACTACAGCCACTGTTAGCTCTTGGGGAGTGAACCAGCAGATAGAATATTTTCTCTCTCTCTCTCTCTCTTTCTCACTTTCTTCTCTCTCTCCTGTTTTGTCTTTCTCAGATAAATAAATAAAAGTTTAAAGAAAAATGAGCATACCTGGGCTAACTTGAAAGATTACAAACAACGTGGAAGAGACCTGAGGTTTCTGAGTTTTTGCAGACGAGGCCACGCGAAATTACTTGGTAACTAGGGAACCCCAATGTTGGATGGATAGTTTCTGGTACATTCTTTCCAATCGTGTGAGCAAGAAATTATGATGTTTGTTTACTACAAAAGGTCTGTATTGTTTGCTCCACATTGCTACTAAGGCCATAACTAAATGTTGAAAAAAATTGCATTGAAAATATTGCTACTGTACCAAAATATGATCCATTCATGTTGGAGCCAGGAGATAGGTGGAAGGCGTATCATTAAAGAAGACTGAGGAAAACTGCTATAGGCAAAATAAAATGTGGCAACCTGAGTTATGAAGTTGTATGTAAAACATTTAGTAAAATTGCTACACAGAACCTGAAAGTGGGAAAATGCACCTAAGTAGCTTTGGTCATGACTTAGCAGACCTCTGAGGAAAGTGGTGAGAACATCTGTTGGGTGCTTTTTGTTATTCACTATAAGTTCCTAAAAGAAAAATTCATGATAAAACTGGGCAGTTTCCAAGAGCACTTAGCAGATATATGGAGAGCTCAGGGATTCTGGAAATCGCTGGATGGGAGAAAAGGAGTCATCCTTACCTCTAGCCTTGTAAGCAAATGAAAGATTAAACTAATACAAAGGCTTTGGGCAAAGATCAAATGAAAGGTCTCTGTTAAGACTTGTAACCTGTAACTTGTAACTTTAAGACCCTTTGTTAAGACTTGTAAACGAATTAAATTGGCACCTAGTCAGTCTCCTTGGATAGACAAATGGATGCCTGGGATTCTTAATGTTGTTGTCTCCTAACAGCCTGGCATGTCAAGACACCAGTACTTCAGTCTAAAGACGTAGAGATGTCTTGAAAGGAACTGGAATATAGATTTTGGTGCATGTAGTAAACTTAAATCTGACACACAGAAAACATACATAGTTTTTAAGCTACATGCATTTGCAAAATAAATACAATCTCAGTAGCTACTGAAAACAAAAACAAATCAGAGAAGAGAGTTGCATGTGAAAAAGCAGCACTGGCTTTGTCTAAAGAGGGCTGTCTCTTCCCAGTTTATGGAACCAAGGATTAAACAAGGAACACACCTATTGCAGGGCATTTTTCCTGGAGGGATTTCAGAATCTGAATGAACTAATGACTGCACAATGCCTTCTACTTTTCCTTATTCAAATTAACATATGCACTGTACTAGAAAACTTGAAGTCTAGAGGCTTCAATGTAAAAGTTTATTCACTAAGATCTCTCATGATACATGTTGATGGAGAACTTAGCTATATTTTGGGGTAGAATATTTTCACATGACTGTATATTTGACTACCTCATAACATGTTATCTGGGTTCCACCAAAAATATTGTTGAGGCTATTTTTAAAAATACAATCTGATATACAGCTAAGTGTCAGAGAGCAGATAATTTGTTTTATTTTCATGTACCTATTAGTTTTTTTGAAAGTCTGTGAGACAGAGAGAGACAGAGAGCCTCCATCCACTGGTTCACCTGCCAAATGCTTATAATGACCAGGACTGGGCAGGGACTGGGCTGGGATGGGCTGGGCTGAACCTGAGAGCTGCAAATTCAGTCCAGATCTCCTAAATGGGTGGTGAGGACACAACCATTTGGGCCATGACTGTTGCCTCTCAGGGTTCACACCAGCAGGAAGTTGGAATCAGGCATTCTGCTACACCAACTAGCATCTTAAAGTTTCCCTGTTTCTTATTTTATAGTTTCCCCATTTGTTATTTTATAATTCTCTTGGTTAACATAATACTTATCCAAAGCTATGTAAGGTTATAGAATTTTGAAGCTCCTGAGACTGATAATATTAATGGTGATAATGGATGAAGAGAAAATTGTAAATATTAGAACTTAAATAATGTGGCTGTGAGTAAAGATTATGCTAGTTTACATGAAAGGATCCAAGAATCCACCTCTTCTTGTATTTACACACTCTGCCACATAACTTTTCAATATTTTTCGTGGTAGATGCAGAGAGATTGATAGAATTCTCCTTTGGGCTCAGTCCATTTTTAAGTCTTGGGCAAAGAGTTGTTAGCAGATGTGCTACAAACAGAAGCTGCAAAAGTGTTATTCAATTGTGCCCATCCCTACAACTGCCCTCAGCTACTGTCCTAAGACCAATGAGACACTTTGCAATGAAATGACTGAGCTAGCCTGCTGGAAGATCAGAGAAAAGCCAACTCAGCCACTGAGGCCATGCTCTTCCAGATCTTCCATCAGCTACTAACCCCAAGGCATGGAAATCGGTCCCATCAAATTTAGCAGAACCACCTGTCAATCACCTCGGAAGTATGAACTTAACAAAGCTTTATTGGTAAAAAGGTTTAAAGGTCAATGAGGATCTGCATTCTCTTTTACTAGTATATTGCGGCAATGAATATCAATGAACAAACTCACCCATATATCAGTTCCCCAAGATATCTTAAAATGAAAATGAATATTAGTCTCAGGTTATACTGTACTCCTCTGCTACATTAGAAATGCAGGTCAGAAGGTACTTAACTGTGCACTTGATCAAATTCTGAACATGTACTGTATTTCCTGGGCACACGCTTTGATTGATAATAAGCTCACTATTCTGAAGGAAATGCTCAGATGAACATATAGAACGTGTATCCCAGTTGGGAGCTACAGAGAGCAGTGAGCATCTGTATGAGATTGACATTTGTACTGTGAAACAGAGCCACCTGCAAATTATCTGTAGAACGTGGTTGATTGTACTTTGAATCTCAATGACTTTTGTATGTCTGTCCATGCAATCAATGTACATCTTGAACATTTTCCTGCTTATTTGTAAACAGAAGACCAGTGAGACACTTTGCAATGAAAGGGCCTATATAAATTAAAATGGTTTTCACTTTATCTGTCTATGATAATCATTAATCATGCACACCAGTGATTCTTATAATTTAGATATTGCACAGAAGTAGAAGAAATGATTTTACAATATCAAGAAAATCTGCATTAGGAGAAAGAAAATCATTTGTGGAGGTGTGTATTCTACCATAGAGAGATATACTGGAATAATCTGATGTTACTCTAGACAGTGCCATTGTTCCTAGTTAGAGAAATATTCATCCATTATCAAATAACATTGACCAAATTAAGTAGAAGAAGTGCCCTATATGATGCTACTCCCAGACCATCTAAATCTTCTTTCTAGATAGTTCTTTCAATATGTATTATCTCTCTGTAATACTTTGCAACTTTCTTTGGGACCAAGGGTCCCATTGGTATTAAATTTCCAAAATCTACTTAAAATCATAAATGTATTCAAGAGGCAGTTTCAGACAAGATGATGTGAAACTTCTCACTGAAGTCAGATAGTTAAGGTTATTGGCTCCAACTTCAACCCCACTGAGTGACATTGATCAGCTTACTTAACCTCCCTGTGCCTCAGTTTCCCATTCTGTAAATGTGAATCTATTGTCCCTGTGTAATATGATTACTCCAAAGATAGTGTTAAGAGAGTGCCTAGAACATGGTAAGCACTCAAAAAATGTGAGCTCCTAACATCTAAATGTAATAATGCATATCAGTTACTTGACAAATCTTTAATTATCTATTCAAACCATTAGGAACAGCTGTGAGATTTTGACACATTGGATGTTAATCATTAATTCCTTGTCATTTAAAGCAGTAAAATTTTTATGTGACTCAATGTAAAAGATAACAGGTTTTAGAGCATCTCAAACATTTATTGCTTTGTCTCCAGGAACATTTCCTCTTTTAGGTATTGAGGAGTAATGTTACCACACACAGAGAAAAGATAGCCTTTAAAAAATGATTTATTTATTTGAAAGACAGAGTTACAGATTGGCAGAGATAGAGAGAGAGAGAGGTCATTCCATCCACTGCTTCACTCTCCAGGTGGCTGCAATGGCCAGAGCTGCGTCAATCTGAAGCCAGGAGACAGGAGCTTCCTCCAGGTCTCCCATGCAGGTGTACAGGCCCAAGGACTTGGGCCATCTTCTATGGCTTTCCAGGCCATAGCAGAGAGCTGGTTCAGAAGTGGAGCAGCCAGGACTTGAACTGGTGTTCATATGAGATGCCAGCACTGAAGGGAGCGGCTTGACCCGCTAAGCCACAGCACCAGCCCCAGAAGAGATCGTTTTAGAGCAAAAATAAAGGGATTTTCACCTAGGCTGTAATACCCTCTCATCCCGGAACTTTCAGCAAATCATTTACCTTTTCCTCAATGTGTTTGAAAATACAAAATCTGTACTCAAAACTGTAGGAGTGCCTTCCAAAGTTGACGTGACAAAACTGCTTATATATATTTAGCACAAGAACAGATTTTAGAATCAGACAGCAGGAATATAAGTTATTTGCTCCTGATTTTCTTGGACTTCATGTATTTGAAGTTAGTATATAAGATTTTTGTAATTATTGAGTCCCTGTAAAGTAAAGCAACTGTCAGTAAGTGGTAGCTATGGGCTTGGATCACTGGTTGCTGAGACATGGCATGATAATAAATGTAGGACTTCTGGAATCATAGGCACTGGGTTTAGAACTTGGCTCTTCCACCCAGGAGCATACTAAAGTCTTTAAATCTCAGCCTCTTCAACTTTAAAATAAGAATAATAATGGAATTTTCTTGGTAGGCTGGGGGCGAGAAGCAAATAACTCAATATGCATAGAGAACTGAATAGTAACAGCAGTAGTAGTAATAGAAGTGGAAACATGTTTCTACTCCATAGCTGCTTATGTCACTTACTTCCTGTAAGTGTTTTATTCACATTCTACTATCAATCTTACTTCTGGACCTCTTCATATTTTACCCAAGGAATGCAATTCAGTAGTAAACAGTTAACAGTCAGGGAAAATATGACAAGGATTAAGAATCTGATGAACCATATTTTAAGTAGCAACCTGAGCAGCAATGATCTTTGCATTCTGTGGATCTATGCAAAGCAATGCATGTGGTTTTCTTTCACTTCTTGGCACCATTCCAGCCATATCACACACTCAATGCCTCTAACAGTGTCAACATTTGTATGATATTGTCCACCCTTTGGTATTGTTCAGTGTGATTTTGACAAATTGCCAATTAAGGACATCTTGTTCTGTTGAGGAACAACTTACTATTTTATTCCATTTAGTATTTTTGTTGTTGTTGTTGTTGCTCTGTTTGTTCTACGTAAGACCACTGGTTGAACTCTGTAATCAATGCACAATCATTCTTAGGTGTTTAAAATTAACAGAAAAGTGATCTCTGTTAAACATAGCAGTGGGAATAAGAGAAGGAGGAGATATATAGGTCGGCACATGCTCACTCGGACTTACCTCCAATGGTGGAACTAGAAATGTGCCAGGGGATTTCAGCTCAATCTTACCAAGGAGGCAGATAGCAATGCCAGTGTACTTGGTAAAGTGATAAATGTAAATACACAACCAATCAAAAAGATAGAGTAAGTGTCGAAGAGATTTCACAAATAAGACCAGTGTAAGCAAACAATGAAGGATAGAATTAAAAGGGAGAGTATGATCCTGCGGGGGAAGCAGGACACACAGCAGACTCATAGAATGGCAAATGCCCAAAACAGCACTCCTGCCTCAGAATCAACCCTTGGGACATTCAGATCTGGCTAAAAGGTCCATGAGAGTCTCACAGGCATGGGAAGCCATGACACGGTGGCAAAAAAAAACAATCTAAATGAAAGATCCTGGTGAACAAGACCCCAGCAGAAGGAACAGGCCATCAAGGAGGGAGGCGCCTTTCTCTGAAGGGAGGAAGGAACCTCCACTGTGATATGGCCTTGACTAAACAAGTTCAGAGTCAGTGAACTCAAGGGGCTTCCATAGCCTAGACAGCTCATAGCAAGAGCCTCGGGTGATTACTGACATCATAAATAAGAGTGCCAATTGCTAAATCAACAACGGGAGTCACTGAGTACAGGCTCCCCACGTAGGATCTCTGTCCTTAATGTGTTTTACTATGAAACTTAAAAACAACACTACTAGTCGAACAATGCCCTATACCTTGTGCTGTTGTGTGAGTACAGCCTGTTGAAATCCTTGCTTAGTGTATACTAAGTTGATCTTCTGTATATGAAGGTGATTGAAAATGAAACTCAGTGAAGGGCAGGATGGGAGAGGGAGTGGGGGAGGGGAGTGCCGCGGGAGGGAGGGAGGTTGGGGGGGGAGCCACAACAATACAAAAGTTGCACTTTGTAAATTCAGATTTATTAAATAAAAAAAAAGAACTTATGGGGGGGAAGCCATTGTAATTCATAAACTGTACTTTGGAAATTTATATTTATTAAATTAAAGTTAAAAAAAAGACACCTTGTTCAATAAAAGCAGAATTGCAGCACAAGTACCAAGTCGCTTTGTAGGTCGCAGGAGCCACTGGTACGGCAGTGGGCACCAAAACCATGAGAGACACGTGCAGTTTCTGGGCCTACAGATAGAAGAATTACTCCTTTATGTTTTCTGTCTGAAAACTACCCAGCTTCCAAGAGACACCCTACTCCCAAATTTATTAAAGAACAATAACAAATATAATTTTATTCATGTGTATTTATGACATTTCCATGGGGTTCTTTATGTGCATTTTCCCACATCTGAAAGGGCATTTTCTTTTTCTGTCTTATCTTTTCAATAAAAGCGCATGGTTGATGTTATTTAAGGCCTAATGTCCCACAGTGGAGTAGTATACAAGGTCATAAATGGCTCTGTCAGTTATCAAAAGCCTCGGCTTCAACTCCAGCATTTAATCATCTGTATTAGCAGTTACAGGCTCATATACTTCCCACAATGAACATTATCCCTCTTCTATGACAAGCAAAAAATATTTTTAAAAAAACAGGTTAAATATATCATCAAAAATTACTAATAAAATATTTTTGTTTCTCTTAAAAGAAGTTGAAATTTTATACTCTTGCTGAGGTTTTTCAGTGCGCATTAATAATTTCATGGATGTTTGGTAGTTTGAAGACAGAATGCACTATGTAAGTGCTAAGCATTATTAATAGTGTTATTATGTGAGGTTAGTTTGCAAGCATGGATTAGATGAAAAACAGTGCGAGGGAATGTACTGTGGGGAAAGAAATGAGATTTGTGCTTGGGCACATTTCATTCCAGAGATTTGCTGCTCTGCTGAGAAGGCAGATGGTTATACTTTGTGAGTGCTGATTGGTCAAGATGCCCATTCCATATACCCAGGTTTTGAGTATATAGATATATTTTATCATTCTGGAAATTCTCATAATAAAGAGTGCTTTGTTTCTTACATAGGCAGAAAAGGTTACTGACACACCAATGAAAAATAATCATTTTACATCTTTTTAAAAAAATGGAATGGCAGGATTTATTCACATCCTCAAGCAGTATTCCTCACTATTTCCCTTTTCAGACAAGGCTATCCATTTCACATGCTACATGTGATTGTGCATGTGGACACATACATGCGTACTTGCATACTCTTCAGAGCTAGTGCTGCTGTCAGGAAGCCTTAGTATGATGTTTTCCAGCCCATGTGGCTTGAGACCATAGTCTATGCTTTGTTGATGTCATGGTTGATTAATCACTAAGGCTCCTGCCAGAAAATAAAACAAAAAATTAATAATTGTATGTTCATTGTACTGCTTTACTAAATTTCACCTTTTCTTCCTTCAATATTTTGTAACTGAACTCCCGTCTATTTCAAAATAGATAAGGCATAAGTCATTTTCAAATTCTGCAACACTCTTTAAGCATTGCTTAATTTTCAAATTTAGTGTGAAGGTAAAATATTTTATGGTTATCTTAAAGTATTGAGTCCTTGGACAAAAACTGGAGAGATACAATTTATAATGATTCTGATAACAGAGATCCATTTGTGCAGCCAATTTGACCGAGACGCTTTCTGGTTTTTGTATTCAAGTCAACTATGCACTTTCTCGCTTCCCTTCTAATTATGCTCTATTGTTTTTCTTGGGGAGCGAAACTATGAAGAATACTTTTGTTTGTTGACAGAATGGAACCAAAGAATATTTTCATGGAAGATTTATGATACAGAGCCAATTACATCTGGATTGTAGATAGCAAATTAGTTTTGGATTTGTCTCATTCAAAAATCATTGACAAGTGTTATTCATCATAATAATTTTATAGAGGAATCATAGGCGATCAAAGCCTGCACCACAAATGCTGCCGCTATCACCATCCATCATGATTAAATAGTGGTCTGGATTAAGATGAATGAGAACTTGGAATAATATATAAACATTGGTAATTAGGTGTTCATTTGAAGTAGGGGCCTGGATATTTGTGATGTGTTGCTACTTTGTTTTATACTGAACAGATTAAGGATCCTTTGTGTTTGCTACTTTTGAATTGTATTAGAATCCTTGTGGAAATTCACCTTCTATTTAAATATTGTTATAATAATCCCCTCCTGAAATAATATCATGAGATGGAATCCATCTTTTATGACAACTTTAAGATAATGCTAGATGAGGTTTACAAAACATTCAAATTTAGAAAAAAACTGCTCCCCAAAGGATATGTTCTTCTCCAGGCCTGATTAACATCCTGTGAGTTAGAAAAACAAAGCAAAACTCCAATTCCTGTTCTCCAAAAGGTCTTCCTTCCAAACTGCAAGCAGATATGTCTAGGAGTGGACATTGTGGCACAGTGTGCTAAGCCACCGCTGTAGACATCTGTATCCCAGATACACCTCTGTCCTAGGACCTAGTCCCATTCCAGTCCCAACTCAGCTCCCTGCTAACGTGCCTGGGAGGCACCAGATGATGACCCACACACAGTAGACCAGTATGGAGTTCCCAGTCCCTGGTTCCAGCCCGGCCCAAGCCTGGCTGCTACAGGTTTTGGAGCAAGGACCAGTGGATGGAAGATAGCTCCCTTTCTCTCCCTCTCTCTCTTTTTCTTTCCCCCTCCCCTCATTCTGCCTTTCAAATAAATAAATAAATGTTCAACTATGACTACCTGAAACTCTCCTGATGCTGAAGTCTCTGCGTTTGTAATCTATTCATTCATTCAATACATAGTTATGGAATATTCTTGTTTGTGACAAGTACTTTTCTGGACTCTGAGAATGTAACATGAATGTAACAGACAGAAAGCTTTGTCTACTTTTAGCCCATGGTCTATTGGGAGCAATCAGAAAAATATCCTGATGGTACAGTTTTGATGGAGGAAAATGCATCACAAAAAATTTTCAAGGACTGTAAAATGGAAAAAAAAATTTAAAATATTCTATTACATGTGAAGGCAACCAAAAAACTCTATTTTTTTTTAAGTCTCGGCTCCTCCTCTTAGGATCCCTCACTTTTAAAGCAAAGTCCGGGATCCTGGCTGGCTTCAGCCTAGCCCAGCCCTAGCTGTTGCGGCCATTTGGGGAATGAGCCAGCAGATGAAGGGTCTCTCCACTCCTGGTTCCCATCTCTCTCTCTCGCTCTGTCTCTCCCTCCCTCTCTTTCTCTTTCAAATACATAAATAAATCTTTAAAAAAGAGAAAAAGAAAGTAACTGAGTCCACTATCAACAAAGTCAGCTGTCCATCAGCTTTGCTCAGAAAGAACTACGTTTTATTGAGTTGCTCTCTCTTAAGTAGGAAGGATTAGCATGAGAATGCCTGATTTAGACCATCCTCAAGACAGGAAATGGTCATAGAAAATATTTAGTCTTAATTCCTCATTGTGTTGGAGAAGGAATTTTATACAGATAAATGAGATCATTTGCTCACCATTCTGAGACCAGTGAAATCAGCACCAATACCTGGCTTAAATTCCTAACTCCAAGTTCAACATTTCTTGCTGTCATTCCACCCACTCTGCTGTCTCTCTGTTTGTCAAGCCTGCTGGTTGCCAAACTGCAGGCATCCATTCGACAGCTTGTTAGGATTTCGTCTTCATACAAGTTATTTCAAAAAGTTTGTGATAAAAGTGGAATGAAAACATATTTATTCTAGTGCAGAAACATTTTGAAATCCATCCCTGATTTTTTTTCATAACATGCATTTTCCATTAACTGTTTCAGATGACCCCATATCCATGAATTTCACTTTCTTACACCAAAACAAACATATTTTAATTTCATTTTCCATGAACTTTTTGAAGTACTTCCATATATATCCAGTTCAGAATGTTGGGAATAAAGATGCATTTCTTCTGAAACTTTAAACACTAAAAAGAAAATCAAGAGTGCATGCCCAAGTCTTGAAAACTAAACCCATCCTAACACTTTACATATGTATAAGGAAGTCCAGAAATTATTCCTCCCATTAGGATATATCTGATGGCTTATTCACATTATGAAACATCCAATTTTTTGAGAGAAAGGCTTTATTGGATCTGACCCACTGGCATTCTTGGAAATACTGATACTGCATTTTGGTTGGCTCATCACTGATGACAAGAATCTAACTCTTTGTTTATGATCCAATTAAGTACTTTTCATAAGACATTTCTAAAGAATATCTTTAACTCTACTTGGGCCTTTCTTGTTTTGGATGCATTTATTTTCTAATATTTCTTCCCTTTTTCAACAGTCCATAGTACAGAACTGAGTCTTGAAGATAGTCCATAGTTGCTTGCAAATTTGGTTTTTTGTTGATAGTCTTTACAAGTTAGGAGAACTAAGAGATTCAAAAGTCAAGGACAATAATACAGTTCTCAAGCTTCAGAAATAAAATATCCTCACTGTGATTGATGCCTTTGGTAAATTCCTCCTAAGTCACATTTCTCTTCCTTCACAGGTATGGTCACTCTCTTGAACTTTGTGTTTAATACCTCCATGCATCTCCTCATAATTTTACAGTAAATATCCATAAATATATAACGTGATAGTGATATATGTGTTCACATGATCTTAATATAGTTAGATACAAACAGATAGTAGAATGGCTACTACAATATTCATGTATGTTCTCGACTTATGTTTTTGATTCATATTTTGCTTTTAAATTTCATCCTTATGGATTTATGTGACTCCAATTTATTAGCTCTCACTGCTTCACTCCATGGTGTGTCCATACCATGATATGCACCTCCTTCTTTTTGTGGACTTTTAGGTTCTTTCTAAAGTTTTGCTATTTAAAATTCTGTTGAGCGGACCTCTCATGTCAAACCACCACCTGGGAACCCTGCATCTCATGTCAGGGTGCCTGGGTTTGGGTCCCTGTTCACTTTCCATTCCAGCTTCCTGCTAAAGCACATCTCAGGAAGAAACCAGTCATGACTCAAATGCTTAGATCCCTGTCGCTCATGGAAAAGACCAGCTGAGTTCCCAGCTCCTGGCTTTAGCCTGGAGATGTTGTTTGTGTTTGGGGAGTGAGAGAATGGGAGATCTTTCTCTGTCTTGCTGCCTTTAAAATAAAACAAACTATAATATAAAATAAAAGAGCTCCATTAAAAATACTTGCTATTCGGGGCTGCACTGTGGTGTATTAGGTTAAGCTTCCACCTGCAGCACCAGAATCAGATTTGGGCACTGGTTTGTGTTACAGCAGTTCCTCTTCTGATCCAGCTTTCTGTTTAGGCCTGGGAAAGCAATGGAAGATGGCCCAAGTGCATGGGCCCCTACACCCCATGTGGGAGACCCAGAAGAGGCTCCTGGCTCTAGATTCTGATCAACCCTGCTCTGACTCCACAATCATTTGGGGAGTGAACCAGTGGATGGAAGATCTCTCTCTGTCTAAAACTCTCCCTCTCAAATAAATAAATACATCTTTTAAAAGTGTTTGCTATTCAAAATATCTTACTGCACACCTCCTATGTGCATGTACGAGCATTTTTATAGGGTGCCTAAAGAACGTCTGATTCCTCTCAGTCAAGTTAAACTACTGACTCCTTGATGAATAATACATCTAAAATCACAGCAGCGTAACACACTACAGCCGAGGACTCATTCTGGCACAACCTGCTGCCTAAATGATGCTCCAGAGAGGCTGCCGTTCTGCTATAGGCTCATGTTCAGAGTGCTTCGCTTTCATGCTGACTCCACGTCGCCACCATCTTACAGGGCCCCGGGACCAGAGCACGAGATTGCATGGAGCACTGTGCAATGGCTCTGAAAGCTATCTCTTCCATTCCCATTTCGTTCAAAACGCAAAAGCAAGCCTAACATCAAAACGGCTGTAAAATTTGTTCCAATGGGCTACATCCACAAGAAGAATAGGGTGTGTATCTTTATCTGCATTTGATATTTTATTTAATATAACCCAATATCAATATAATATTGGTAACTCCAAAATTTCCTTTAAAACAGTTTAGTTTACATCAATAGTATAATTTGAGCTTTAGTTATACTCTGTATCTTTGCCAGCACTGATACCCTCAGACTTGTCAACCTGGTGGCCATGAAACAGCATGATTGCAGCTTCAATTTGCCTCTCCCTGGCCATTAATGGTGAGGACAGCCATCTGACATATTTCCTCTTCTAGAAAGTGTTGTTGTCATTGGGATATTATTTCTGAGACGGTCTCGTTTTTCTCTCTAATGTGTAGTTTTCAAAAATTATATTCTTTTTTTAACTTTTATTTAATAAATATAAATTTCCAAAGTACAGCTTTTGGATTACAGTGGCATTTTCCCCAAAAAACTTCCCTCCCACCCACAACCCTCACATCTCCTGCTTCCTCTCCCATCCCATTCACATCAAGATTCTTTATTTTTTTTTTTTTTTTGGACAGGCAGAGTTAGACAGTGAGAGAGAGAGACAGAGAGACAGAGAGACAGAGAGACAGAGAGAAAGGTCTTCCTTTTTCCATTGGTTCACCCCCTAAGTGGCTGCTATGGCCAGCACGTTGAGGCCGGCATGCTGCACCTATCCAAAGCCAGGAGCCAGGTGCTTCCTCCTGGTCTCCCATGCTGGTGCAGGGCCCAAGCACTTGGGCCATTCTCCACTGCCTTCCTGGGCCACAGCAGAGAGCTGGACTGGAAGAGGAACAACCAGGACAGAATCCAGCACCCCAACCGGGACTAGAACCCGGGTGCTGGCGCTGCAGGAGGAGGAAAAGCCTAGTGAGCCACGGCACCAGCCAAGATTCATTTTCAATTATCTTTATATACAGAAGATCAATTTAGTATATATTAAGTAAAGATTTCAACAGTTTGCACCGACACAGAAATACAAAGTGTAAAGTGCTGTTTGAGTACTAGTTATACCATTGATTCACATAGTACAATACATGAAGGATAGAGATCCTACATGGGGAGAAAATGCACACAATGACTCCTGTTGTTAATTTAACAATTGACACTGTTGTTTATGACGTCAGTAATCACCCTAGGCTCTTGTCATGAGTTGCCAAGGCTATGGAAGCCTTTTGAGTTCACCAACTCCAGTCTTATTTAGACAAGGTCATAGTCAAAGCAGAAGTTCTCTCCTCCCTTCAGAGAAAGGTACCTCCTTCTTTGATGGTCGTTCTTTCCACTTGGATCTCACTCACAGAGATCTTTCATCTTTCATTTAGGGTGTTTTTTTTTGTTTTGTTTTTGTTTGTTTGTTTTGTTTGTTTGTTTGTTTGGGTTTTTTTTGCCAGTGTCTTGGCTTTCAATGCCTGAAATACTCTCATGGGCTTCTTAGCCAAATCCAAATGCCTTAAGGGCTGATTCTGAGGCCAGAGTGCTGTTTGATTCCAAATTTATGCCAGCTATACATGCTGCAAGTATCTTTAAACATTTTGTAGCTTTTTTCATTTTTGTTCTTGGTGACTTTTGATGAATAGAGATTTTTTCAAATTCAATATTATTACATTTATCACTTTTTACTACTAATTTTGCTCATTGTGTCTTAACTAAAACTTCTTCCTTTACTTTGGGTCATGAATATAAATTTTGCTAGAATTTTGCAGTTTTTTTATTTGCATGCAGCTGTATTATTCCCTTAGAACTCAAGTTGGAGTAATATGAAATAAACTTTTTTTTCAGACATACAACTGATGCTCACAGCACCATATACTAAGTGGCCCATTTTCCCACTGAAGGAGCAAGGTGTTTATCTACTTGCCATGGAAGCAGGAGTCTGTTTCTAGGCCTTACATTCCATTTCTTGGACCCGGTATGTATCTTTATGACCAGATCGCATTTCCTTGATCTCGTGGCCTCATAGTAAGTCTTACTTTCTGGTCTCCTAGGTTACTATTTTCATTCATTCATATGCTCAACAAATTGAGCTTACACTGACAACAAGACAGATCCTTTGTGTGGTCCTTGGGACAGAGCAGATGAATATTATACCCACAGGATCCAGAGATCAGACACTGAGTGCCTTCAATTCTGCTCAGCTGTGCGGAATTACTTCCCTTCTGAATAAAGAAAAGAAAAGAACGAGAGAGAGAGAGAGAGAGAGATACCACGCCTAACCTGGGTGTGTCACCTTTGGCACACTCTGAACCCTGAAGAACCAAACAAAGCTCTCTGGGCACACCCATGACAGGCCTCTAAGGGTCCATCAAAAGCAGACAGTCCACAGGCATAGCATAACAAGAAAAAACACAACAGCAAGGGAAGAAGAAACAAAAGAATATTTCCACAATGCCAAGCAACAAACACAGAAACCGAGGAAACAAGAACAAGGGAGACATTATGACACCCCCAAATGAACAAGACACCCCAATTCAAGGTCATGAAGATGATGAGATGGAAGAAATGCAAGATACAGATTTCAAAAACTTTATAATACGAACATCTAGAATTTTTCAAAAACAAATTCTTGAACTACAGAAATCCTTAATGGACAGGATAGAAAAACTCTTTCATGAAAATGAAATCATAAGGAAGAATCAAAATGAAATGAAGAAACTAGTAGAACAGGAAAGTGTGATAGTGAAGAGAAATCAAATTGAAATGAAGAATCAATCATATGAAAAACTCATTAGAGAGCCTTAAAAACAGAACAAGTGAAACAGAAGAGAGAATATTGGACTTAGAAGACAGAGTACAGGAAGGTATACAGTCAAACCAAAGAAAAGAAGAGGAAATTAGAAATCTAAAAATATTGTTGGGAATCTGCAGGATACTATTAAAAAAAACAACATTCAGGTTCTAGGAGTTCCTGAAGGCATGGAGAGGGAGAAAGGATTAGAAGGCCTTTTTAGTGAGATATTAGCAGAGAACTTCCCAGCTTTGGAGAAGGACAGAGACATCCTAGTACAGGAAGCTCATAGAACCCCTAGTAATCATGACCAAAAGAGATCCTCACCACGACACGTTGTAATTAAACTCTCCACAGTGAAACATAAAGAAAAGATCCTAAAATGTGCAAGAGAGAAACGTCAGATTACTCTCAGAGGATCTCCAATCAGACTCACAGCAGACTTCTCATCAGAAACCCTACAAGCTAGGAGGGAATGGCGAGATATAGCCCAGGTACTAAGAGAGAAAAACTGCCAGCCCAGAATATTATATCCTGCCAAGCTCTCATTTGTGCATGAAGGTGAAATAAAGACTTTTCATAGCAAACAGAAATTGAAAGAATTTGTTGCCACTCATCCAGCCCTGCAAAAGATGCTTAAAGATGTGTTACAAACAGAAATACAGAAACACGGTCATCAATATGAAAGAAGGTAAAGGAAGGAAACCTCACAGCAAAAGATGACAGGAAGTTCAAAGCATATATTAGAAAATATCTTTGGGAAATGGCAGGGCAAAGTTACTACTTATCAATAGTCACATTGAACGTTAATGACATCAACTCTCCAGTTAAAAGACACAGACTGGCTGAATGGATTAAGGAACAAAACCCAGCTATTTGCTGCTTATAAGAAACACATCTTTCCAACAAAGATGCATGCAGACTGAAAGTGAAAGGTTGGAAAAAGATATTCCATGCCAACAGAAATGAAAAAAGAGCGGGTGTAGCCATCTTAATATCGGAAAACATAAACTTTACCACAAAAACTGTTAAGAGAGACAAAGAGGGGCACTATATGATTAAGGGATCAATTCAACAGGCAGATGTAATGATTCTCCATGCATATGCACCTAATTACAGGGCACCAGTTTATTTAAAAGGTATGTTAAAGTATTTCCCAAATACTACATGTTAGGAACCTTACCATTACTAGGAATTAATCAGAAATCAAAAAGTGCATATATATCTGACCTTTTTAAGCTTCTATTCTTGTAAACGGGATAGACAATAACAAATTGTGACATTAATCACATAGTAAGATAAATATTAATATGCAATGAAAACAAACATGGGAGGATGGTGTTGTGGTGCTGCAGAGTCACAGCACAACTTGGGATGCTGGCATCCTATATTAGAGTACTGGTTTGAGATTTGATTGTTCCACTTCTGATCCAATCTTCTGCTAATGTGCCTGGGAAGCCAGTGGACAATGGCCCAAGTACATGGGCCCTGGTTACCTTAGTTGGAGACCAGGATGGAAATTCTGGCTTCTGGCTTCCTCCTGAACAAATTTTCTCTCTCTCTCTCTCTCTCTCTCTCTCTCTCTCTCTCTCATTCTCTCCACCTCCCTTTCCTCCCACCAGCCTCCCTCTCTCTCTCCCTCTTTTTCACTTGCTCTACCTTTCCAGTAAATAAATAAATCTAAAAAAAAAAAAAGACAGGGAGGACTGTCATTGTGGTGTCACTGGTAAAACCACCTGCTACAGCGGCATCCCATATTGGTCCGCTGCACCTACGTGGGAGACCCAGTTAAAGCTCCTGGCTCCTGGATTCAGCTTGGTCCAGGGCTGGCCACTGTGTCTATGGCCATTGTGGGAGTGAACCAATGGACAAAAGAAAAATTATCTGTGTGTGTGTGTGCGTGTGCATGTGCCTGTGTAACTCCTTCAACATAAATTAAATAAATCCTCAAAAAAAGAAGAGAAGAATATCATGTCATAAAATTAGAGACTTTTAAATATGAAAAATAAAATACAAACTTTAGTAATGGCTGGAAGATAAAGAACTAGTGCAGGAGTTCCCCACTGTCCAGGGATAGGGCATCCCTGGAGGTAACAGGCACATAGTCTGAATTTCACATTTACCATTTCCACACATTTTTGTAAACTTTACAAGTGCTTGGCGTTTCCTAGAAACATGACCTTATCCTTTCAAATTGTCTCAGCTCCTCTTTGCCGTTTGTTCTTCTCTATCAACATTTATCTATAAATTCTGTAGAGAATGGTCTCCTGTGCTATTGCACAGGAGGATTTTATTGCAGGAATGTTATCTAACACCATTCAGCTTCTAAAATAATACTCGTTTTCTCCATTGACATTGCATAAAGTAAAACAGATAAAGGTTATGTGACTCCATTCTCCTCCACTGATAAAAAGGAGTTAACGTCTAAGGTCATACAAGGTCACAGCTGAGCACTGTGCCTCTTGAGTATCTGGTTGGAGAACTTATGACCTTCTGCAAAAAGCCTGAACAAATCTGGATCCAGTGGATCAGAATTCCAATCTCCACAATAGTATTTTGGTTGCCTCTATAAGGTTGCACAAGAGAATTAACCATTGCAATTCTCACTTTTTCTATAGGTTTGTGTTTATTAGTGAAAACCTCAATGAAGATTTGTGTAGTTTGAATTAGGATTATGAAACTCCTGATGCATCTGGTTGGCCGTGTTTGGCAGGCATTAGTTGTTTCATTGAAACTTGATCCACATCATCCTCAGAGGCAGAAAACATGGATGGATCTGACAGATCCCATAATCACACGCATGCAAGCTGGTGCCGCAGCTCACTAGCCTAATCCTCTGCATTGAGGTGCCGGCACACCGGGTTCTAGTCCAGGTCGGGGCGCCAGATTCTGTCCCGGTTGCCCCTCTTCCAGGCCAGCTCTCTGCTATGGCCCGGGAGTGCAGTGGAGGATGGCCCAAGTCCTTGGGCCCTGCACCCCATGGGAGACCAGGAGAAGCACCTGGCTCCTGCCATCGATCAGCGTGGTGCGCCGGCCACAGTGCACCGGCTGCGGCGGCCATTGGAGGATGAACCAATGGCAAAGGAAGACCTTTCTCTCTGTCTCTCTCTCTGTCACTGTCCACTCTGCCAGTCAAAAAATAAAAAAAAATCACACACATGCTAAAAGTCCTTCAGGGTTCCATCATCTCTAGGATAAAATCCACCCTTGGCCATGCCATGCACCAGTGCACCTGTCTCATTGCCTCTATCTCCCTCTCACATATACTCCAGGGCCCATCCACACCTAGGGTCTTTGTAAATATGGTCCATGCTTCTTAGACTGCCCTCTCCTCTTTTCTGCCTTGGTAGTCACACAAGGCTACCAGCTCTAAGCCACTGCCTCTGTTACATCAAGGCAACAACAGGATATGATCCTGTGTTATTTGTTCATTATTTTCCAAGCACAAGACATTCATTTCTGTTTGTATGGAGGCTTTTAGTTCAAATCCAACTTGATTGGTCTGAAGGTGATTGTAAAATACAGTTGAATTAAAGCAGGGAAGAATCCTTTAAATCCTATGACCTACAAAATTGGATGCATCCTAATGGTCCAAGATAATTCTATGATTGACTGAAGAATTTGGCATGGCATCCCTTTATGACTCTCTCAGAATTTTACAATAGCATTAATATAGCATTGTATGATTTCTCCAATTCAGTGATGAGGAGCTCAACATTACTTTGCTTTGAACAAAGTATTGTGTTGATGCTGTTTGGACTTAAATGCAGGCAGAATCTGTAACCCAAGAAATCTATTTTCACGATCCTTCTTGCCTATAAACGTAACCCCCCACCCCGATTCAGTAAGCATACTAATTGCTTTCCTTGTAGGGAGATCCATGCCTGGGAAATCAACTTGGCTGACCAGCCTGTGAACCCAAATCATCTATTTTGGTATTGATTTAGCACTGACTCACTTAACCTATTAAAGCACCTAATTTTACCAGGCTCTATAGCAGGGTGAAATTCTCTTTTATTTATTGCACCTCCCCAAAGTCCTGTGAAGTAAGTGGTCATAAATGACAGTTGCTACGGGAGCTCCAAACTTCTCTACAGCAGTTATTAGACAATCTTCTCCGACAGAGGCCAACTGAGTGCTCACATGCAAATGTGAATCCATCTGAGCACTCTCTGTCATTTCTCCGTTTCATCCTTTCATGTCACGCCATGTTTTACAGAAAAATGTTGTTATGATCTCCCTACAATTATATTTTCTCATATTTGTGCATTTCACATACAATGCTAGGATTATTTTTTATACATTCCAATCTCAGGTTCACAACACAATTCGATCTTCCTCTCTCTTCTACCAAATATATTTCCAGAAATGATGCTAAGAAAAACTTGCTCCTCTGAAAAACACCATTAAGAAAACTCATTCTATTTGTTTTTCGGCCAACATTGCCCATTTAGCAGACAAAATTTCTCAATTTCTCAATTTCATTGAGCTATGTGCATTGATGTGTGCATCTTTTTGAAAGTTCATTGTACGGTGACGCCGACATCACTGTCTGACTACAGAATATAAGGAGAAATTGTGAGGTTCACAAAGTGTGTGGCTTTCAGAGCTAATTCTCATCCATACTCCTGTTACATCACACAGAAAGTTGTTCCTATTTATCACTCCATCTTCAACTGTTAATTATCTCTATTGGCAGCAAATAGTATGCTTTCACTTCACCAAGCCAATTTCATGAGATTTGTGTAAGAAAGCGCTATGGAAATTAATTATGAAATGTACTGCATGAAGGGTATTCAACATGCTAATATGTTGTGAAACTTCTGTGCCTTGCCCTGGGTGACTCCCACAGCCCAGGTCCTCTGTCCACTCCTTCAAGGATCTCAGGCTTCTGAATTTACCTTAAAATCACTTCTTCCAAGAAGACATCTTTGATTTACAGGCTGATTTTTTAAGTTGAATCTATTTTTACAATTTTTAAAAATTTATTTAAAAGGCGAAGAGACAGAAACAAATAGACCCAGGTCTTCCATCCGCTGGTTCACTCCCCAGGTGCCCACAACATATGGGGCTGGGCTAAGCCAAAGCCAAGGGCTGAAATTCTATCAAGGTGACAGGTGCCCAACTACTTAAGCCATCACCTGCTGCATCCCAGAATACACATTAGCGAGGAGTTGGAGTCAGCAGCAGAGCTTGGACTCAAACACAGGCACGTCAATATGTGATGTGGTGTTCCCAGTGGCATCTTAATCCTGGTGCCAAGAGTCCTCTCCATGAGGGCTGATTCTGATAATGTTTTCTGTACACTCCTATCACTGTGCACACTTCCTGGCAGGACTTGCCAAACAGTACCTTATAAGTAGACTGTCTTCCTCTCTCTCCAATCTGAGAGAGTAAGTTGGTTAACAGCACATATTTTTTCTTTGTGGAGTTGTAGCCTCCATATAGTACCCAATATACAGGAGGCAATTAATAAATATTTAATGAATAAATGCAAATGAATATTTTTTTCTTTTTCCCTATGTCATAAATGCTTATTACTCAAAACATATAAATTTGTTCAAATATATTTTACCCAAATGAAATTAGGAGCAGTACCTTGCATGTATTAGGAGCTCCATAAATATTTGGATAAAAAAAGAATGAAAAATAAGGTCAGTCCTAAGAACTGTTTTGCTATCCAGCACTATACAACCTTAAGGATAGGACTAAGAATATGATCTTATTAAAAATCAAAGTGATGAATTCCTAATAGTATTTTAGATAATGCAGCATAGCTGCAAAATCTGAGAGTAAAGAAAACTAAAGGCAAGGACTTTATAATTCCACCTGCTCTAAGATTCCTGCACCTTTCATTCAAATCTCATTTACTGCACACTCAAGTTACCAATGATTACACAGCATGCTTATATTTTAAAGCTTGACTATTATGGAGGAAATAGTCTGCGAACATCTTCAAAAATTAACAAAGGAACAATGGGGAGACTTTGGTGAGCAAGTGCTTTACCAGGATGTGATATCCATAGTTGCCAATTAGCACAGTGTTAATGAACGCCGTGCACTGAGGAGCTCCTGGCTGCTTTATCGCTCCTGCCCACACCTAATCCTCATTCTACCTTTCTACCTGGCTCTGGAGATTGATCCAGCAAAACACGCTGCAGATGAATTGCTCAGGGGGTGTCAGAAGGGAAGGTTTCAGTGCACATCCTAACAATATTCTGCAATTGTTATTTTTCATGGGTGTCCACATCCTGGTAATATATCCCGAGATTTGACTGTAATCTTGCCACTGAGCTCGACTGCAGATCCCATAAACTTGTTTTAGTGTAGCCTTAAGTCACAGATTCTGTGGAATCAGACAGATAGTACTACCCCATAACATCTATTAGAGAACACATCTGCACTTACATCTCCTACTAATAAATGTTTCCACAGAGGGACTGCATTCTATCAAATGAAAACATACATTCCACAAAGCCACTGGCTGGTCATGTGCCTATTGTCTTTTGTCATTGCATTAGCTCTTCTGATATGCCCTGGGTTTTCTAAGCTGCCCTGTGTTCCTTTAACACATAGATCATGGCAAACTCCCTGTAAAAATAGTTTGCTTCTACTTTCAATGAGTTAGGAGAGTTGGGTACAAAAATACTCATAATTGCTTTTGGAAGCCTCCCTGGCTTCAAATCTGGAAAAGAGATGAGTTTGAACTTGTAGGAAACTGCAGGGATAATATGAGAATAAATAAACAGTGGGCTTCCACACTAAGTAAGTTAGTTAGGAATTGTATTCTGATTATTCCTAAGTGATATGTGTTAGTGGCAGTGGAGTAGGTTAAGGGTGTGGCCCCTTAAAAGGGAGCCATGTCCTAACTCCCAGTAGCTGTGAATATAATCTAACTTGGAAAAGGAGAGGCCAGCGCTGTGGCTCACTAGGCTAATCCTCCGCCTGTGCGCCAGCACCCCAGGTTCTAGTCCCGGTTGGGGCGCTGGATTCTGTCCTGGTTGCTCCTTTTCCAGTCCAGCTCTCTGCTGTGGCCCGGGAAGGCAGTGGAGGATGGCCCAAGTGCTTGGGCCCTGCACCTGCATGGGAGACTGGGAGGAAGCACCTGACTCCTGGCTTCGGATCGGCCCAGCGCCGGCCATACTGGCCATTTGGGGAGTGAACTAACGGAAGGAAGACCTTTCTCTCTGTCTGTCTCTTTCACTGTCTAACTCTGCCTGTCAAAAAAAAAAAAAAAAGAAAAAGAAAATGGGATTTTGGGGGCTGGCACTGTGGCACAGTGGGTTAACTCCCTGGCCTGAAGCGCTGGCATCCCAAATGGGTGCCAGTTTGAGACCCAGCTGCTCACTTCTGATCCAGCTCTCTGCTATGGCCTGGGAAAGCAGTAGAAGATGGCTCAAGTCTTTGGGCCCCTGCACTCACGTGGGAGACCCGGAAGCAGCTCCTGGCTCCTGGCTTTGGATCTGTGCAGCTCCGACCGTTGCGGCCAACTGGGGAGTGAACCACTGGAAGGAAGACCTTTCTGTCTCTCTCTTTGCCTCTCCTCTCTCTGTGTAACTCTGACTTTCAAATAAAAATAAATATTTTTTTTTATTTGACAGATAGTGAGAGAGAGAGACAGAGAGAAAGGTCTTCTTTTCATTGGCTTACCCCCCAAATGGCCGATACAGCTGAGCTACACTGATCTAAAGCCAGGAGCCAGGTGCTTCCTCCTGCTCTCCCATGTGGGTGCAGGGGCCCAAGCACTTGGGCCTTCCTCTACTGCCTTCCCAGGCCACAGCAGAGAGCTGGCCTGGAAAAGGAGCACCGGGACTAGAACCCAGTGCCCATATGGGATGCCGGTGCCGCAGGCGGAGGATTAACCAAGTGAGCCATGGCAGCAGCCCCAAAATAAATAAATATTTAAAAAATAAAAAGAAAAAGAAAAAGGGGATTTTGCAGGTATGCCCAAGGACCTAGGGATGATCTCACCCTGAGCTATCTAGTGGGGCAGACATAAATGACAAGCAACCTTACGAGAGACACAAGACAGACACAGAAGATGGGGTGGAATGGGAAAGGAGGCAGACACTGGAGTTCTGCAGCCATAAACCAGAGTGCCCAGAACCCTGGACATGACAAAACAGGAAGGTTTCTCTCACAGAGATTTCTAAGGGAGTGAGGCTCTGCATACTCCTTAGACCCCTCATTTCAGTCTTCGGGTCTCTACAACCATGGGAGAATAAATACATGTTGTTTTAAGCCACCAAGTTTTGCAGATATTTCTTATGGCAGAGTTAGGATGCTAATCCAGCCGGTTGCTAAGGATGATGCAGCACCTGGAAGGCAAATGAAGGCCCTATAGTTGGGGACTCTACCCCAGGGGATGCAGGGTCCCTGAAGAGTCCCTGAGAAGCCAAACACCTGCAAGCTTCAGGATCTTCATTCTCATAAGCCCTTTCTCAGGAAGGGGCACCAGCAATGCATTCATACAACCACATGATTTTGAACAATTTTCTTGATTAACATGTTGTGTTCCCCACTGGTTAAAATTGCTTTCTCTCTCTATGCCAACTTTTCTTCCACACCCACTTCTCCTGGTTTAATGGCAATGGAAATTCCCAGGTGATTCTGGGATTTAGCTAATGAGGCTTCATTTGGGTTTTTTGGGTTAATTCAGGTAGTACTTATTTATCTGCATGTTGAAGTTATTATTAATTGACCTGCAGCAGGAATGGTTTCTAGGAAACCCTCTACCAGCAACTTTTCTATCTGATCTGCTGAGATAACCCTAAAATGCAGGTCCAAATATGACATCTACTCAATGTCCTAAGATGTCTTTATTTTCATTTATTTGAATATTGATTTGAGAGACAGAGAAAGAACCTGAAACTTTGGACATCAGAGGTATATTGATAGAGGAGGAAGAGCAAAGCTTGAAATGCACAAAGCCAGGAGCTGGTCTGAAAATAATTCTTCCATGTATCAGATGCATTAAGCATCAATTTTCATTGATGTCTAGTCAAAATGGAATTTCTTTTCTGTCAGGGATATACATGGTAATGCAGTATATATAGTTACAAATACGCTGTATACTATTTTTTAAATCATTTGAAAGGGAGAGGGGAGACATAGGGGGAGAGAGAGAGAGAGAGAAGAGAGAGAGAGATCCCTAGTTAAAATTCATTCCCCAAATGTCCACAGTGGACAAGGATGGACCAGAACTCAAGCTGGCATCTGGAACATAGGTGGCAGGAAGACAATTAGTTGATTCATGACTGCTGCCTCCAAGACTCTTCATTAGCAACAAACTGGAGTCAGGAGCGAGAGCTGGGAATTGAGCCCATGTACTCCAGTGTGGGACATGGGCATCCTAAATGACACACTAACTGCCCACCTCTATGCTATTTTGGTGGAAGTCACAAGGAACAGGTGTGTTGGCTTTCCTGTGTTTGTAGGGCACAGAGCCATGGAAAGCGCTGCACACTGCGGGGGCATCTGTGTATGAAGTCCCGTGTTCTCTGCCAATAACAAAAAAGAAATCACCATAGACTATGCAGGAGGACGGTCTATCCACACACTGTTATCGTCATAGTAACTGATATTGCAAACCTATTGTTGAATGATGAGGTGATCAAAAAGTATGCAGAAAAAAAAAAGACTGTAGTTTAAAAATGTAAGTCTTGTTGCAGCTGGTAATTATTAAAACCACAATATCATTTTTTGGGATTTGATAATGTTTCTGATTTTTTAACTTAAAAAATGTTTAACTCATGATTTTTCTCATTGTCAATAAATATTCACTTTTGTGTCAAATTTTGTATCCCTTTCTGTAAAGAGTTCCACTTAACTCGTCCTTGCTGACAGGATATCAGTTTACATTTTTTAAAAAAATATTCTAGGTTTTTTTGAAAATGCATGGAAAAGCTGCTTTTGATGTACAGGACGAGAGACGCTATGTTAGAGTATTTAATTTTGGTCGCCTTTAACTAAAATCGCATTCTTTTGTGCTGAAACCAATGCCATTGATGGTTTTCTTGCTTGAAGCTCATTGTCTTTGTGTGCACCACTCCAGGTTCCACATCAGCGGTCTAGAATGGAGGCAGCATGGCTGTCAGTGCCAGCTTGGGGATGAGAAGGTAAATTGAGAAGCTACTTGACCTGTGCAAGTCCACACATCTTCAAGCAGAACCAGGACCTGACCTAGTATTTTGACTCTTAACATCTCTGCTATGATGTTATGCAATGGCTAAATGTCAGCTATTTTAGGAAAGAAATTGCAAAAGAGATGCTTCCAGGATTACATTTCTGAATGCTTACATTTAGGGAAAAATAATGAACTGATAGCATGTGTGTTTGTTGCTTTTGCAAAGCACTTCTACAAAGCATCACATGCAATCATCTCCGAATGAGGGCAGTAGGTTCTTGTCTCTACACCCAGCCTCATAGAGGCTGCTTCTGACGGCTTCTACCCCCTGTATGTGTTTAGCTTGAGGGTAGAAGGGTCAGGAGTGGTACATGCTCAGGAGCAGAGCTCACACCACTAAAACGCCTTGGAGAAAATATGAAAAAAATATTGTGTGCATCTTGCCTCTTCCAGAAAAAGGGAGGCAGGGTCAGTGCTGCAATGCAGTAGATCAAGCTGAGAGTTGGGAGTCTGGCAGCCCGTATCAGGTTGGAAGCCCAACTGCTCTGCTTCTGATGCAACTGCCTGTTAATGTGCCTAGGAAAGCAGCAGAAGATGGCTCAAGTTCTTGGTTCCCTGCCATCCACGTGGGAGACCAGGTTGGACTTCTGGGCTCTTGACTTCTGCCTGATCCAGCCCTGTCTGTTAGGAGCATTTGGGAAGCAAACAAGCAGATAGGAGTTTCTCCCTCTTTCTCTCTCTCTGTGTGTGTGTGTGTGTGTGTCTGTGTGTGTGTGTGTCGCTGTGCCTTTCAAATAAATAAAGTGTTTTTTATTAAAATGAAAAGAAAAAAATAGCAGAAAAGTGGAATTTAAGGAAGAAAGGAGAGTGGCCACCAGGAACCATCTAATATGCAGAGCATACAATCATGGTTTTGCTTAGGTTGACCTGTATACAGAACACTGGGCTGAAATTTAGGAAATGTGGATGCTAAGTCTGGAATGTTAACAATGCATACATGCATCAAAGTCTCACACAGTACCACATGAACATATATAATATTTTTTAGAGATTTATTTGTTTATTTGAAAGGCAGAGTTACAGAGGGGAAGAGGTGGGGCGGGGTGAGTTTGGAGAGAATTCTTCCATCTGCTGGTACATTTCCCAAATGGCCGCAATGGCTGGAGCTGAGCCAATCCAAAGCCCCAATCCAGAAGCTTCTTCTGGTCTCCCACATGGGTTCAGGAGTCTATGCACTTGGGTCATCTTCCACTGCTTTCCCAGACCATACCAGAGAGCTATATTTGAAGAGGAGCAGTTAGGACTTGAACCAGTGCCCATATGGGATGCCAGCACTGCAAGAAGTATCCTCACCTGCTACACCACAGTGCCGGCCCCAAACATGTGTTATTTTTATATATTAGTTAAAAGCAAAAAGAAAAACAGCTATATTCCTTTTGTGCATTATTGAAATCCTTTGCCATTTTTATATGCTTTATATGAATAGTTTAAATACTTTCTAAAAAGTCTTCCATTAAACAGGCAGTGTGGCCCAAGGCCCTCCTTCACTTCCTGGGCCCTGTTCCTTCATCTATGAAAGGAGGTAGCTCAACAATGCCATCTAGAATTTTCTTCCAGCTCACAAAGGCTGTGACCCTTCTCCTCATATTGGGTCAGGTTTGTGTCCCAAAGCAAGCCTGGACTTGGGGAGCACTAGAAATGACTCACAAAGAGAGAGAAGGCAGGGGAGCTGAGGAAGGGAAGACTGGAGGTAGAGTTCCTGGGTAGCAACAGAGATTCACCAAACAAAAGCCTCCAGGCTTAAATTCGCAGTCTCCTGGGTGACACTGCCAGCCGGCCTGGAGCAGGAGAGTAAGCGAAGAAGAGCCAATGAAGGCAGCCGATGCGGGACGAGGTTATGCTCAACTCCATTTCCTTGTTACTTTTCGGAATGAGAGCCCATGTCCCCACTGTGTTGGCATCCCATGAAGCCACTATTTTCTTAAGATCAGCTAAAATAATAAAAGGAAAATCCTATTTATACAGAGTAGGCCCAGACTAGGGTCATACCAAAATGTGGATTTTCTGAAAAGAAAGAGATTAGCAGAGGAATCCCAAGCTGTAAGCATGAGGACTAATCTTGGTTCCACAGTGGCTCCAGTCCTGCCTGTGGGGCGTCAGGGGAGCTCCTGTCACCATGATGGAAGGAGCAGAAAGTTTCGCAAAGCTTCTGCTTTTTTTCTCTACGGAATGTGTTAACTCTTTCATTTTGAAGAATCTAAGGATGCAGCATTAAATTGGTAAGAATTGTGATATAGCAGAAAGCTGAAGACTGCAAAATGAATGTATTTTTCAAAGTCTGCATAACTTTTGGACTGCTGGTAAAGTGCCATGCACCTGTCAGACAAGTGGAAGATGTCTAGGCTGCACAGTTGTTTTCGCTGAAGAAGAATCACACGGGCGCTTCCACTAAGACAGTATTCTTTAAATACAATGTTACCGGGTATGTTGCAAAATCTATGTGTATCTCAGTAAGTATATACTCTAGAACCTGAACTAATTAAATCCTTAGAGATCGGGAACCAGTTGACTGACTGACAAAAATTACTACCTTGGGTAATAGTTCTTCAAAAATGGTGCTTTGCTCACATGTTCCTAGCAGTATCAGGAGCTTATCCCCTTCTCTTTTTCTTATGGCTCCATCAAGATATCTCTTTTATTTCCAAACTTTGACCATGATAAATACACCTCTGATGTCCAAGTCTACCTCTAGGCCAGATTTCAATTCCAAGGTTAAGAAGAAGCTATCTGCCCTGTGGTGACCACACTCACTGTGGTGTCTCCCAAGTCCTTTTTATGATATCCTCTACACTCATACACAAAGCTAAACCAGACAAATCCCCCAACAACCTCTACTTTACCTGTCCTCTACATCTATTTGTCATGGAAGCCAGGAATCTAGAATTACCCTAGATTCTGCCCTTTGTCATCACTTTCCATATGTATTAGTTATTTAATTGGCTATTTGGTTGTATTTAGTCATATTCATTCATCTTCAGACATGAAATTGAACTATCCCCCTACATCCCCCCGAGGCACTACTAGGTCACTCCTCCACGTCTCTCACCTGAACTTCTTCCCATCACTCACACTATGACTAACATGATATTGCAACATTGAATGCAATACACCGTGCGTTCTTCTGCTTAAGTTCCTCCAGAGACTCCCAATTGCACACAAGGTGTGTCTTCACCTGGCTTCTCTTCAGCTCTTCGGCCCCATCACCTTCCAGCTTCCCCTGTGCTATCCTCACTCCTGTCTTCACTGCATGCCTTGCAGAAGGGCTGTCCTGCTGGAACAATCTTACTCATTCAAAGTTCAGCCCAACCACCCTCCCAGAAGAAGCCCTCCCTGACCTCTAGCTAATCTGTTTGTCTCTCCTGGCTGCTACCCTCTACTAGGTGTGTGCTGCTGTTGTAACACATCCTAACTGTGTTCTGCATCCCATCCCTTCCAACCCATTCAAGTGCATTGTCCCTCGTTTTCTCTCCCTCTCTCTTCCAGTATCTAGCTCTCTTATTAGTGGATTATTCCTATAAGCACACATTTTGTAGAATCTCCTTGCTTTAATTATGTCACATAATTTCATACTCTACCTCTTTGCTTCCTCTTCTACCCTCTTTTGCAGCAAAATATCTTGAGTTATGTAATATTACTGTTTTGATTTCTTCTCCTGTTCATCATAAATACTTCTTTACGGAAAGTGCTATTGTCCAGGTCACCAGTGATCTCCATATCAGTAATCCTAAGGCAAATTCTCAACCCTCATTCTATTTGTTTTGTCAACAGCATTTGACACAGCTAATCCTTTTCTCCTCTTTCAAAAAACTTTCTTCAGTGGGCTTCAAGGAAAACTGCACCCTCCCATGCTGCACTGGCCTCACTGCCTTCACGGATCTCCCATCCCTGTGACTTTTTAGTATAGGTGATTCCCTTTTAATGTAACCGATCTCCTTTTCTTACAATCTATGTCCACTTCCTTAACAAACTCATCTCCATTGCCCTGACATCTCCTAAACTTATATTTCCCTAGCTAAGATCTATTCCCTGGAATTAACACTCAAATCCACCTAAACGTATCAGGAGCATCCCAAATGTCACATTGCCGGAACAGCTTCTTCTCTATGGCAAAATCTTCCAAATCTCAGTCAACGGCAGTACCATTTCCCCCATTGCTTAAGGCCCAACAATTAAAGCCTTGCCTCTGCACTTTTTGCAGACTTCATAGCCAATGCATTAGCACATCAAGTAAGCTCTTCCTTCAAGATGTAACCAAAATCTGACCACTTTTAGCAAATTCTTCGCTAACACTCTCTTCTAGACTTCACCTGGATTATTGGAAAAGCCTCCCAAACTTCCATCTTCCCTCCACTTTTGCATCCTGTGATCTATTGTTAAAATTGCCACACTGGTGCAGAGGCAGCGCAGATCCATTAGTGCCACTAGCTTGCTCAGAACCTTTCACTGGATCCCCAGCCCTCTCACATTAAAGGCAGCATTATAGGATCCAGCACGGTGGCGTAGCAGGCTAAGCCTCTAACTGTGATGCCGGCATCCCACATGGGCACCAGTTAGAGTCCAGCTGCTCCACGTCCACTCTAGCTCTCTGCTAATGTGCCTGGGAAAACAGCAGCAGACGACCCAATTCTTGGGCCCCTGCACCCACTTGGGAGACATGAAAGAAGCTCTGGGTTCCTGGCTTTGGCCAAGCCCAGCCCTGGCTATTGTGGCCATCTGGGGAGTGAACTGGCAGATGGAAGATTTCTGTGTGTGTGTGTGTGTGTAACTGCCTTTCAAATAAATTTTAAAAAACGAATATTTTATTTTAAAATGGCAGCATCATAGAAGATAGTAAAAATCACATAAAACAATAAAAGATTCATAGAAGACAAGGTTGCCCCACAATGCAAAGGACCTTATCTCCTTTTACCATCCCCCAACCCGTTTTGGCTGCATCGACCTGCCTCCTGCTTTGCCAGAATAATGGCTCCAGGGTCTTTGCATCTGGTATTCTCTGAGCCTCCACCTCTCCTGCCAATCACTTGCTTGACTCACCCTTCTCCCCAGCAGGTCTCCACCCAATGCCACATTCTATGTGAGACCTTCCTGGCCACCTTAAGACAGCAGCCCAGTCTGTCCCTGTCCCACGATGGTGCACCCTCAGCACTCAATATTTCATTTCCTGTAAGTGTCATACTCTGAATGTCTATGCATTGTATTTGTTTCTATCTTTTTCCACTAGAATGTATATTCCAGGACCTCAGAGTCTCTTGTTGGCTTTATTTAATTTGTACTCTAGTACCTAGAACTGTGAGAGCATTCTGCAGGTGTGCATTGAACAAATAGTGAAAAAAAAAAAAAAACATTTGGATTTACATCACACCACCTAACTAGAAATACGGTGAGGGTGGCAGTTAAATAAAAGGTAAATCAAGTTTATCAAAACTGCACAGCGAGCATACACGCAAGGAGAGGGCTGAATGCAATGAATGTAGAGAATACTTCAGAAGGAAATAGTAACTTTATGAAACAACACAATAAAATGGATTTTATATAAACACAATATAAAGTTTCAACAAATTGGAGATTTGTGGTAGAGACTTCATAAACAAATTGAGGGTGGGGTGTCCAAGAACTTTTGGACTGTGCTGGTTGGACAGGGAAGTCTTGGTTATATAATAATTGGAAACAGTGATTTAGAGGGATGCATAACCCCCTGAAGTGATATACAAAATGATGAAAGAAATGAAGAAAAGCGGACATGAGGGAAAAGAAGAGGGAAAACTAAAAGAGCAAGTGATTATAACAGCATGACTGAGACACAGAACCAGTTATTCTTAATTGGGTAGGGAAATATTATCAACTCCCCTATGAACAGTTTGAAATATCTGGAACTGGGTCTTAAAATCCACACTATGAGTTTAAATCCAGATTGATCCAACCACTTACCTATCTGAAAATGATAAAAAGGTAGGAATACTTGCAAAATTAGAACATTCAAAAGCATATACTTCATGGCAGGCAGAATTTCAAAGAAGAAAAAATGAAATTACAGCTAACTAATATTACACTTTGTGTATGATTTCATGGTGGGTGGCTAAACATGATTGTAGGTAAATTAGCTGTGCAGTGATAAATTTATATTATTGCTCCAAGTGTTAAAAATGATAAAACGGGCTGGCGCCGCGGCTCAATAGGCTAATCCTCTGCCTGTGGTGCTGGCACCCCAGGTTCTAGTCGTGGTCGGGGCACCGGATTCTGTCCCGGTTGCTCCTCTTCCAGGCCAGCTCTCTGCTGTGGCCCGGGAGTGCAGTGGAGGATGGGCCAAGTGCTTGGGCCCTACACCCCATGGGAGACCAGGATAAGTACCTGGCTCCTGCCTTCGGATCAGTGCAGCGCGCCAGCCGTGGCGGCCATTGGAGGGTGAACCAACGGCAAAGGAAGACCTTTCTCTCTGTCTCTCTCTCTCACTGTCCACTCTGCCTGTCAAAAAAAAATGATAAAACGGATAAATCTTTGGAGGAAGGATAGGCGTTTAACAGTTCCACGTAGGGGAAGCACATTGCTCACGTGGTGAGATACTGAAATGACCACAAGAGAAAGGCACCTATCTGGAGATGCTCAAGACACATGATAATTAAAAAAAAAAAATGAGATCCGTGGGAGCATCTTCAAGTACAAGGGAAAGTATCTATCTCAGGGTCAAAAAATAAATCAGCTACTCCCAAATTCCTGATTTGATTTCAGTCACATTTGTTTTATTCAACCAACATTTATGGGACATCAAATTTGTGCACATATTAACCTAAGCACTGAAGCTAAAATTGTGTGTGACAATTATTTATCTGTACATAGAACATAAGAGGTTGGGATTTGTAGTGACTTCAATGATATCTGAATCTTAGTGGGAGGACACAGGCATAAATAATCACAATTCCCTGTAATGATTTTGTGGACAGTGAAATAGCAGGTGCTGTTGTGGGATACAGACAGAGGACTGCGGAGCACAGAAGGAAAAATAATTCACTCTTCACAAGACACTCTTGGTTAACCCATGGGAGTTTTCATCCTAGTGATGCTTGACTTAAGCCATGAAACATAGATCAGAGCTGCCCTAGGCCATGGTGGAAAACAAAGTATAGAAATTACAGAAAGACTGTAGAGGACCAGAAAGTGTGACAAGGTACAGTACGAAAGGACAGATAGCAGATCCTGAGGACAGAGTTTTTGAAGGTTGGGGTAAATGTGCTCTGAGGCAGGGCTGTGATTGGAACCAGTTTTGAGTGGCAAAGTCTGTGTGGATTTGCACTGAAGGGTGATAAGGAAGCTGGAGATACTTTATTCCTGCAACCACTGAAAACGATTCTAGAGTGAAACCAGTTATGGCCATCAGCTGAAGCTCAGTTCAGTTGTCACTTGCACTGCAACTCTTCATCATTTGCTTATTTCTATTTCAACCAATATTTATTGAAAGCTTACTTGATACCTAGTGCTATGCTAGGTGCTAGGTGCTAGCAATCCACAGGAACTGAGATGCAATGTGTGTCTTTAAGAAGTTCACAACTTAATTGGTAGAACAAAAATTCAGTTAAAAATCAACAAATGGGGACAGGTAAACTTTTGGCACAGAGGTTAAACCACCTATGGGGTGCTAGCATACCACCTTGGAGTGCTTCCCTCTGAGCCCCACTCTGCTCCCAATTCCTGCTTCCTGTTAACGTGTCCCCTAGGAGGCAGCAGGGATGGCTCAAATACTTGGTAACCTGCCACCCAGGTGGGAGACCTGGATTGAGTTCCCTGCCCCCCCCCCCCCCCCCCCCCCCCCCCCCCGTCGCAGACAATTGGGGAGTGAATACTCTCTCTCTCTCTCTTTGTTTCTCCCCCAACCCCTCGTTTCAAGTGTAAAATAAAAAGTTAAATATTGTTTTAAAAATCAATAAGTGAAGGAATGAGGGGATAAGTGAATAATTCAGCATTTCAGTGCCGTGAGGCTATGAAACAAAATACACAAAGCATCACAGAGTCCTTTATCAGGCCTTCGGGGTGAGAAAATGATTTCTGTTGGAAATGACTCAGCACCAAGTTGAAGCCCTTACAGACTGGGCCAAAGCACACTCAAAGCAATACAAGGAATCTTGCTGTACAAGTAGCTGAAGAAGTCAGAGGGAACAGTGACAGAGGACTGAGGTCCTAATTACAGCCTTGGCCTTTGAGGTCCCAAACAACCTGACCCCTTCCTTTTACTCTGACCTTGACATCACCTCCTGTTACCCCTCCCTGGCTCAGTGTGCTCCATCCGCACTACTGTCTTCCATTTATCAAACACTTTTTCATTCCTGGTTCAAGGTCATCGCTTTGACCACTTCTTTCCCCTGACCTTCACGTGCACAATGTAGGCACATAGCTGGCAGCATCGTCTCATCAAGGAAGCCTTTCCTGTTCCATCCATTCAGTGTGGCCCATTCCTTTGAAAGTCCCCCTGCTGTATGACCCCATCTAATTTTCCTATATGGCATTTGTCCATACTGGATCTTCTGATATTTATTTACATTTATGTATATGTATTTACATGTATGTTTATTTATTGTCTATACCTCCTCAGAGCAAGATATTTAGAACATGAAAATATCATCCTTTTGTTCACAACTCTATCGCTAGCACTCAGAGTAGAACGTATCTTGAGCACAACAAATATTTCCTGGATGAATGAACCAGGTCATGACTGAAAGGTATGGCATAGTTATATTTTTAATTCCAATAAATTCTCCAATTGTATTGAATGGGGAATATAGCTAGAAAATCAAAACATAGAAAATAATTTGACTGAGGAATAGGTTCCAAATGCTAATATGATCGGTGGAAAGGCAAAGGCAAAGTTAGACTTGAAAGGAACAGGCACAGGGTAGGACCAATTGCTGAGACAAGGATCCAAGGAGAGAAGAGGGACCCCGTTTTGGACAAAGCTTAAGGGGCAGCCACAGGAAGTGCAGATTTGGATCAGGTTAAACAAGACCCTGGGGCTCCATCTTGTGACTAGTCTGAGGGAGAATATAGCAAGTGCATGAAATGCTGCTCATACCCATAAAAATCTGTTTATTGCATGCTCTCTGTATAATATCTGTGGAGGACTTCACTTTATGGGAGTATATGAACTCAATCTCTACTTTGGAAAATTGAAATCATTATTATTATGGTTTTATTAGTAGTACCTGTAGCTAGTACAAGTCCCTTCTGGAATAGTCATCATTCACAAAAATATAGCATAATGCAAAGTTCTCCCTATTTTCTCCTTCCCAGATAGATGTCTGAAACACAAATATTATGGAGATTAGTTCAGCATCTTCCCATGGTAGTTAGATTTCCAATTTAACTTCTTAGAGGACGATTCCTCCTAGTTCTCATTTCTTCTAATTCAGCTCATATTTCTTGCACAGATGATTGTGTCTCCCCTTCCTGAGTTGAGTAAAGTGAAATGCACATTCACAACTATTATTGTTACTGGAACTATTCTAGTCTATGTGTAATTCTGAGGAGATAAGCAATATCTACAGTGATTAATAGTCAATAGAGGGGCCAGCATTGTGGCGTAGCAGGTTAAGATGGCCTTCAACACTGGCATCCCATATAACTGCCAGTTTGACTACTCACTGCTCTACTTCCATTCCAGCTCCCTGAGAATGTGCCTGGAAAAGCAGTGGAAGACTGCCCAAGTGCTTGGGCCCCTGCACCCACAAGGAAGAACCAGAGGAATCTCCTGGCTCTTAGCTTCACCTTGGCCCAGTCCCAGACATTGAAGAGGTTTTGGAAGTGAACCAGCAAATAGAAGATCCCTCTGTCTCTATCTCTTCCTTTCTCTCTTTGTAACTCTGTTTATCAGATAAATAAAATGAATATTTTTTTAAAATATTCAGGGGCTGACCTTGTGGCATTGCAGGTTAAGCTGCAGTCTGCAATGCATGCCAGCATCCCAAATCGGTACCTGTTTCAGTCCCAACTGCCCCACTTCCAATTTAGCTCCCTGCTGGTGTGCCTGGGAAAGCATCAGGAGATGGCCTGGGTACTTGGTCCCCTGCTACCATGTGGGAGGCCTAACAGAAACTCCTGGCTCCTGGCTTCAGCCCCACCCAGCTCCCCAGCCCTGGCTGTTGTGGCCATTTGAGAAGTGAACCAGTGGATGGAAGATTTCTCTCTCTCTATCTCTTTCTCTCCCACCCCTGCCCCGTAACTTTGCCTTTTAAATAAACATATCTTTAAAAAATCCAATAGAATACTAATTTCTGAAATAGGAGGCCTTAAAAGTTTGGACATATATTTAAGGCCCTGGTTAAAACTTTTATTTTTGAGCAATTAATGTACAGCAAAATGCTTTTACAGAACAAAAACACTGTTATCTGCAAGCACAATACACTAACATAACTGCTCCTTAACCAAAATCACTGAAGCATAATATAGTTAGGAAATACTTGTTTGTTTGTAAACAGATACATTTCAATTTTTTTACTTGAAAGGTTGAGTGACAGAGAGTGAGAGAAATAGAGAGTAATGGAGAAACAAAGCAAGATCTCCCATCTCCTCGTTCACTCTTCAAATGCCCACAACACCCAGGACTGCATCAGGCTGGAGCCAGGAGCCAGGAACCCCACCAGATCTCCCAATGGGTGGTAGGGATCCAAGTATTTGTGCCATCTGCTGCTACATCCCAGACCCATCATGAGGAAGCTGCACAGGAAACCAAGATGGAAACTAAACTCAAGCACTCTAATATGGGATGCAAGTATATGTACATTTGCAACTATTATTGTTAGCAGAACCATTTTATCTGCATGTAACTGTGAGAAGATAAGCAGAATCTACAATAATTAATATTCAATAGAATGTAAACTACTAAGTGTATCTAGTTGCTAGGTGGCAGCTTAGCCGACTGTGCCACAATGCTTACCCCAACTATCTATTTTTTCAAGTGTTCTTCTCCTTGGGGAAAAAAAGTTTATCTTAGAATTTAAGAAATTTGGCAGGCGCTGCAGCTCACTAGGCTAATCCTCCGCCTAGCGGCGCCGGTACACCGGGTTCTAGTCCCGGTCGGGGTGCCGGAGTCTGTCCTGGTTGCCCCTCTTGCAGGCCAGCTCTCTGCTGTGGCCAGGGAGTTCAGTGGAGGATGGCCCAAGTACTTGGGCCCTGCACTCATGGGAGACCAGGATAAGTACCTGGCTCCTGCCATCGGATCAGCGCAGTGCTGCGCCGGCCACAGCGCGGCGGCCGCAGTGGCCATTGAAGGTGAACCAACAGCAAAGGAAGACCTTTCTCTCTGTCTCCCAAAGAAGAGAGTCTCAGTCTCCCAAAGAAGAGAGAAATAATCACCTGAACTCCACAGTGTGTTCATTAATCCCAATCTACAACTTCACACAACTTTTCTTTTGTATTGTCTTTGCATTTTGTATTTTCCTTTGTGTTTCGCATTTTGCTTGTTGTATTCTTAGGATATGACATCACCTCACTTTGTGGACAGTTGAAAAGTTTTCTGAAAAAAAGCAAGGGAAGGAGGAGAGGAGGGAGAAGGAGGAGATAAGAGAAATAATGTTTCAAACAATTTTGTTACTTTTTTGTCATTAAAAAAAAAGAATTTCTGTGCCAGTTAAGCCAGTGGAGACCACACTGAGGGAGGGTTCCCTCCATGGAGGGGTCACGAGTGGTTTTTGATATCTGTGGAAGGCTTATTAACTGCCAAGTGCTGGAGCAGGAGTAAAAGGCATGTTCTGATAAGTCCTAAATAGCTTACGGAGACACAGAGCATCTAACACCAGACACCTACCCATGGGAAGCCTTATGAATTTACCAAGAGATATTTATGGTTGTTTGAGCAGAGACTTGCAAAGCTCTAGGAAAGCTTCATTTACACTCTAGTTACAATTCAGGCATTACTCACTCCCTGAAGAGCAGTGACTGGGTTCATTAATGGTTAAATTACTCATAGAACCATGACCAGCCTGGACTAAAAATGCAGAAGAATCTCACTTATTATCCAAAAGAGTCAAGGCAAAGGAATCCTAGGTGATCAACCCACTGCCCATGTTATTTCTCTCAACTAAGAAGTTGTTTGTATTTCAGGAAATCTGGATAACTGTTTTGTTTGTGATTAAAAAGGTGGGGGTGGGGAGTGGATTTGCTAAAAAGGAGAAAGACCAGGGAATTTGGTTCCATTAGCTCATTTTATATATATTTGTTAATACCCATAAAACCATAGTCAGGAAGAGGAAAAGGTCACCATACATAGCCTAATGAGTCAATTTATAAAAGGAAAGACTTTTTATAAACAGGAAAGCATTGTTATTTTGGGAAAAAATTCTTGTCATGTGCTACGTGATCCCAAGACATTCATTAATTCGTAGCTGCTTGCAGTCAGTGTCTAGAATGGAGCATACTACTGACAAATTAGATTTTTTAGGTATCCAAGTTAGTTCTGTGAATTTAAGAGTGGCCTTGTGGCTGTCATTGTGGCACAGTAGGTTGAGCCACCACCCATAATACTGGCATCCAATATGGGTGCCTGTTCAAGTTCCGGCTACTCAACTTCTGAGCCACATGCCTACTAATGTGCCTGTGAACGCAGCACAAGATGGTCCAAATCCTTAAGCCCCTGCCACCCTCGTGGGAGACCTGGTAACTCTGCCTTTCAAAATAAATAAATAAAGTCCATTTGGTTTATTTTTTGTTAAAAAGATTAGTCTTGTAGAACCTACATAATTCTGATCCTACTCTGTATTTTACTTATTTCCATAAATTTGGTTTCTTGAAAAGTGTTCCCCTCTGCTCACATACATACACACACACACACAAATACATCCCTCCCAAGGAGATCTCTCCTGATCATCAGCCATGACTTGGTACCATAAGGCTGCAAGTCCACTATTATTGTCCTGACCGGGTATCTTCCCCTGCAACACCACAATGTACCAAACATCTCTGACATTATTTTCAGTCATCACCTTACTGAAGCCAGTATAGAATGACTCCTTTCCTGTGCCAATCAGACCTAGCCCTGAGATCAAGCTGAGTACTGGACACTGGGCCATTTGTTCTTTTAATAGACACATTAAGTACACCTCCTCTCTTTCCTTTCATCCTTAATCTAAGAACATAAAAGCTAAGTGTAGGTCTATTCACACAACTCAATGTCAGTGAGTCTTCAGCCAATATCCAGAGAGACAGAGCTTCCTGTAGACTCAGCCACAACCCCCTAAAACTGCTGCCCTCCTACTTTGTCGGAAGTCAATCAATCAAGCTTTTAGAGAGGTGAATTTTATACTAAATTCCAAAATATCAGAAAAATAGCAAATAGGAAACAGGAGTAGCGCCATTGCTCCAGACTTTGGGACTATCTCCCATATGAGGCATCCTCCCATAAAAGCTTTTGACAGGTGGAAAGTGGTACATTTAGCTCAACTGAATTGCTAATATCATGAACAGATTCTCATATGTGCATTTCTAAGGTGCTTTATATTTTCTGACAACCCAAAAGAATCTTCTTAAAAGGGTTTCAGAATGGGGTCATAGAAAGCAGTGGCCCATAGACTATAGTTCATATTTGCTCACACACATGGCCAAGGAAATGCATCACAGATCAATTGTGAATCTCATTATTAAGAAATTTTAGGCTGTCAAAACCTTAAAAGCCATATTTTTGCCATTACACACAGATGTGTTTCCATTCACCTCCCTGATAAAGGTCTCCATTAGAATAAAAAAAGAAACACTGAAAGACAATTCTAAAGAGAACTAGTCAACACTTCTGTTTTCCCATATGACTTATCTTAGCACTTCGACTATATATTCCATCAAAATTGCTATATAAGTTATAGCTACAAATGATGTAAACGTGTAAGTCGTTTCCTTGAACAACAAGCACAACAAAGATAGGCTTCCCTATTATTGCTCTTATTGTAAAATCTCCCAGGTAAGTGAGGGGCTTGCCTGAGAAGGTTGCTTATCCTAAGTAATCCCAAGTACCTGTGTTAGGGAAATGGACCCACACCCAACTTTGCTATGCTGTCCCTGGGGCGGCTGAAGTAGTTTGAGATGATTTTGTTAATATCAGTATCTTTGGTTTAATTATAAAGCAACATATTAAAGGGGTTTTACAACATGACCTCACTACACACAAGCATTATGGCCAAGATTTAAAAACTGAAATGCCTACCAGATCCAGGCAACACATGCGAATAAATGAGAATTGGGGTGGGGGCCAAGAAATAGCAAAATGGGACAATGTGGGAATTTGGGAGAGCAGTGAGGGCACACCCTGTGCTAAGTAGACAGCTGGTGTTTACTTATTGTTGTGAGGGAATGAGAACCCAGAGGAGGTCGATGTGCCAATATTTCAGAAAAAATAGATATGTCTGGTCAAACACCAGATGCATGTTGCTGTGAAGGTATATTTCAGGTAAGATTAACACTTAAATCTGTAGACTGAATAAGCAGACTGCCCACCATAATTCTGATGAGCCTCATCCAATCAGTCAAAGCCTTTAAGACTCTGGCCTCCCCAAAGAGAAGGGAAACTCTGCCAGCATACTGTCTTAAGTCTTGAAAAGCAGCATCCGTCCCTCCTGGTCCATTCTGCAGATTTTGGACTTGCCAGCCTTCACAATCAGGTGAGCTTCAAGTAAACCAGTCTCAGTAGATGGCTGGGCACCTAGATGAACAAGTGGACCCATAGCTCGTTGTGTTGCTCTGGAGAAACCTACCCTAAAGCATCAAATTTGCCAGGACACTCCCATTTTATGCCTGTTTCTCCAGAATAATTTAGTAGTAAGACTTAATTTTTTAAAGATTTATTTATTTTACTTGAAAGTCAGAGTTACACAGAGAGAAGAGAGGCAGAGAGAGAGAAAGAGAGAGAGAGGTCTTCCATCCGATGGTTAATTCCCCAATTGGCCACAATTGGCCAGAACCACGCTGATCCAAAGCCAAGAACCAGAAGCTTCTTCAGGGTCTCCCACATGGGTGCAGGGGCGCAAACACTTGGGCCATCTTCTACTGCTTTCCCAGGCCATAGCAGAGAGCTGGATGGGAAGTGGAGCAGCCAGGACTTGAACCAGCACCAATATGTGATGCCGGAGCTTCAGGCCGGGTTGATAGCTTACTGCATCACAACACTGGTCCCAGATTTTTTTTTAATTTATTTAATTTGAGAGGCAGAAAGAGAAACAGATAGTCAGGCTTCATTGGATGGTTTTCTCCCCAAATGCTTACAACAGCCAGGACAGGACCGTGTCAGAGCCCAGCCAAACCCAGGACCTGGGAACTCAAACCAGGGTTCCCATGTAGGTACTAGGGACCCAACTTCTTGAGCCATCATTGCTGTCTCCCATGATCTAAATTCACAGTCAGCTGGAGTCAGGAGCTGGAACCAGGAATCAAATCCAGGCACTCCAACACTGGATGCTGGCATCTTAACCATTTAACTGGAGTCTGAACCATTAGGCTATAAATGCCCACCTCAAAACTTGTATGCTATGCTCCCATTTTTAGAGCTCTATCTTTACCCTCCATGATGATGACATGCTGAATTCTCTGGAGCCAAAGCTGACGAGCTGCCCTGATCTAGCCCTTCTGCCCATCTTACCGCCATCCCTATGAAACTCTGCAAACCAGCTTCATAAATAGAAGCTTTATCCCATCATGTCTCCTCACCCCCCAAAAAACTAACACGAAGTATATCTTAATGACTTTTTTCCTTTCTCACTCCTGACTTATACATGTTTTTGCCTGTAAGACACTTCATGTCATATTTGTTGGATTCAGTTGTTGACCGCATCGTTTTATGGATGGCTCTGACCCGCGGCTTTCCGCAGTGCAGTCTTTGCTCCTTGCACGTTGCTCACCTGGCACTGTCTCACTGCATAGCCAGCATCTTTGCTGATTAAAAACCTTTTGGGAAAGAAACAGCGCAGAAGGGAAAGTAAAATTTGATCATCTTTTACCAACCCCCCAAAAAAAATTTTTAAAGGTTTTCACTTAAGTATGTCTTTCAATGACAGTAATAGTCACTAACAAACACTAAGTGTCTACGACATGTCAGGAATTGTTCTTAACACTACACACGCATTCATTTTAATCTTTTACACATCTTCTTTTAATCCTAGTGATAACCTTATAAGATATTATTATTTTGGTTACCTTTTGTATATGAAGAAATCAAGGAATAGAGAGAACCAAAAATCTGTTCATAATCAGTCAGTAAGTGATTTCATTCTCAGAGACATGGTCTTTTTTTAACTTTTATTTAATAAATTTAAATTTCCAAAGTACAACTTTTGAATTTTAGTGGCTTTTTCCCCCCATAACCTCCCACCCACTTGCAACCATCCCATCTCCTACTCCCTCTCCCATCCCATTCACATCAAGATTCATTTTCAATTATGATCTTAACAATTCTGCCTCTACTTTTGTTGGAGTAAACCGACCCTTAACAAATCATCTCAAACTCTTCTTGTCTCAACACAGAAACCATCTACTTCTAACTTATGCCACTGCCTAGTAGGTTTGGTGGGGGAACTTTATTCCTCACACTCAGCACTTCAGCTGCTCTGTCTCCCTGTACCTCCACAGGATCCTGTAAATGTGATTGACAGATAAGGGTGTGAAAGGGCCTGAAGATTGCTATGGATCAGATCTAGAAGTGCATCACGGTGTCCACATTGCACTGACAAGAACCCATCTGACTGACAGGGAGGCTCAGACAGGGGGCCCAGCAGTGTTCCCAGGAAGAAGGAAGGAGAGCCTGGGGAACTCACAGTGAGCCATGGCCTCCTTGCAATATTTCCCAGAGGCCAGCAGTGCAACCATCACATGCCAAGTGGTGAATGCCGTTCTATGGCAAGCCGAGAGGACACAGCACAGCAGTGTAGTCCACCTTGATAGCAGAATTTCAAATGCCACGAGGAAAAGTTGAACAGTGTGTCCATCAGGGGGTTTCTACCATCCACCCCTCGGAAGTCTCCTAAGGGGAAGCTGAAGAACAGGTAGAACTGTGATGTTGACATACAGAAAGTTGACCTTTAAGAAAATAGATGCTTTGGAATTTCAAATATGTCCCAGAAAAAGAACAAATCAGAAGTATTAAGTAAAGCAGTTTACTATGATTACATAGTCCCAGTTAGAATAGTGGATGGAGGTTCTAAGTCAGTTCTTTATTAATTTTTATTTTAAAAAGATTTATTTATTTGAAAGAACAGAGATGGGGAGATGAAGACAGAGAAAGAGAAAAAGAGAGAATCTTCCATTCACTAATTCACTCCACAAATGGCTGCAGCAGCCAGGTCAGGCCAGGCCAAAGCCCTATAGCAAGAACTCCATCCAGGTCCCCACGTGGGTGGCAGGGCTCAAGCACTTAGTCAAACTCCGCTTTTTTTTCCCCAGCTGCATTATTAGGAAGCTGGATCAGAAGTGAAGCAGCCAGGACTTGAACCCGCAATATGATAGGGATTAATCCCCCTGTGCCACAGCACCAGCCCCATTTTTTTAAGAAGATTCAGTAAGGAAGAATTACTATGTCCCTTTAGAAAATGAAACAGTGTCCACTAAGTTAGCAGCAATTGTTTAGTGTTATAAACCTGAGAAAAAAGCTTTTCCAATATTAAAATGGGAAACTGGGCTTCCTCAGATTCTCTTAATGAATCAAATCATTAATAACAATATCTCCAGCTCTGGTTTCATCATTAGTTCTTTTTTTGTTTTGTTTTATTTATTTTTTATTTTGAATTATCTTTATATACAGAAGATTGATTTAGTATATATTAAGTAAAGATTTCATCAGTTTGCACCTACACAGAAACACAAAGTGTAAAATACTGTTTAAGTACTAGTTATAGCATTACTTCACATTGGACAACACATTAAGGACAGATCCCACATGAGAAGTAAGTACACAGTGACTCCTGTTGTTGACTTAACAATTTGACACTCTTATTTATGGCGTCAGTAATCTCCCTAGGCTCTAGTCATGAGTTGCCAAAGCTATGGAAACCTTTTGAGTTCGCCAACTTCAATCTTATTCCAACAGGGTCATAGTCAAGGTGGAAGTTCTCTCCTCCCTTCAGAGAAAGGTACCTCTTCTTTGATGGCCCCATTCCTTCAACTGGGATCTCACTCGCAGAGATCTTTCTTTTAGTTTTGTTTGTTTTGTTTTGTTTTGTTTTGTTTTGTTTTGTTTGCAGAGTGTCTTGGCTTTACATGCCTAAAATACTCTCATGGACTCTTCAGCCAGATCCGAATGCCTTAAGGGCTGATTCTGAGGCCAGAGTGCTATTTAGGACATCTGCCATTCTATGAGTCTGCTGTGTAACCTGCTTCCCATGATGGATCATTCTCTCCCTTTTTGATTCTTTCAGTTAGTATTAGCAGACACTAGTCTTGTTTGTGTGATCCCTTTGACTCTTAGACCTATCAGTGTGATCAATTGTGAACTGAAATTGATCACTTGGACTAGTGAAATGGCATTGGTACATGCCACCTTGATGGGATTGTATTGGGATCCCCTGGCACGATTCTATCCCCACCATTTGGGGCAAGTCAGCTTGAGCATGTCCCAAATTGTACATCTCCTCCCTCTCTTATTTCCACTCTTATATTTAACAGGGATAACTTTTCAGTTAAAATGTAAACACCTAATAATAATTGTGTGTTAATTACATAGTTCAACCAATAGTAGTAGAACAAAACAAAGAAAAAATACTAAAATGGATAAGGTATTACATTGTACATCAACAGTCAGCTCAAGAGCTGATCAAGTCACTGTTTATCATTAGTTCTTAAGATCAAATCCTGGCCGGCGCCGCGGCTCACTAGGCTAATCCTCTGACTTGCGGTGCCGGCACACTGGGTTCTAGTCCCAGTCAGGGCGCCAGATTCTGTCCCGGTTGCCCCTCTTCCAGGCCAGCTCTCTGCTGTGGCCAGGGAGTGCAGTGGAGGATGGCCCAAGTCCTTGGGCCCTGCCCCCCATGGGAGACCAGGATAAGTACCTGGCTCTTGCTATCGGATCATTGTGGTGCACCAGCCGCAGCGTGCAGGCCACAGCGGCCATTGGAGGACGAACCATCGGCAAAAGGAAGTCCTTTCTCTCTGTCTCTCTCTCTCTCACTGTCCACTCTGCCTGTCAAAAAATAAAAATAAAAAAAAAAAAGATCAAATCCCGGGAATCCCAAGGGCTGCAAATATTCTGAGAAATTTGTTTCACAAGTTAAATTTGGTCAGTTTCAACAAAGGTAAAAAAAAAAGACAAATTCTATGCCTTGTTACTGAATATTTCACATTAGCTTAAGCAGTATCTCCTACCTTTTAATTTAATTTCGGTTTCTCTGAAGGTTCACTGGCTTTTATGTCGATTCCTTCTTGTTTTGCCAGAGTCTGTATTATTCAATGGGACTGGAGATTTGATGTGTCTTGCACCTGTTGACAGAAGAAACGCAGTGAAGATTTTAAGAAAGACAATCCAGGACTTGTCTTTACTTCTATAAATATCTTTGTCTGCTAGCTCACCTTTTTTCAATCTAGTTCCAGAACAAAGTAGGTAAAGAATGATTCCAACTCTCCTCTCCTACTCCCACACTCAACATACCTACATGGAAGGGAAGAAATCTGAGGAATAGGTCAGATTTGATATTTTGTTGGGCCACACTACCAAATAAGGAGCTTTTGAACTGCTCTTCATAGAAGTTAGTCTCTTGGATGCTATTACTTCTCCAGGAAGACAGGGCTTAGGGGCTGGTCCTCAGAGAAAGGGTCTAGCCACCTCTGGATATATTAGCGCAAATGTCTTTGCAATCTTCCTCTTGCTAATGTCATATCCTAGACCTAGTTTTTTCAACACCATTGAAATATTTTTAGTTTTTATTTTATTTTAAGGATTTATTTTATTTATTTGAAAGGCAGAGCTATGGAAACAGAAGGGGAGAGAGACTCAGGAAAAGAGAGAGAGAATTTTCCATACTCTGGATTCACATTCCCTAAATAGCTGCAATGGCTGGAGTTGGACCAGGCCAAAGCCAGGAGCTTCATCCAGGTCTCACATGTAGATAGGGCCCAAGTGCTTGGGCTATCCTCTGCTGCATTCCCAAGCACATTAACAGGCAGCTAGATTGGAAGTGGAACATCCGGTATTCAAACCGACCCCCATGTGGTATGCTGGTGTTGCAGACAGCAGCTTTACCTGCTATGCCACAACACTGACCCACTTTGAAATATAAAATCCCAGGACAACACATGGAATCAGGAAGGTAAGAAAGCAGTAAAACACTTCATACAGTAGATAAATCAAGCAATCTGATGACCTCCTTTAAGAAAGAAGATTAAACTTGAGAGCAATAAGTCATGTGGCCCAGCCTGCTTTTGTCACTCAAGAGCCACAAAACTGAGGAGCACTAGTTAAAAGGCAGCATCAGGCCTTTAGGATTCTAGGTCCTAGATAGCACACACTACTAACTTGCGTATGTGTGTATGTATGTATGCATGCATTTGTGTGTGTATATGTGTATTTAACTTCAACAAAACTTTCAAGGATGACTCTCCCAACTGTATGACAAAAGAAAATCTACCTGAAGATGATAGAAAAATGACAGCTGAGCTTGTCACTGACCCCCTGACTGTGTCTGCCTTGGAATTTTACAAAACCCTCCACGTATATAAAATCGTTCTTATAAATGAGTTGAAAAACCCTCCACGTATATAAAATCGTTCTTATAAATGAGTTGACTATGGTTTTCATATAGAGAGTTACAAAGTTTTTCCAATCCCATCTATTGCACATTTAGGGCACATTCTACCCTGCGAGTACCTGGCAGTCCCAGTGAAAGTACCTGTCACATTGCTTCAATGTGAAATTGATGTAGCAGAAGATTCTGTGTGCACCACGGCCTCCTTTTTAATGTCACCTCATTCCCCAAGTGATGGAAGTCAACTGATTTTAATCACTGTAGTCAAGTGGGCACATACTTCAAGAAACTTCAAGGAACTGATTATCTAAAACCATAAAATCAAAAAGCTGGAATTTTCCTCAGAGATCGTTTTTCTACTTGGCTCCCCTAATGAGAGATGGTATAAATTTTTAACCTTCAAAATTGTTGGTTGGAAATTTTTTACACTTTTTGGCAGTTAGGAATACATTTAAAAATCACAGTAAATGAAGAATATGGGTAGAGACCAAGACTTGGAAGGTATGGAAAATAATTGATAATAACTAAGGATATATGATAAATTCTCCAGTATTTAAGAGTTTAGACATGAAAAGAAGTTAGTTAGAGATAATGGTGTGGAGATGTCTCACAACCGAATGGAGAAAATAATGGCAAAAAGGAATATTTAATACTTTAGAGGAAATGCTGGCAGAGAATAAGCAACTAATGAGGAAAGTTAAGTTTTGCACAAGGTCCCATGTGTTTAACAAAAAGAAAGAACATAAAAGTGAGTACTTTGTGGGACAGGTGCCGTGGCACAGTGGGTTAAAGCCCCAGCCTATAGCGCCGGCATCCCATTTGGGCGCAGGTTCTCTTCCAATGCAGCTCTCTGCTGTGGCCTGCAAAAGCAGTGGAAGATGGCCCAAGTCCTTGGGCCCCTGCACCCATGTGGGAGACCCAGAAGAAGAAGCTCCTGGCTCCTGGCTTCAGATCAGCTCAGCTCTGGCCATTGTGGTCATTTAGGGAGTGAACCAGTGGAATGGAAGACCTCTCTCTCTGGCTCTACCTCTCTCTGTAACCCTATCTTTCAAATAAATAAAATAAATCTTTAAAAGAAATTGCAAAAAAGTGAGTACTTTGAATTTATAAAGTTGTATCTCTCCAAGGGATCTCCCTGGGCTCCGCTCCGCTCCTTTCCTTTCCTTTCCTTTCCTTTCCTTTCCTTTCCTTTCCTTTCCTTTCCTTTTTTCTTTCTTTCTTTCTTTTCAGGCAGAGTTAGAAGGTGAGAGAGAGGGCCAGTGCCTTGGCTCACTAGGCTAATCCTCCGCCTTGCGGCACCAGCACAACAGGTTCTAGTCCCGATCGGGGCACCAGATTCTGTTCTGGTTGCCCCTCTTCCAGGCCAGCTCTCTGCTATGGCCCGGGAGTGCAGTGGAGGATGGCCCATGTCCTTGGGCCCTGCACCCCATGGGAGACCAGGAGAAGCACCCGGCTCCTGGCTTCAGATCAGCATGGTGCACCGGCCGCAGCACGCTGGCCGCGGTGGCCATTGGAGGGTGAACCAACAGCAAAAGGAAGATCTTTCTCTCTCTCTCTCCTCACACTATCCACTCTGCCTGTCAAAAAAAAAAAAAAAAAAGAAAGAAAGAAAGAGAGAGAGAGAGAGAGAGAGAGAGAGAGAGAAAGGTCTTCCTTTTTCCGTTGGTTCACTCCCTAAGTAGCCGGCGCGGTGCAGCCGGTGCGTGTGCCTATCCGAAGCCAGGAGCCAGGTGCTTCCTCCTGGTCTCCCATGCGGGTGCAGGGCCCAAGGACTTGGGCCATCCTCCACTGCACTCCTGGGCCACAGCAGAGAGCTGGCCTGGAAGAGGAGCAACCGGGACAGAATCCAGTGCCCCGACCGGGACTAGAACCTGGGGTGCTGGCGCCGCAGGCGGAGGATTAGCTTAGTGAGCCGTGGCGCCAGCCGGAAATATTTCTTTCTGATCCCTGAAAATCACCAAATCTCCCATGTTCATTGCTCAGAGCCTAAAACAGGAGCCAAAATCTCAACCAAAACCTCTCTGTAACATTTTCCATTCTGGAGATGGGGATTCTCATGTGCCATTTACATCGGACTGAGAGCAGGCATCACCTAATGCAAACGCATTGTCCCTGGGGAGCTGTGGAAGAAGACAGCATGGGGCTGTGCTTCTGTTCCTTCTTGTATCTACGCTACATCCTGGGCCTCTGCACTGGCAATCGCAGCAGCCAGTAAAGGCCTCTGAAGTTTGATATTTATGCTCATTTGAGAAGCTCTAGGTGAAAAACAATGCAACCACTCATCCCCTGAGACACACTCATTCACTTAACTAACATGATCGTTGTCCCTGATAGACTGGTCATTGAGTCTAGCAAATTTACAACCGCAGAGTAAAAGGACACTGCAGTACTTGTTCACCAGTGCACCAATATTTTCAGATTAATGCAAATGCCTATATAATACTGTAGCACACTCAGAGGTATACAGATAAATGAAATGGGCTTTCTAAATAGACTTTCTCCTAAGCGTTTCTTACATGGAGCTGATCATTTTGGTTCCATTTGCTAGTAGTGTTTCGTTCTAATTTCTATCAGTCAAGAAGCAATCTTGGCAAGAAAAAGTATATAAATCTTGGTCTTATTGGTTGGGACACAGATCTTGAGCTGAGTTAGTGTTTTTCACTCAAGTGAATGTCACCCTGTGGAAAAAATGACTATGCTTTTGTGAGATGCAATTTTTAATGTCAAGCAGATGAATTAGTTGTGATAAATAAAGTGCTGTAATATAAACAAATGTGAACCTCAAACTCCAAAAGACGCACACTCTTATGGGGAAACAAAGAGAAAGAAAGACCACTTGATTTCAAAATATGAGAAATTAGAATATGGATCAATAGCTTTAAATCAATATTCACGAGAGTGCAAACAGGATGCTTTAACATTCATCCTTGGGGATCAGTATTGTCATACAATGGGGTAAGCCATGGCCAGTGATACCAGAACCCCATAGCAGAGCACCAACTCAAGTCCCAGCTGCTCCAATTCTGATCCAGCTCCCTATAATGTGCCTGGGAAGGCAGAGGAAGATGGACAGTCATCCACTACCCATATGGGAAACACAGATAGAGTTCTGAGCCTCTGATCTTGGCTCAGACCTCCCTGAGCCATTGCAGGCAGTTGAGAAGTGAGCTAACAGATGGAAGGCTCATCCTTATTGCTGTGTAGTAGTTGTTTATTTTCTTGGCCTTGTATTAGTGAGCTTGAGGAAGTTAATTCTATAAATTGCTCAACAAATCTTAATTTTGAGACACATGGAACCATTTATTTACAAATATATGAGCATAGGTCAACAGTTACATAACTGGAAGAAACACTGTGTGATATGAAATTTTGAACTTTTTAAACACCCTTTATTTAGGAAAATTTTAATAAAAATGTATTAGAGAAGACCGATTTCCACAGTGAATGACACTGCATGTTAAGTGTTTTGTTGGGAAGAGACTGCATAACTTGAGACAGTCTAGGGATGTAGGGTTGAATCTCTGCTCTGTCACCTCTAAGCAATGACTAAGGAAATCGGTCAGCCTTATGGGCTGCAATCTCATCATTCCTAAGTTAAGGATGCATTAATCCCCATGCTTCTACCTTCCTTCATAATACTAACACATTAATAAGTTCAGATAGAACCAATTAAGCTTGTACTATGCAACAGGCATTCTCCTGTAGGACTTTTACACATATTAATTTACGTAATAGGCCAGCACCGCGGCTCAATAGGCTAATCCTCCGCCTTGCGGCACTGGCACACCAGGTTCTAGCCCTGGTCGGAGCACCAGATTCTGTCCCAGTTGCCCCTCTTCCAGTCCAGCTTTCTGCTGTGGCCCAGGAGTGCAGTGGAGGATGGCCCAGGTCCTTGGGCCCTGCATCCGCATAGGAGACCAGGAGAAGCACCTGGCTCCTGGCTTCAGATCAGTGCAGTGTGCCAGCCGCGGCTGCCATTGGAGGGTGAACCAACAGCAAAGGAAGACCTTTCTCTCTGTCTCTCTCTCTCACTGTCCACTCTGCCTGTCAAAAAAATTACATAATAGTCTCAAAAATCCTATGAGATGTTACACATTATGCTATATGTTGCATATTACCATGATATTAAATATTATATATTTATGTTTATCCTCATTAGTGATGTCTCAGAGATCATGGAGAGAAGGCAGATCGTGTTTATTATCTTAGAACATATGGTAAGCACTTCACCTTTCAGACTGGGTGAAACTGGGAGCCATTTGGAGGGACAGGAGCTAATTTTCATTTACCAAGGCTCATTCAGGCTGCCGTGTTGAGAATCCCCTATTGGAGGGCAAGATAGAAGTGAGGAGATCAGAGAGCAGCCCCTGCTATAATGCTGAGGAAAGGTGACAGGTCCAGCCCAGATGGTAGCAGTGAAGCAGTGAGAATGTTTGGATTGAAGATCAAAGTGAAAGTTGAGTTGATAGAATTCTCCAGTGGAATAGATGTGGTATGAGAAAGAGACTGAGCGGATCTGGACACAAATAACTAGGAAGATGAAATTGCCATTTATTGAGGTGTAGAGTACTGTGATTAGAGTCAATTTGAGGAGGATATCGTAAGTACCTATTCATAAACCCATGCATTGCAGCTCTGCTATTACTCTGCAGGGCACCAGGAGCTCTGCAGATGACGTAGGTGCCACCATCGCCTCACTTGGCAAACAGATACGAGGCCGTCATCAGCGGTACTTGCAGTCACTTGCTCTCCCACTGTTCTTACAGGTGCCATCATCCCCTCCGTTGCCTCGCTCTGGCTGATGCACTGAACACTGGGAGGCATCACTACTCCTATGGGTGGACTTACACTGGCAAAGCTGCTGCTTAGGGCTGGCTCCATCAGAAACCAGTATCTGGCACAAATTGGGGCAGGGAAGAAGGGGAGAAAGCCAACCTCTTCTTTTTTCATAATCATAGATAGATTCTTGAAGACCTCAAAAGTAGTGCTGCTTGCACCCTAAAAACCAAAATTTCTTAAACAATTTCTCAGATTTTATTTACTTTTACACCTTCCTCTTGTATCAAAATATTTTCAACATCCTACCAGATCTGCTTAAAATCACGATCATGTTTACTTTAGGGTCAAATTCATTTATTCCCAAAATAACTGAATAACATATCCCACTCTTGAAAATAAACTTCTGCTAGACTAAGCCACAAATTGTCCATAAGTGTCTAGGTAAGACTGAATCCCAGAAGTGTGGGGGATTCTTTCAAAGAAGGATTCTCACTCCCCAAGGAATTGACTTTCCTTGGGCCTGTGTCACCAGCTTCCATCCATAGCCCAATATTTTTAAATGCCACCCATGGGCTAGCATAAGACTCACACTGTAACTTCCACTTTGGTGTCTGGCCTCTTTAACTCTCATTTTACAGATGAAGTTGTCTCAAAACTGAGGGTTAAAACCAACTCTCGTTGCCTACAAGACTCAGGTGCTCAATGATTAAACTGATTAGCAAAATACAGATCAGGAAAGATCAGGGACTGAGTGGGCAGATGTGTCAGGAAGTGAAAAGTATTGTGGTTTTCATCTAGTTAAAATATAGGGTGTTATGCTCCAATTACAAAATTTGCACTTTGGGTGTGTTTTGAAAAAACATTACAATGATCAGCAAAACTGAGTCCATGATATTTTCCACATTACTGGAGGAAATGAGGAATGTGGTGATTAGGAAATTAGAAATGTGGTGTAGGCAGAGGCTCCTGGGATAAAATGCCGATACTACTTTTCACCAATATGGTGATCTTGGGCACATCACATACTTTGCTGAGCCTCTGACTTAAAAACTGGAGTTTCAGGTCCTACATGTATCTATTTGATCCATTTTTAGTTGATTTTTGCAGACCAAGAGGTAGGGGACTTGGTTCAAAATTCTGCACCAGGAAATCCAGTTTTCCCTGCATCATTTATTGAACAGATAGCCCTTACTCTGAGGAATGTTCTTAGTGCCTTTGTCAAAGTTATGTTGCCTGTAGAGGTGTGGCTTTATTTCTGGGACTTCTGTTCTGTTCCACCAGTTATTGTGTCAATTTTTATGGGAGGCTCATGCTATTTTGATTACAATATCTCTGGAACAGGTCTTGAAACACAAGACATGAGGCTTCTAGTTTTGGTGTTATTATATAAAATTACTTTGGCAATTTAGGGAGTTTGGTATTTCCATAAGAATTTTTCAGATTGCTTTTTGGGAATCTTCTCTGAAGAACATCATTAATATTTTAATTGAGATTACACTCAATCTGTACATTGCTTTGGGTTATATGGATATTTTAATATTAATTCTTCCAAACAATGAATATAGGAGGTCCTTCAATTATTTTATGGTAGCAGTTTTTTCATTAGTGTTTTGTAATTCTCATTGCAGAGGTCTTTCTCCTTGGTTAAATTTACCTTAATGTATTTAAAATTTTGGCTATTGTGAATGGAGTTACTCTTATAAATTCTTTCTTGGAGAATTCAATGTTTATGTATAAAATATTAATGATTATTATATGTTGACTTTGTGTCCTGCAACTTTTGTGAATTCATTTAATAGTTTCAATATAGCCTCTTAAAGGAGTCTTTATTTGTTCCATGATATAGGGAGTAACATCTGCAAAAACGGATAAATGAACACAGGGATAATTTGACTCATTATTTTACTATTTGTGTGCTTTTTATTTCTTTCTCAACCATTTATAGAAAATAGTATTGAGGTTCTTCAAAAAATTAAAAATAGGTCTACCATATAATCCAGCTTCCCACTTCTGGAAGCATACCCCATGGAAATTAAAACAGCATGTGAAAGAGATTCTTGCACTCCTGTGTTAATTGCAACACTATTTACAAGATCCAAGATATGAAATCAACACAGATATCCAAAGGAAGAATGGATGAAGAAAATGTGGTATATTAACACAACAAAATATTATTCAGCCATAAAAAAGAGTGAAGTTCAAACGTTACAAAAAAGGTGAAACTGGAATTATTATGTTAAATAAGCCAGACACAGAAAGACAAACCACATATAAGGAAGTGTGTGTGTGTGTGTGTGTGTATTATTCAATATGAATCTAAAATCATGATTATTAGAAGCTGAGAAGGGTGGAAAAATGAGGGCTAATTTCTCACAGGAACCAAACTACAGTCAGGTACATATGATGGACTATGGTGATACACAGAACAGAAGGTAGCTGTAGTCCAAGATGAAGGAAATGTAAGGATTTATGAACTGGTATGTTTATATGATTCCTATATGCTATATATATATATATATATATATATATCTCCTAAAATATTGCATTGTATCTCATAAAATGGACAAATATTTTGTGTTAATACCAAAGATGAAATCCAAATTTTAAACAAATGGAGCTGTATGCTGCTTATTAGAAACATACTTTTTTAAAAAGGCAAATATATCTAGGCATAGATCTATGAAGCAAATTGTTTAGCCATCAAGGCTAGAAAAAATATCATCAAAATAAACAAAGGAAATGAGTAGCAGGACTTTTCTGGCTAAATCACATTACAAATATATCCCTGGTATGCAGGGATGGTTTAATGTGTGCAAAACAATCAATGTGATACACCACATTAACAGACTGCAGAAGAAAAACCATATGATTATCTCAATAGACTCCGAGAAAGCATTTGATAAAATACAACACCCTTTCATGATGAAAACTCTAAGCAAACTGGGTATGGAAGGAACATTCCTCAATACAATCAAAGCAATCTATGAAAAACCCACAGCCAACATCCTATTGAATGGGGAAAAGCTGGAAGCATTTCCACTGAGATCTGGTACCAGACAGGGATGCCCACCCTCACCACTGCTATTCAATACAGTTCTGGAAGATCTAGCCAGAACTATTAGGCAAGAAAAAGGAATTAAAGGGATACAAATTGGGAAGGAAGAACTCAAACTATCCCTCTTTGCAGATGATATGATTCTTTTCTTAGGGGACCCAAAGAACTCTACTAAGAGATTATTGGAACTCATAGAAGAGTTGGGCAAAGTAGCAGGATATAAAATCAATGCACAAAAATCAACAGCCTTTGTATACACAGGCAATGCCACGGCTGACAAAGAACTTCTAAGATCAATCCCATTCACAATAGCTACAAAAACAATCAAATACCTTGGAATAAACTTACCCAAGGACGTTAAGAATCTCTACGATGAAAATTACAAAACCTTAAAGAAAGAAATAGAAGAGGATACCAAGAAACCCATTCTTTCCACTGGGATCTCACTCGCAGAGATCTTTCATTTAGGTTTTTTTTTTTGTTTTTTGTTTTTTGTTTTTTGTTTTTTGTTTTTTGTTTTTCCCCCGGAGTGTCTTGGCTTTCCATGCCTGAAATACTCTCAGGGGCTTTTCAGCCAGATTCGCATGCCTTAAAGGCTGATTCTGAGGCCAGAGTGCTGTTTAGGACATCTGCCATTCTATGAATCTGCTGTGTATCTTGCTTCCCATGTTGGATCGTTCTCTCCCTTTTTTATTTTATCAGCTAGTATTTGCAGACACTAGTCTTGTTTATGTGATCCCTTTGGTTCTTAGTCCTATCATTATAATCAATTGTGAACAGAAATTGATCACTGGGACTAGTGAAATGGCATTGGTACATGCCACCTTGATGGGATTGAATTGGAATCCCCTGGTATGTTTCTAACTCTACCGCTTGAGGTAAGTCAGCTTGAGCATGTCCCAAATTGCACATCTCTTCCCTCTCTTATCCCCACTCTTATATTTAACAGGGATCACTTTTCAGTTAAGTTTCAGCAATTAAGAAGAATTATGTATTGATTACAGTATTCAACCAAGAGTATTAAGTAGAACAAACAAAAAAAATACTAAGAGGGATAACGTATTAAGTTGTTCATCAACAGTCAGGGCAAGGGCTGATCAAGTCACCATTTCTCATAGTGTTCATTTCACTTTAACAGGTTTCCTTTTTGGTGCTCAGTTAGTTGTCACCTATCAAGGAGAACAAGTGGTATTTGTCCCTTTGGGATTGGTTTATTTCACTCAGCATAATGTTTTCCAAATTCCTAACAGGGATCACTTTTCAGGTAAAATTTAAACACCTAAGAATAATTGTGTGTTAATTACAGAGTTCAACCAATGGTACTAGAACAAGAAAATACTAAAATGGATAAAGTATTACATTGTACATCAACCTTCAGGACAAGAGCTGATCAAGTCACTGTTTCTCATAGTGTCCATTTCACTTCAACAAGTTTCCCCTTTGGTGCTCAGTAGTTGTCGCCGATCAGGGAGAACATATGATATTTGTCCCTTTGGCACTGGCTTAATTCACTCAGCATGATGCCACTTTCGTTTCCTTTGGGTAAATTCCTAGGAGTGGGATGGCTGGGTTGAATGGTAGGGTTATATTCAGGTTTCTGAGGAATCTCCAGACTGACTTCCATAGTGGCTTTACCAATTTGCATTCCCATCAACAGTGGGTTAATGTCCCTTTTTCCCCACATCCTCAGCAGCATCTATGGTTGGTAGATTTCTGAATGTGAGTCATTCTCTCCGGGGTGAGGTGGAACCTCATTGTGACTTTGATTTGCATTTCCCTGATTGCTAGTGATCTTGAACATTTTTTCATGTGTCTGTTGGCCATTTGGATTTCCTCTTTTGAAAAATGTCTATTGAGGTCCTTGGCCCATCTCTTAAGTGGGTTATTTGTTTTGATGTTGTGGAGTTTCTTGATCTCTTCGTAGATTCTGCTTATCAACCCTTTATCTGTTGCATAGTTTGCAAATATTTTCCCATTCTGTCGGTTGCCTCTTCACTTTCCTGTCTTTCTTTTGCAGTACAGAAACTTCTCAATTTGATGCATTTCCAAATGTTAATTTTGGCTTTGACTGCCTGTGTTTCTGGGGTGTTTTCCAAGAAGTCATTGCCAGTACCTATAACTTGCAGGGTTTTTCCAATGCTCTCTAATAATTTGATGGTGTCAGATCATAGATTTAAGTCTTTAATCTATATTGAGTGAATTTTTCTGTAAGGTGAAAGGTAGGGGTCTTGCTTCATGATTCTGCACGTGGAAATCCAATTTTCCCAGCACCATTTATTGAATAGACTGTCCTTACTCCAGGGATTGGTTTTGGATCCTTGACCAAATCTAAGTTGGCTGTAGATGTTTGAATTGATTTCTGGTGTTTCAATTCTGTTCCATTGGTCTATCCATCTGTTTCTGTACCAGTACCATGCTGTTTTGATTATAACTGCCCTGTAGTATGTCCTGAAATCTGGTATTGTGATGCCTCCGGCTTTGTTTTTGTTGTACAAGATTGCTTTAGCTATTCGAGGTCTCCTGCCTCTCCATATGAATTTCAGCATCATTTTTTCTAGATCTGAGAAGAAGGTCTTCAGTATCCTGATTGGTATTGCATTGAATGTATAAATTGCTTTTGGGAGAATGGACATTTTGATGATATTGATTCTTCCAATCCATGAGCGTGGAAGATTTTTCCATTTTTTGGTATCCTCTTCTATTTCTTTCTTTAAGGTTTTGTAATTTTCATCGTAGAGATCTTTAATGTCCTTAGTTAAGTTTATTCCAAGGTATTTGATTGTTTTTGTAGCTATTGTGAATGGGATTGATCTTAGAAGTTCTTCCTCAGCCATGGCATTGCCTGTGTATAAAAAGGCTGTTGATTTTTGTGCATTGTTTTTATAACCTGCTACTTTGCCCAACTCTTCTATGAGTTCCAATAGTCTCTTTTTAATTTATTTTTTATTTAGGAAATATAAATTTTCAAAGTACAGTTTATGGATTACAATGGTTTCCCCCACACACAATTTCCTTCCCACTCACATCCCTTCCATCTCCCACTCCCTCTCCCATTCCATTCACATCAAGATTCATTTTCAATTATCTTTATATACAGAAGATCAATTCAGTATATATTTAGTAAAGATTTCATCAGTCTGCACCCAAAGGGAAACACAAAGTGTAAAATACTGTTTCAGTACTAGTTATAGCATTACTTCACATTGGACAACACATTAAGGACAGATCCCACATGAGAAGTAAGTACACAGTGACTCCTGTTGTTGACTTATCAATTTGACACTCTTGATTATGGCATCAGTAATCTCCCTAGGCTCTAGTCATGAGTTGCCAAGGCTATGGAAACCTTGTGAGTTCAAGAATCCGGTCATTTGCAACAAGATGGAGGAATCTGAAAAACTTTATGCTGAGTGAATTAAGCCAATCTCAAAGGGACAAATATCATATGTTCTCCCTGATCGGAAACAACTAACTGAGCACCAAAGGGGAAACCTGTTGAAGTGAAATGGACACTATGAGAAACAGTGACTTGATCAGCTCTTGTCCTGACTGTTGATGTATAATGTAATACTTCATCCATTTTAGTATTTTCTCTTTGTTTTGTTCTTATACTATTGGTTGAACTCTGTGATTAACACACAATTATTCTTAGATGTTTAAATTTTAACTGAAAAGTTATCCCTGTTAAATATAAGAGTGGAAATAAGATAGCGAATAGCTGTACAATTTGGGACATGCTCAAGCTGACTTGCCCCAAATGGTGGAGTTAGAATCATGCCAGGGGATTCCAATACAATCCCATCAAGGTGGCGTGTACCAATGCCATTTCACTAGTCCCAGTGATCAATTTCAGTTCACAATTGATCATAATGATAGGACTAAATGTCAAAGGGATTACATAAACAAGACTAGTGTCTTCAAATACTAACTGATAGAATCAAAAATGGAGAGAACGATCCATCATGGGAAGCGAGATACACAGTAGACCCATAGAATGGCAGATGTCCTAAATAGCACTCTGGCCTAAGAGTCAGCCCTTAAGGCATTCGGATATGGCTGAAGGGCCCATGAGAGTATTTTAGGCATGGAAAGCCAAGACACCCTGGGGAAAAAAAAAAAGAAAAGAAAAGAAGACCTAAATGGAAGATCTCTGCAAGTGAGATCCCAGTGGAAAGAATGGGGCCATCAAAGAAGGAGGTACCTTTTTCTGAAGGGAGGAGAGAACTTCCACTTTGACTATGACCCTGTCAGAATAAGATCCAATAGTCTCTTAGTAGAGTTCTTTGGATCCTCTAAATAAAGAATCATATCGTCTGCAAAGAGGGATAGTTTGACTTCTTCCTTCCCAATTTGTATCCCTGTAATTTCTTTTTCTTGCCTGATGGCTCTGGCTTAAACTTCCAGAACTATGTTGAATAGCAGTGGTGAGAGTGGGCATCCCTGTCTGGTACCAGATCTCAGTCTCACTGATTTCTTGTGGAGTTCAAATGATTTAATATGGCAAGCACTTCGAACAGTACTAGATAGAGAGCTCTCTCTCTCTCTCTCTCTCTATATATATATATATATATATGTATATATATGCAATCAGCGACAACAGCATTGTTGTTAGTGTGAGAGGGAATAGAAACAAATCTTGTTGGAAACTGAAAGAGCACTCTTGAATTTTAACTTCCAAAATATAGACAAAAAATAAATATTTGGATGGTTAGAATAATATATTTCTCAAAGACAAAGAAGGAACACTAAATAAATAGGAAAGAAAAAAATGTAAGAGACAAAAGTGATGAGCCTTACTAAATGAAAAGCCCAAAAAGTAGCAAAAAGAGTAACACATTAAAAGAAAGATTATAACAGTAAGAGTTGACAAGTTGAAAAATATATGTATTATACATATAAAATTGTCAAGGTTAGTATAAACAATAATAAATGAAAATGAAATAATGGTTTCTTTAAAAATATACAAAATATTTATAAACTGAAATTTTAATTAATGTTAGCTCAATCCCATGGTACTGGTGACCCCCATATGGTTTATAAATTAGTGTAGAACTTTTGGAAAGTAACTGGTAATGGCAGACTTCAAAATGTTCTTCGCCCTTGGTTTTGAAACTATTGTCCATATAATTTAACCTAAGAAAATATTTGGGCCAGCACCATAGCGTTTATTTGAAAGACAGAGTTACAGAGAGAGGGAAAGACAGAGAGAGGGGTCTTCCATCCACCAGTTCACTTCCCAGATGGCTGCAACAGCCGGAGCTGCACTGATCCGAAGCCAGTAAAGCCAGTGCCTGCAGTACCAGCATCCCATATAGGCATCGTTTCAAGTCCTGGCTGCTCCACTTCTAATCCAGCTCCCTGCTAATGTGCCTGGGAAAGCAGTAGAAGATGGCCCAAGCTTTTGGGCCCATGTACCCACATGGGAGACCTGAAAGAAGCTCCTGGCTTCTGGTTTCAGATCGGCACAGCTCTGAACATTGCAATCATTTTGGCGATTGAACCATGGAGGAAGACCTCTCTCTCTCCTCTCTCTCTCTCTCTCTCTCTCTCTCTCTCTCTCTCTGCTTCTGCCTCTTTCTCTCTGTCTCTCTGCCTTTCAAATAAATAAGTCTTTCTAAAAAAAGAAAATATAGTGAATTACAGAAAATGTCACATGGAAAAAGATGTCTCATGCAAAAAAAATTTCAAATGTCCATGAATAAAATACAGTTATGTCATGAGGAATACACACTTATTAGAGTTTTAAGCACTCATTTAAAACTGTTTCATAAATGTGATTTAAGCTTGTGTATCAGTAAGTTGTGGAAAGTGACAAAATTATATAAAGGTATTAATTCAATTATGCAAACAATTTCCAGCAAAATATATGAAGAGCATATACAGAGTGAACCCACAAAAATGTTAGTAGTAGTCAATAATGCGAGTTCTTTATTTTCCTTAATTCTATTTTCAAGGAATTTAACTTTTCTATAATGCTTCCATATTTCTGTAAATGTATACATTACTTATAATCAGGATATATAATTTATAATTTAAGTTTTAAACGGCATCAGAATTTAAAAGCCATAGGTATCCCACAACCAACTCTTCTCTGTGCTGTGTTTATCTGTGCCTGGATACAAATAGATGTGACCTGCATCCAACAGTACTTTGTTCTGTGTTGGGTGAAGTCAATCCCATGGGGTGGTTTCCTTGGAAAATTGCATTGAAAGTGCATTCTTTTAACAGGCTTGCTGCATTTCTTCCTCAGGTAAATACTTTCCAGGATTCATTGCTCTCTCAGGTGTGTGTTGTGGGGCAGGGAAGATGTATATGCGAAAGGGCACTGCCCACTAGCCGTGTTCTTCTTTGTTTTGTTTGCCTGTGACACGTGAATTGAATACTTTCATTAGTCTGAGACCCAGATCTTTTGCCTCTGAAGCGTTTTTCTTTTCCTGGCCTGTCTTGTCACAGTTTATTAAAAGCACATTTTGTTCTGTGGAATTAGATTCCCATCTCCTCAGCTTGATGGGATTTTTGTCTCTTCACCTGAGAATTGTACATCACAGGATAATTCAGTAATACTTTAAATCAAGGAATTTAATAAAACTGTTACATTGAATACAATTTAAGAGTGCTCTAAAATAGATTAGTCTAAAATATATGCCCTGCCTTCTCACTTCTATAACCTTGTATAGATAAAGACTGTGAACATTTATGTGAGATAAATCCAGGTTTTAAACTTAAATTAAAATTAATATATATGCATATAAACACACATATGAGGGGTTTTCAAAATATTCATATTATGAAAAAACTATGCATGATTTCAAAATTTCTCTTTGCATGAAGGTCAATATCTATCTTTTAACTCCATTTCCCATGAAATTATATATATATAATACATATGTATATTATATATATATATATATATATATATAAAATCTCCATGGTCTCAAGTGGAGTGAGAAGGATCTGATAGTATCAATAAGTATCAAAAGCCTCTAATTTATCCTAAATTTTATTACTCCCTACCTTTTTCTCCTTTTCCGTCTCCCCTCTCTTTTCCCTTGTTGTGAGCCTATGAGTGTCTGTGATAAAGAAAGCAAGTTTTAAAGAAGGAATGCTTAGACTGTCATATTCTATCATATCAAACCCAAAGCTAAGTGGTCTCAAATCGTTAAGTAACTTCCTACCTAGTATTGGCCCCGTCCAGAGAAGGTTCCCATAATCTTATGGGGAGAGAATGGATGATGGTCCATCTTCAGAGCTCACAAATGGCTGTAGAGCTGGTTATGAATTTTCATCTCTTGATAGCTTCCTATGGTGTTGGAGGGTGGCCTTGGAAAAGATTGTCCTACTCGCTGCAGAGGACTGGTCATCTTGTCTGATGGGGTAGGCTGGAAGCATCTGGAGCTGGATGGCTTGTATTCTGTTAGAGCCAAACAAGGGCATTGCAACACAATAGTCTACAGAGGCAGATTGTCACCAAGGATGGGTAATGACCAGGATTTCCGTGACCAGACATTAGGCCAGATATTTTAGCTTTGTTTAACCTGGTCCTGGAGTTGTCTGGCCTCATCAAAGAAATTATGAACATGATTTTGTACCTATCTGTTGTGACCCAAAAACATTTTTTGGGGGGCAGACACTTTCTTGGGCAGCAATTAGTAGGTATAGGGCCAGCCTGTTTTGAAGGATGGGGTTTAGCAATCCTATTGTAGGGCCCCTAGACATGGCAGACCTTCAGTGGATAAAAGCAGTATTTTCTGTTTCCCCAAAGGAGGGGACTCTTTTGGCTTGCTGTTGAGAGCCTGATTTAGGAACTTTGCTATTTTCCTGTATCTAGGAATTTGCAACCTATTAGGGAAATGCTGGGACTGTCTTAAGGTTGCAGAAGTAGGAATTTGCTGCATGGCCTGTATCCTCTCTGTGGCTGGTCTTCTCTCCCCAGGGGTGAGGACAAGAGCTAAATAACTTTCTGGTGGGACTGGATATGCTTATTCCGTGGAGGCCTGGTAGCTATATTCTGCTAGGAAGTTAAGTGTGTTAGTTAATGCAGAAGACCAGAGTATCATGTTGGGGAAGGAATCAGATCAATAAACCATCTATATTTTGGATTTTTTTGCATTCCCTTTAAGATATAGCTTCTTTAATTCTTCTGTGAGCGCACCTGTCCAAATATGTGCAGGACTTTCCCAGTTAGCTGTTACTCTAAGCACTTTTTTTAAGCTCATTTAAAGGCAAATAGGAAGAGACAGGAGGGGCTTTTGGGGTTGGATAATAAATGGGTAGGCTTTAAGGCTTGGCCAGATGTATGTGAGGCCCAGATCTATCCAAGGGCACTGGAAAAGACATTATAAGGAGGCCTGAACCTCCTTAAGGAAGACACCCCCTTGACTCCCATTATGAGTCTGGACTAGAAGAGCCAGTCTGAACAGGAGGCTAGTACAGAATAGGTGGTGTCTCTAAGTGGAAATCTATGGTTTTACCTGCAATGTCACTGACCCTAGGCCATCCCCTCAATAGCAATAGTTGCTTAGGAAGCTGAGCAGAATGAACTGCCCTGGGGGTCAGAACCACAGACCCTGCTGGCACCAAGCTAAAAAGCCCTTCATTAAAGTTGTTCTAAAAGCTCCCTTTAACATTAAGAAAATGTTAGAAAAATATAAAGAAATTCTTTTATTTTCACCCTCATTGTTTCACTATTGGTGCGTTTAGAAAGCTGCACCAAGAAAGGTTAGGAAGTTAGCAGGCATCCCGTATGGCACCCGTTTCTGCCCCAGCTCCCTGCTAATGGCCAGGGAAAAGCAGTAGAAAGTGGCCCAAGTGCTCAGGCTCCCTGCTACTCACTTGAGAGACACAGATGCCATTCCTGGCTCCTGGTTGTCAGCCTTTGGGGAGTGAATCAGCATATGGAAGATCTCTCTCTCTCTCTCTCTCTCTCCTTCTCTCTCTCTCTCTCTCTCTTATCTATCTCTATCTCTATCTCTATCTCTATCTCTATCTCTATCTCTATCATCTCTCTAGTTCTGCCTTCCAAATAAATAAATTTTTAAAAAAGAAACTCATAAGGGAAAATCACCACATACAATAGCGACTGAACAGTGAAAAACAATCAGACATGGAAACTTCATCTTAATATGATCAGTCAGAACACAGGCTGTGGGGAGCAACTGGGAGTAACTCGGACTAGACTAAGTTACTGGAATTAAGACTTATTCTATGCATCTGCTCTCCCACAATATGGTGCTGAGAAGGGAGTAACAGCTTCTACACAGCTGCCTCCAGTTCAACCAATAAACTGTAGGACCTGCTCCTGATTGGAGGAGAGCAGCGTACTCGGCGTGTGGGTAGCAGAGTTGGGATTGGTGGAAGAGGACTATAAAGGAGGAGAGAGACAACATGCACCGGGGAACATCTAAGAGGAACATCTATCTGAAGGAACACCTGTGCAGCCCCCGAGAGAGCCGGCCGGTGGTGTGCCGCTCCCCCACGGAAGTGGGGAAAGTGGCTAGGGGGAACCGCCCTTCCACGGAGGTGGAAGGGTCGGTAGCCAACCCGGAAGAACCAGCAGCAAACCCGGGAAGGGCCGAGCAGACAAAAGAACAACGCAGGGTCCTGTGTCGTTCCTCCACGAAGACGGGGAGCGACATAATGGTGCCGTGACTTGGATATGAAGCCTAGGCAGGGTTTAGTGTCGTTCCTCCACGAAGAGGGAGAGCGACAACCAGCTATTATTTGCCTTCAACCTTTTTAACTATTTTGTCTCTTCCAAACAAAATAAATTGTAAAAAAATAATTTGTAATGCCACTCATGGAGAGTGGTTTCAGGCCCAGATGACTGGGATCATCACCTTTTTTAATGTTAGCTGGATTCCTTTTAAGATCAAAATTTGTTTTTCCAATCCTGTATTTCTTTTTCTTCTGAAGAGAAGCTCTATTGCTCTGTATCCACAGTGCTGTATTTCTGGAGTCCTTGGAGAGTTGAGAACAAACGCCTTTCAACAGTATCCATCTTAGCAGGGTATAAAATTCTTACCATAGTCTGAAACAAGTATCTAGTGAAATCATACAGGAATCATATTTTTTAAAAAAAATTTGAATAATTAGCACTCTGACCTCAGCATCAACCCTTAAGGCAATCAGATATGGCTGAAGAGCCCATGAGAGTATTTCTGGCATGGAAAGACAAGACACTCTGGAAAAAAAAAAAAAAAAAAAAAAAAAAAAAAAAAAAAAACAAAACTAAATGGAAGATCTCTGCAAGTGAGATCCCAGTGGAAAGAATGGGGCCATCAAAGAAGGAGGTACCTTTCTCTGAAGGGAGGAGAGAACTTCCACTTTGACTATTACCCTGTAGGAATAAGATTGAAGTCGAACCCAAAAGGCTTCCATAGACTTGGCAACTCATGACTAGAGCCTAGGGAGATTACTGACGCCATAAATAAGAGTGTCAAATTGTTAAGTCAACAACAGGAGTCACTGTGTACTTACTTCTCATGTGGGATCTGTCCTTAATGTGTTGTCCAATGTGAAGTAATGCTATAACTAGTACTTAAACAGTATTTTAAACTTTGTGTTTCTCTGTGGCTGCAAACTGATGAAAGCTTTACTTAATATATACTGAATTCATCTTCTGTATATAAAGATAATTGAAAATGAATATTGATGTGAATGGAATGGGAGAGGGAGTGGGAGATGGGAGGGGTGCGAGTGGGAGGGAAATTATGGGGGGGGCCACTGTAATCCATAAACTGTACTTTGAAAATTTATATTTACTAAATAAAGAAAAGAAAAAAATAAACTAACTATAACTGTGTGGTGGCAAATAAATAAATAAATTTGAATAATTACTATAATTTTTGAAATAATTTTGTCACATTCACTTCATAGTATACATGTACTAAGGTATGCCATTTTTTCTTCAAAACAAGCTATTAATATCAGAGTGAGGGATGCATGACAATGATCATAACATGGGGAAAGAAGAGTATATTCTCATTTATGTGGTATGATTCAGTGAAGCAATACTTACAACAAAATACCAAATGAAATGACATCCATAAAATTTGTATCTCTATTAACTTCTACAAATAAGAGAAAATGTGTGATGTTTGTCTTTCTGGGTCTCACTAATTTCATTTAGCAGAAATCATACTTTTAAAGACAGTATGTTGAGGCTGGCGCTGTGGCACAGTGGGTTAAAGCCCTGGCCTGAAGAGCCAGCATCCCGTATGGATGCTGGTTCTAGTCCCAGTTGCTCCACTTCCCATCCAGCTCTCTGCTATGGCCTGGGAAAGCAGTAGAAGATGGCCCAAGTCCTTGGTTCCTGCCAACTGGAAGACCTCTCTCTCTCTCCCTCTCCCTCTCTCTCTCCCTCTCCTTTTCTCTGTGTAACTCTGACTTTCAAATAAATAAATCTTTAAAAAAATTAAAAATTAAATAAAAAATAAAGACACAGTATGTTTAAATTAGTACACATATGGCTCAATAGGCTAATCTTCTGCCTGAGGCGCTGGCACCCAGGGTTCTAGTCCCGGTCAGGGCACCGGATTCTGTCCCGGTTGCTCCTCTTCCAGTCCAGCTCTCTGCTGTGCCCCAGGAGTGCAGTGGAGGATGGCCCAAGTCCTTGGGCTCTGCACCCGAATGGGAGACCAAAAGGAAGCACCTGGCTCCTGTCTTCAGATCAGCGCAGTGCGCCGGCCGCAGCGTGCCAGCCAGCCGCAGCAGCCATTGGGGGGGGGGGGTGAACCAACAGAAGAGGAAGACCTTTCTCTCTGTCTCTCTCTCTCACTGTCCACTCTGCCTGTCAAAAATAAAAACAAAAAAAAATTTAAAAGAAATTAGTACACATACAATTTTCTTCTTTTTTTAGCATTGACGTGTATTTTAAAATTTATATATATATATATATATATATGGAGAGAGAGAGAACTATCTTTTAAAATTCATATATATATATATAGAGAGAGAGAGAAGTGTCTTTTAAAATTGCTATATATATATATATATATATTGCTACATAGTTCACTAATACTCTGTCTTGAGATTACATGATTTTGTAACTTTACAAATCTTCACCTATTAAATTTTGAGCTTCAGCAATTTACTAAAATCAAATGGAAGATATACTTAATTGTCGAAAAAAATTCCCAACCTAACGGCTTGTGATAATTAATATTATCTTTCAGCTCAGTATCCAGATATTTGTTGAAACCCTAGTCTGAATGTCACTGTGAAGGTATTTTTTTTTTTTTTGATGAGCCTAACATTTTAAATAATTCAAATCAGATTTTGAATAAAGCATGTTATCCCTCCATAATGTGAGTGGACAGCATCCAATAAGTTAAAGTCCTTACCAAAAAAAAAAAAAAAAAAAAAAAAAAAAAAAAAAAAAAAAGAAGAAGAAGAAGACTGAAGTCCTCTAAGGAAGAAAAAATTTTGCCTTTCAACTGCCTATAGATTTTAACTGCAGCTTGCTTGTGTGTTAGTGGGGGGGTAGGGGAGGAAGGGAGGGAGGGAGAGAGGAGATCACCTATTATTTTGGAAAATCCTGACTAATACAAGAATAGAATAAATATGTGGGTGGGAAGGACGGTATGGGGGGGAAGCCATTGTAATCCATAAGTCATACTTTGGAAATTTATATTCATTAAATAAAAGTTTAAAAAAAAAGAATAAATATGTACATCAGAAGGGAATCCCTTGTTTAAAAAAAGAGTTAAGCAAGCCAATACAAATTGACACATATGCTGGGTGTGTTACTGAAATTCCAGGGGAAAAGATCAGTATGCATTGTCTGTCTCTTTTTATCTATTGGTTTTCTCCCAACTCTCCATTATTAAAATCTTGGTAAAGGCACTATTTTTATAAGTTTTATTTTCTGCTGTGTCCCCCTCCTAGACCAATGAAAGGCTCATTTAAGTAACTGCATAGTGGAGAAATGAATCATTTCTACTTCTCAGGGTTCTTACAAGATAATGTGTTTGAGGAGTGGACAAGGAAAATTAACATTTGTTATTCCTCTACTTTATTTATTTTCATGTTACCAAATTCAATCTATACAATAATCATGGAAAGTCGGCATGAATAGCTCTATTCCAGTCAAGGTAACTGAAGCTCAAAAATGTCAGTTGTAAGATGTATAGGAATAATGGAAAGCCAATTATGTGACTTCAAAGTCATATGTTCCTACTACACAAAACTCTCTTTGAAATTGTAAAACATAGAGCTGATTCTATTATCATTGTTTTTATTGCTGTTGTTTTCCTTCTATTTTTGGTAAAATCTTATATTCTCAGAGTGGATCCTTCCTGTTGAGTGCTGTGATTCTGACTCAAGGTTTTGCTATAGACACAATAGGATGATGCTGATCACCAAGGTATTGACATGGACTTTGTATTTGCATGAACACAAATTAGTTGAAAAGGTGGAGCTCCTTTAATGCAAGTTGCATCAGTGACCTAATTTTCCAAAAAAGAAAATGTATTCTCTGATGCACTTTATATAAGTATCTGCCTTATAAATAAATAAAATTTTTAGTGTACTTGGATGCTTTTTAAAGAGACCTCTGATAAATCTTTTCCCAAAGGGAAAATTACCTCTATTTTTTATTAATTACTCTTCCATTAATTAGCTTTATAAATTCATAGTCCTATAATTGGGTTGAGGTTATTAATGTATTTAATAAAAAGTACTTTCCTTTAGCAAGTATCTGCCCATTGCCAACACTCAAGAAAACACTTCCATCAATTCCCAAATTCCACTCCATTGTTTTCCTCCCATTTAATTGTGTTAATATTGTGCTACAGCTAGTCAGTTTTTTCTCTTCAGTTTTCATGAGTTCTTGTTCGGACTAGTTAAAGTATCTTCTCATGGAATGTCTCCCAGTCACTGGGGGACAAAATATAATTTTGCATTCTTTCTAAACAATCTTAGTATTTTATCTGACCCATTTTCTTTCATATTACTTCCTACCTTTCATTATTCTATTTCAATGTTGATTTTTAAAGCAATTTATGAGATATATTCTTGGATCCCACATGGTATTTTCAGTATGCCTTTATTATAGAAACATGCAGTAGTTGTCCAATAAATGCTAACTGAATATTCAAATTGGCCTTGACTAGAGTTATAATGCATCCCCCAAACAAATTTAAATATTGTTAAATATTTAAAACTAATTATTTTCAAAAGCATACTTGCAATTTCTGTACTAGTAGTCAATTATATTAACAAGCTAATTTACTGAACACCGTGGTACACACTAAGACCTTTTTATAAAAAGAGGGAAGCTTTTACAAAATATCCACTTAAACTTCTTAGGAGAGAGTATTCAACTACTTCACTCTAGAATATGATTCACCAAAATTGCTAAATGATAATCTTCAAATGTAATTTCTAATAATAGATGGATACTCACATAGCAAATAGTTCAAAGGCAGTTGTGTAAAATTCTAACTTAAATGAGTATCTTAGATGCAAACTGACGTGGCTTGCTGATTGGTCTTTGCCCTGTACTTGGGTATAGCCATTCAGAAATCCATAGGGAGCCTCACACTTAGACATGGGCTTCCAAATTTTGCATGAATTTTTAAAATTCCATTAAATTTTAATATTAAAATAATTAGTGAATACAATTTGCTGAGTTAAAGTATTGAGGGATGCTTTAGTGACAAAGACAACTTTGGGAAAATGCCAATAAAGTGCCAAAATTGCCAGAGAAAGTGACACAGTCAAGTGCTGGACTAGTGATATTGAATTTATGCCTTGACAAAAACTTAATTATCACCAACTCCAACTATGAATCTGGAATTTATGAACACTGTTGTCTTCCAGTGAAAAATATAGTAAAATATGTAAGGACCTCATTGTCACTTCTGGCTCAAAAATTATGTATGTACTAACAATTTTCATAATACTTTCTCATAACACAGAGTCACAAATTAGAACAAATTTTTTAGCAATTTAAACTTTTTTTAAATACCTTTGTGTTTTCATAAGTAACATTTAATTTTAGACATTAACTATAGTTTCCCTACATTTCTAACTGGTTTGACTACCATAAAAGGTAATTTTTTTTCAAATTATTATTTAAATGGACAGAGAGGATCTTGGGGGACTCACCATAGTCGACTATTTTTATATGTCTGTACAGGACTCCTATTTTGTTTGCAAATAACAAAATACTTGCAAATTGAGCAACTCTCTCAGGTCAGCCTGGGAGGTGTGCACAGTGGGTCTGACCTGCATTTAACAGATGAAGGTACTGAGGGTAGGAAAGGTAAAAGTGAGTTGTCCAAAATCATAACAAGAAAAAAAATTTTGTGCCAGGACTAAAATTGATTTTAAGCTCAATGTTTTTTCTGTTGCCTCTGTGTGTAGATAAAAGGCTCAAGGAACAAGCATTGCAGGTAGGGTTTCATCAATAATTAAATTAAAGGGATTCCCGTGAAATATCTCAGTGACTTCTCTTACGTTTCTCAAGTGCATATGATGTCCAAGATACTATTTAAGATACTATGGGAAATGAAAACAAATCCAATTTTCATGCACTAATGGATGTGTTTAATTAACTAGTTATTTATTCAATAAAAATTTATTGAGCATGTGCCAGAGTTACACAATGTGAAAAACAAAGAAATTGGTAAGATTCTTTTGCCACCTCCATGTATATCATTTTAGGGCTGTCATATCATACCATATATATATATATATATATATACTCATACACACATATATCACTATTTAATCAATATCATAAAAATAATCAGATTCTTAATAAACACATTTATGTAGTTTGTGGGAGATGGAACAATTACCTCTGCCTTGGAGTTCAGGAAATGGTTCCAAGTAATTTATGAATTGCAACTTCAATAAAACTGCTTTTAAATGCTTTACTATAAAACTAAAACTTAATTAAGATTCAAAAATCTTACTGAACTTAAGAACATAACTTGAAATAGTGATATCATTATTACCAAAATGAATAGCCCCCTATAAAATATCCTCAGTCTGTTTCTTTGTGATAAATGTAAACAAAAATGTGAGATTTATAGCAAAAAGAAATACAGGGAAAAATGTAAAATACAGTGATGAACACAGAATTATAAAATAGATAGGAAAGCATATAAAACAGTTTGATAATATCCAAATGATCTCATTAGAAGTTAACTTGGAATTCTGTTTCATCAATTAAACAAAGTAATTCTGTAAAATAGATAGATAGATGATAGATAGATAGATAGATAGATAGACAGGCAGATAGATAGATAGATAGATAGACAGATAGATAGATAAAAAGAGGCAGGTGAGCGTTGAGCCATGAAAACATAATGGAGACCACAGTCAAGGCAAAAAAATAAGTCAAGGGAAACAGACCTTTAAAAGTCTCACATGTTAGCTTGAGGAATAGTAACTACTGATATATTTAGGAATATATAGGAAATAGCCAAAAATAGAAAAAAAGCAAAATGTCTTGCAATAAGTGAGTGGTAAAAAAAAAAAAAAAACCTATGGATTGATTATAGCGTGGAATACTCTTCCAACTAAAAAGGAACAAACTTTTTTATGCATGCAACTATTTGCATGGATCTCAAGAACCTTATACTATGTGAAAAAGTCAGTTTTAAAAGATTGTACAATATATGATTCCATTTCTATAAAATTCCTGCAATAAAAAAATGAGATTAAGAACATGTAAGAGGTTGCTAGGAGCTGGGGATATTGGGGAAGAAGCATAGGACTGATTGATAATAAAGAGATAGCATGAGAAAGGTCTTGGCAGTAGGGTAGCCATTCTGTAACTTGAATCCATTGATGAAGTCTACGCACATAAGAAAATTACACAGAACTGTTATATGTATATTTTGATATGATTAAGATATTTGAAGTACAAACCAACATGCTCCTCCCTAATTTTTCAATGACTTTTGCCAGTAACTTGGTAAGTTACTTGATGATTTTTCAGATATTTTATATCTAAGACTTAGTACACTGCAGGAAGTAATATCTTGTGATAAGACTTTTTATGCTTGTCAAACCATTCCCTGCAGTATTTAAACTTGAGGCTATGAATGTGAATCTAGGTGAAGCAGGAAGTTGAGGGTAGTTTGAACATTGCTTCTAATGTTGAAATAATAATTTTTAGGCCTAAGTTTTAAGATAAATGATGAATTTTATGCTTGGCACCCTTAATGTTCTTGTATGTGCTGAGTACTCGTGTCTATATGAAGTTGGCATCATTGACTCAAAGTGTGGGTATTGTAATTGAACACACAAGTTGGAATCAACTGAAGAGCTGAGACCGAACACTTAGAAAATGCTTGGACAGTATGTTGCCCCTACAGAAACTGTTCCTACATCAGTTCAGTGGACCTCAATTTAATGCAATCCCAACTGTTAATTTTGGCTTTGACTGCCTGTGCTCCCAGGGTCTTTTCCAAGAAGTCTTTGCCGGTACCTATATCTTGCAGGGTTTCTCCGATGTTCTCTAATAATTTGATGGTATCAGTTCATAGATTTAAGTCTTTAATCCATATTGAGTGAATTTTTCTGTAAGGTGAAAGGTAGGGGTCTTGCTTCATGATTCTGCATGTGGAAATCCAATTTTCCCAGCACCATTTATTGAATAGACTGTCCTCATTCCAGGGATTGGTTTTGGATCCTTGATCAAATCTAAGTTGGCTGTAGATGTTTGAATTGATTTCTGGTGTTTCAATTCTGTTCCATTGGTCTATCCATCTGTTTCTGTACCAGTACCATGCTGTTTTGATAACAACTACCCTATAGTATGTCCTGAAATCTGGTATTGTGATGCCTCCGGCTTTGTTTTTGTTGTACAAGATTGCTTAGCTATTCGAGGTCTCCTGCCTCTCCATATGAATTTCAGCATCATTTTTTCTAGATCTGAGAAGAAGGTCTTTGATATTTTGATTGGTATTGCATTGAATGTATAAATTGCTTTTGGGAGAATGGACATTTTGATGATGTTGATTCTTCCAATCCATGAGCATGGAAGATTTTTCCATTTTTTGGTATACTCTTCTATTTCTTTCTTTAAGGTTTGTAATTTTCATCGTAGAGATCTTTAACGTCCTTGGTTAAGTTTATTCCAAGGTATTTGATTGTTTTTGTAGCTATTGTGAATGGGATTGATCTTAGAAGTTCTTTCTCAGCCATGGCATTGCCTGTGTATACAAAGGCTGTTGATTTTTGTGCATTGATTTTATATCCTACTACTTTGCCCAACTCTTCTATGAGTTCCAATAGTCTCTTAGTAGAATTCTTTGGATCCTCTAAAAAAAGAATCATATCATCTGCAAAGAGGGATAGTTTAAGTTATTTCTTCCCAATTTGTATCCTTTTAATTTCTTTTTCTTGCCTAATAACTCTGGCTAACACTTCCAGAACTATGTTGAATAGCAGTGGTGAGAGTGGGCATCCCTGTCTAGTACCAGATCTCAGTGGAAATGCTTCCAACTTTTCCCCATTCAATAGGATATTGGCCATGAGTTTTACATAAATTGCTTTGATTGTATTGAGGAATGTTCCTTCCAAACCCAGTTTTCTTAGAGCTTTCCTCATGAAAGGGTGTTGTGGGAAATGGCAGGGCAAAGTTACTACTTATCAATAGTCACATTGAACGTTAATGGCCTGAACTGTCGCGTTAAAAGACACAGATTGGCTGATTGGGTTAAGGAACAAAACCCAGCTATTTACTGCTTACAAGAAACCCATGTTTCCAACAAAGATACATGCAGACTGAAAGTGAAAGGCTGGAAAAAGATATACCATGCTAACAGAAATGAAAAAAGAGCAGGTGTAGCCATCTTAATATCAGACAAAATAAACTTTAACATAAAAACTGTTATGAGAGACAAAGAGGGGCACTATACAATGATTAAGGGATCAATTCAACAGGAAGATATAACGATTTTCAATGTATATGCAACTAATTACAGGGCACCAGTTTATTTAAACTCAATAGACGCAGAGAAAGCATTTGATAAGTTACCACATATGTTTTATTCTGTGTGGATCAACGTCTCCATGAAAATGCGAACAACATGCTCCAAAATTATCCTGGAAATAGAAAACCTCTGTCTTACTCATCTGGAAAAGTGTTCTTGTCTTAATCTGGTACCAGTCATTTCACTGATATAATTTCTTGACTCTTAGCTGACAAATCAAAAGCAAGGGAACTTTTTAATAATAATAATTTAATAATAAGAAATCAAATATCTCTGTATTTGTAACTGTAGCTCTTGTTATTTTCCATGAAGTTAACATACACACTAAGAAGAATTTATTAATTATATTACACGAAAACCTCTGAACTAGGCTTTGTGGGTAGTAAAGAATGAGTGAGGTGAACTCTGAAGATACAGCAATAGGCCGGCGCCGTGGCTCAATAGGCTAATCCTCCACATTGCAGCACTGGCACACCGGGTTCTAGTTCCGGTCGGGGCGCCGGATTCTCTCCTGGTTGCCCCTCTTCCAGGCCAGCTCTCTGCTGTGGCCAGGGAGTGCAGTGGAGGATGGCCCAAGTCCTTGGGCCCTGCACCCCATGGGAGACCAGGATAAGTACCTGGCTCCTGCCATCGGATCAGCGCGGTGTGCCAGCCGCAGCGCACCAGCTGCGGCGGCCATTGGAGGGTGAACCAACGGCAAAGGAAGACCTTTCTCTCTGTCTCTCTCACTGTCCACTCTGCCTGTCAAAAAAAAAAAAAGATACAGCAAGAAGAGAGCACATCCTAAGAGATACTACAAGGCATCCATTCCTATAGAACAGCACTGGGCACAGATTTCTTCATTTATACCAGAAAGGATGTGACTAACGGCCAAAAAAGGCAAGCCAAGCTTCAGGAGCAGCTGATCTTGATGAGGGTCTTCAGGAGCAGGAGTGTGCAGGGTGAGGGGGAAACGGCTCCAGCCACACAACCAGACAGCAGGTTATGGAGCAGGTAAGTATCCGGCAGAACGCTCATGCTTACTTGGCCCAGAACAAAGGATGTATGATGGGGGAAATGGTGAAAAATGAAACTAGAAAAGCAGATTTAGAGTAAATAATAAAGGAGATAGTTTGTCTTGTTAAAATAATCTGATTTCATCCAGTTGTATCTGCAGTGTTTTTAAGAGCATTGAAAAATGGTTTGAAAAATGTAAGTACAGAGACAAGGCACCTATGTGGCAGGTTCCATCAATCATCACTGGTCTCCAAATGCTTTTGATAATAAATTCTTGTTGGTAAAAAACTGATCATGCATCCCCCCTTACATGTATATGTGTTCTGAAATACTCATATAAAAGTATAGGTTGTAAAGATCGTACAGAAAAATGTTTTTAGGATTTATTAATCAAATGACAGAGAGATGCCTGCAACAGCCAGGACTAAGCCAGGTAGAAGCCAGGAGCCAGGAACTTCATCCAGGTCTCCCAAATAGGTGACAGGGAACTAAGTGTTTGGACATCTGCTGCCTACCAGGTGCATCAGCAGGAAGCTGGATCAGGAGCACAAAGTAGCCAAACTCAAACCAGGCACTAAATATGGGACGCAGACATCCCAAATTGAGTTTTAAACTACTGCATTGCAACACCCACTCCAAAATAAAATTTTTAATTAAATATTTATTTTTATGTAATAAATACATAGAACCTCTAAAACAGTCTTCCCTGACTTCCAGGGACCGCCCACAAGTGTGTGTGTATCCCTCTTGACAGGACTATGGACTAAGAGGTGATAGTTTGAGAACAAAGACAGTAGGAAAGGAAGAAAGAGAGAGGTGATGAAAATGATTTAAAAATCAGACTCTAAGATGATCACCAGACAAAGAGGTGGAAGAACAAGGAAAAACTGAGTCTTTTGTGTTCAGTTCAAGGCTGGTGATGTTTTACCAACTAAACAGAGTTAGACAGGCTGAGCAGTCATGGCGGCTATGCTAGAATAGATGGGGAATGCAGATGCTCTCATGCAGTTTTGAACTTTAGGTATAAGTGCTTTCCCTACCAAGAAAGTGTTTGGGATCTGAATTTGAGAGTTACGGGCATTAGCTGGTCATGGAGATCCTGGGAAGGGCCAGATTGTGAAGGGAGAGCTTGCAGGAAAGCAGCAGTCCCTAGGTCCTGTGGAAACGGGCTCCTTCAGTGTGAACATGTGCACCCTTCCAAGTGTATTCACAGGGGAGATCTTCCAGAGGTGTCTGCATCAGGAAGGCTCCAATCCCATGAATGGGAGAAAAAGTTCCATCACTTTTTTTGTCTACAATCCTGAACTTCTCAGTCTCCAGCACTTTAACAATAAATTTCTCTTGTTTTTTTTTTTTCTTTTTTGAGAGGCAGAGTGGACAGTGAGAGAGAGAGACAGAGAGACAGAGACAGAGAGACATAGAGAAAGGCCTTCCTTTACCATTGGTTCACCCTCCAATTTCTCCTGTTTATAAGGTAACTGTTTCGAGATATTTTGTTAGTAACAGCTAGAACCAACTAAGACAGGGGTCACCCTTGACTTTCAGAAACCAAAGAAAGTTTATATCTGTGGGGAGCAGCCCGGACTGGACTGAGTTACTGGAATTAAGACTTATTCTATGCATCTGCTCTCCCACAATATGGCGCTGGGAGAGAAGTAAACAGCTTCCGCACAGCTGCCTCCAGTTCAACCAATAAACTGTAGGACTTGCTCCTGATTGGAGGAGAGCAGCGTACTCGGCGTGTGGGCAGCCGAGTTGGGATTGGCAGAGGAGGACTATAAAGGAGGAGAGAGACGGCATGCACCAGGAACATCTAAGGGGAACATCTAGCTGAAGGAACACCTGTGCAGCCCCCGAAGAGAGCCGGCCGGTGGTGTGCCGCTCCCCTGCGGAAGTGGGGAATGTGGCCAGGGGGAACTGCCCTTCCACGGAGGTGGAAGGGATAGTAGCCAACCCGGGAAGAACCAGCAGCAAACCCGGGGAGGGCCGAGCAGACAGAAGAACAGCGCAGGGTCCTGTGTCGTTCCTCCACGAAGAGGGGGAGCGACAATATCCCTTCACCATAAAAACAACATGTATTTTGTTAATTTTAGAGAATTCCAAATCATACAAAGAAAAAAAATAATACACTACTTAGGAAGAAGAATAACAGACCCCAATATAACACATTATATTACAAGATTATGGACTCAAAATTACAAGTGCATACAGTTAGGCATCCAGATATCAAACAAAAATTAAAATGAGTGTAGCAAATAGATTCACTAAACTCTGGTTCCAAATATAACGTAAATTGGGCAGAAGCACAGATATTGAATTTTTTTAGTAAACAGAATGATGCAAGCAGTGAAATATGCCCTTGGACAACTTGGGAAAGGAAGGGCACACATCTATTTGGCTATTAAAGCTCTTCTCCCATATGACTTGCCTAAGGTAGCAAAGAATTAACAGTGAGATGGGAAGTGAGCATAATGTGCTGTGCTTCTTATGAAGACAATGTTCCTGAGCCACTCTTGGCCAAGTGTGTGCTTTTGAATTATTTCCCATGGGCTCTGGGAAATTTGTGTTGATCCAGCTACAATTTCTGTAGTTAAGAGAGCTTTGCTTGTCAAAAACTTCCAGTCCACATCTCTTCTATTTAATTTGGAAATTCTCCGAGGCAACTTTGCAAAATTCATTCAATGGAAGAGAGAGAAAGAGAGGAAAATTAAGAGAGAAAGACACACACAGAGAGAGAGAGAGAGAGAGAGAGAGAATCAACTCATGCTACTAGTATGCAGTCTAAGTAACTAAACCTGCAGAAGAAAGGAAATTAATTAAATTCTCACTGAAACTTCAGTCCCTTATGAAATTGAATCAACACAATGGTTTGCCCTTTGGTTTCATCAAACTTGACTGTAATTAATACTTTGAAGTTGTATTTCAAAATCTCACAGGAAACAAGTAAGAACTAAAAACTTTCCCCTCTGTTTGCTTGGGGCATTAGCTGTGATTGACTAAGAGTTTTGTATTATAGAAAATCTTCAGGTCTCTAAAGAAAATAACTATATAGGTTTCAATTCCATATGAGAATAAATATCTATAGTGCAGAATAAAAAATAAGTAAGCTACTAACCTTCTCAGAAGAAGAGCCATTTTTGTTTTGTGTTTTTATTTTTATTTTTATTTTATTTTTATTTTTCTAAAAGTTCCACTAAAGTTGAACAAAATTCAGGTTAGCTGTGTTCTTAATTTCCTGGACTTTATCAGGTTTTCATCTGTTCTCTCTTGACTGAAACAGCCGGGGAAACAAGCTCTGTCATCAGGAGTTGAGTTCTTATCGGGCTCTCCCACATGAACAATTGAAGAAATCACAGGACTTCAACTCTAAACAGCGTCTGACACCTAATATTAGTTAACGAGAGAGTCCTCAGCATGGGCACAGCAACAAAGAGCCATTTTGTCCTTCACTTGAGTGGCCCAAATGTTTCAGATGTCTCCATCCTGATACTCAGAGGCCTGAGATAATGGAATTTGATAAGAGATGCATTGATTTTTGTTCTATTCAGTAATTTACTTGAATTTACTTGAACCACACTTTTTTTACTTATTTCTACCAGTTGGGGAATGAATGTCTAGAGCCTCCATTGCCCTCTACTTTGTGAAACACAGCACACATAAATAACACAACCACATTTCATAGGGCCCAGGAAAAATGATGCTGAGAATTTTTAATGGTTTTCCAAGGAGAGCTGAAATATAACAAGATGTGGGTATTAGGATAAATGGCCAATGAGAAGTGCAGAAACTCAGTCCATTTGAAAGTATTTGGTGGATTTCCTGAAAATATCTGTTGACTTTTAGAATGCTTTAAGTACTGGGGGAAAAAAGTTCAATAAAATGCTAAAATGTATGCCAATAACTAGGTGTTACTCAAACTCTCTTTTTTTAAATATTTATCTATTTATTTGAAAGTCAGAGTTACACAGAGAGAGGAGAGACAGCGAGAGAAAGAGAGACCTTCCATCTGATGGTTCACACCCCAACTGGCCGCAACGGCCAGAGCTGCGTGTATTCACAGCCAGGAGCCAGGAGCTTCTTCCTGGTCTCGTCTCCCATGTGGGTACAGAGGCCCATGGACCTGGGCCATCTTCTGCTGCTTTTCCAGGCTATAGCAGAGAGCTGAATGGGAAGATGAGATGCTGGCACTTCAGGCCAGGGAATTAACCAGCAGTGCCACAGCGCCAGCCCCAATACTCAAACTATTTAGGTGCCCATTTGTCACAGAAAGTAACCAAGGGTCAGCGATGTGGAGCAGCTGGTTATGCCACAGCCTATTGTGCTGGCATTTCATGTGGGTGTCAGTTTGAGTCCCAGCAGCTCCACTTCTGATTCAGCCCCCTGCTAATACTCCAGAGAATTCTGCAGAGGATGACCCAAGTGCCTGAGCCTTTGCACCCATGTGGGAAACCTGAATGAAGCTCCTGGCTCCTGGCTTCAGCCTGGCTCAGCCATGGCTGATGGGGCCATTTGAGGGAGTGAACCAGCAGATAGAAGATCTTTCTCTCCCTCTCTCTCTTTCTCACTTTGTAACTCTTTCAAATAAATAAATAAATCTTTAAAAAAAGAAAAGAAAGAAACTGACCAAAGAAGATGTATGAAGTATATATAATGATATAACACTTAAAGATCCAACATTTACTCAAAACCTACTAGTTAAGGGGACTGTTCTAGGTGATTTCAATTAACAATTAAATACAGATAACTCTTATGCAGTCTTACTGAGAAGTCTTATTTTTTTTATTTGACAGAGTTATTGACAGTGAGAGAGAGAGACAGAGAGGAAGATCATCCTTCTGTTGGTTCACTCCCCCAAATAAGTCTTATTTTATTAATAAGAATCATAATGATGAAGGAGGCAAAATACTATACCCAAGATTACATCTAATAAGCAAAGGAATGATTTTCAAAACAAGTATCCTGTTGTGAAATGTGGTGTCTTTAAATTGTCATTGTTTCTCTCTCCCTCATTTTCTCTCTCTCTCTCTCTTCTTTCACACACACACACACAGAGACACACACACACTTACACACACACGTGCACACAAGCTCACAGAAGGTTCTAAGTTCTTTTCAACCCAGCACCTACGGCCTTTAATGCTGACATTACTAAGCAGTGTCATTTTCTAAAGTAGCTGGCAGGCTGCTCTGTTTACCAAATTTTTGAAGTGAGGATTTCAACACTCTTGTGTCATATCAGTGTCATGCAACATCAAACGGGAGCTCAACTGGCCCAGGCCCTCAACTTTGGGCAATTATTAAGTAGCTGTACTCATTATACTGTTTACATCTGACCGCTTCTGCCCCATAATTCCCTGCCTCAACATGGTTTATTTAACCTTAACTCCACTTCTTGATAGTGATCCTGATGTCTGGTGACCCATCAGTCTGCTGAAGGTAACGAATTGCTGTTATTCTACAGGACAGTAGGGCAACTGTAGCCTTCAATACAGGAAGTGGAGGTTATTAACCTAATACACATTTTACATTGTGTATATCTGTGAAATATAGCATTATACCCCATAAAATATAGATGCATTTCATGTTAATCCAAATTTTATAAATTAATTAAATCAATAAAATGACTAAACTATCCTTTTAGATTAAAAACATAGATACTCCAAGTAATGCTGCATATTACTTTTAGGGAAAATCTATATACTTTCATATTATTTTTACTTCTTTTGCAGCAGGAATCTCATCTAAAAATAGAAATAACCACCATCATGGTTGAGTACACCAAATGTCCATGCTCATGCAATGTGCTACTGCTTTAATTTTCTCATTTAATCACCACAATCCTTATTGAACAATATCATCGTCCTCACTTTTACAGACGAGAAAAGAATGTCAGAGAATTTAAATAAATTAAATAGAACAACTGTTAAATTAAAGGTCCAGAGATGCAAATAAGCTGGTTTAAAACTTAGTATTCTTTACCACTAAGTCCCCATCTTCAGTTGTATGTGAATCCTCTTTAAAACTTGAAAGCACAGGAAGCATATAAAGAAGCATCACCAATGTTAATCTCACTGCCATTTTGCACAAATTTCATTAATGTGCTTTTCCCTCTATCAATGTAATGAAAATACATAGCACTTAAAAAATAAGAATTGCTCCTAGTTGGAGAGTAAGCTTTGAGATGATATTTGTGTTACTTCAAACATTGCATATAATGAAAAGGGAATTTTATGGCATAGAAATTTTCTACCAGATCAGATATACTCCAGGAATAGGGAAATTTCAAGCCCCTGGTCAAGGTAATCTTTTATTTTTATTGATTTCAGAACATTTTAGAATTATAAAGTTATAAGAAACCTAGAGGAGACTGGATTAAGATGGTGGAGGAGGAAGGGAGCTTGTTGCTCTAGTCTAGGAGAAGATAGTTTAAAAAGTGGAAAAAGCACAGTCTCAGGGAAGAGTTAGGGAGAAAACAGAAGAGAAAACTCTATGCAAATTGGAGCGACTCAGTGCGCTTGTGTGGAGGGTATGGATGTATGCAACACAGGACCCCAGCACCTGAGAGTCTCCACACCAGCATTGAAGAGTGAGGTGAGACCAGACTGCAGCAGCCAAGCCACTGGTGAAAAAGCTGTAGGAAGAGTGTAGAGGGAATCTGGCTTGAAGCCCAATGGGGGATAATGCATCTGCCAAACTAGAGGAGAAAAAAAAGGTAGGAGGAGAGGAGCACATTTTCTATCTCTCCCTGATCACCCTGCAATAGCATCCTATAACAAGCCGACAGAGTGCAAGTGGCATTTTGGACATACATAATAGCTGCACCAGCTCCTGTCTGCACCCAGCACCCAGCCAAGCAGGGACACCTGAGTGTGATGGGGAAAACAGACAGGGAGCTGGGTGCTCGTGACTATGGGAGCCTTTTGTGCTGAGAATGTGAAAACACTGAGGCAGCATGGGAGGACTCAGAGTGTGGCTGGGACTTTGTGCAGTCACTGTGGAAGTCTCCACAAGATTGGGGCTGGTTACCTAGTGAGGGACATTGCTGAGGAAACTGAGCTTACACTAAGGGCTGCACAGATCCTTTGTGTGGTCCTTGTCACAGAGCAGATAAGTAATACACCCACTGGGGCTAGCACCCAGGCACTGGTCTCCTTCAAGAAGAAAAGTTCAACTTAGTCTATGACAACAGACAAGAACAAACGTCCCATCTGATGAAAAAAAAGAGAGAGAGAGAGAGAGAGAGAGAGAGATTTACCAAGCCAAAACTGGGTGTTTCAGCTCAAACAAAGGTGAACAGAGCTCCTTGGCCACACCCACCACATGCCTCTAAGTATTTCCTGAAAGTAGACACTCCACTAATCCACACATAGTTAAAGAGAAAAGCCACCATGATGCCTCCAAAAGAACAAAACACTTCAATACTAGATTGTGAAGATTATGAGATTGAAGAAATGCCAGAAATGGAATTCAAAAAATGATCATAGGATTACTTAGAAGTAATCAGAAGCAAATGCACAAACTAATGAAAACCCTATATGACACAAAAGAAACATTTCTCCCACAAAATTAAGATCTTAAAGAGAAATTAAAATGAAATCTTGGAAATGAAGAATCCAATAGAACAAATAGAAAATGCAGTAGAAAGCCTTAACAACAGAATTGGTGAAACAGAAGAAATATATGGATTAGAATACAAACCATAGGAAATTATACAAACACAAGAAGAAATTAGAAAACTAAAAAACAATGTTGCAAATCTACAGAATACTATCAAATGACCCAACATATGGGTTATAGGAGTTCCTGGAGGTGTGGAAAGACAGAAAGGATTAGAAGGCCTTTTTAGTGAAACAATAACAGAAAAAATTTCCCAATTTGGAGAAAGAAAGGGGCATCCAAGTACAGGAAGCACATAGAACTCCTAATAGCTATGACCAGAAAAGATCTTCACCACGACACATTGTAATCAAACTCTCCACAGTAAAACACAAAAGATTCTAAAAATGCACAGGAGAAATGCCAGATTATTTTCAGATGATCTCCCATTAGACTCACAGTGGACTTCTCATCAGAAACCCTACAGGCTAGGAGAAAATGGTGAGATATATTTCAAGTCTTAAGAGAGAGAAAAACTGTAAACCCAGAATACTATGGCCCACAAAGCTCTTATTTATGAATGATGGTGAAATAAAGACCTTCCATGACAAATAGAAATTAAAACAATTTGTCACCATCCAGCCAGCCAGCCTGGCAGAAAATGCTTAAGGATGTACTTCACAAAGAAACACAGAAACATGGCGATCACTATGGAAGAAGGTAAAGGAAGGAAATCTCCCAGTAAAAGTAAAAAGAAACCCAAAGTAAAAAATAGCAATGTATATGGAAAAATGGCAGGGCAGAGTCGTTACTTATCAATAGTCACCTTGAATGTAAATGGTCTTAATTCTCCAGTTAAAAGACATAGAATGGCTAAATGGATTTTTAAAAAAACCCTATCTATTTACTGCCTACAAGAAATACATCTCACCAACAAAGATGCACACAGACTGAAAGAGAAAGGATGGAAAAAGATATTCCATGCTAATAGAAACCAAAAAAGAGTTGGTGTAGCCATCCTAATATCAAACAAAACAGATGTAAACACAAGAACTGTTAAAAAAGACAAACAATGGCACCATGTAATGATTAAGGGATCAATTCAACAGGAAGATGTAACTATTATAAACATGTATGTACTTAATTACAGGGCACTTGACTATTTTAAGAAATGTCATTGGATCTAAAGGAAGACACAGAGTCAAACACAATAGTAATGAGGGATTTCAATACTCCACTTTCAGCAATAGATAGATCAACCAGACATAAATCATCAAGGAAACAGTAGAGTTAATTGATACTGTAGACCAAATGGACCTAACAGATATCTATACGACTTTTCATCCTACAGTTGCAAAATACACATTCTTCTCACCAGTGTATGAAATTTTTTCTAGGATTGACTACATTCTAGGCCATAAATCAAGTCTCAGCAAATTGAAAAAGTTTGAAATTCTATCATGCATTTTCTCAGACCACAATGCAATGAAGCTGGAAATTAGCAACTCGGGAATCTCTAGAACACATGTAAACACATGAAGACTGAACAAGAAAGATATCAAAAGAGAAATCAAAATATTTCAGAAAATAAATGAAGATGACAATACAACATATCAAAACATATGGGATACATCAAAAGAAGTGTTAAAAGGAAAGTTTATAGTGATTGGTGCCTACATCAAAAAATTGGAAAGGTGCCAAATAAATGAGCTATCATTGCATCTCAAGGATCTGGAAAAACAACAGCAAACCAAACCCAAAGATAGTAGGAGAAAAGAAATAATTAAAATTAGAGAAGAAATAAACAAAATTGAAACAAAAAATACAAAAACAACAAGCTGGTTTTTTTGAGAAAATAAACAAAATTGACACACCATTAGCCCAACTATCCAAAAAAAGGGAGAAGACCCAAATAAATAAAATTAGAGATGAAAAAGGAAATGTAACAATAGACATAATTAAAATAAAAATAATCATCAGAAATCAATACAAAGAGCTGTATGCCAACAAACTGGAAAACTTAGAAGAAATGGATAGAGTCCTGGAGACATACTAACCACCTAATTTGAGCCATGAAAAATAGAAAACCTATACAGACCCATTACCATGATGGAAATTGAATCAATAATAAAGGCCCTCCCAACAAAGAAAAGCCCAGGACCAGATGGCTTCATTGCTGAATTCTACCAGACCTCTGAAGAAGAACTAATTCCAATTTCTCTCATGTTTCTCAAAACAATTGAAAAGGAGGAAATCCTCCCAAGTTCTTTCTATGAAGCCAGCATCACCTTAATTCCTAAACCCAGAAAGACACAACAGAGAAAGAGAACTACAGACCTATTTACCTAATGAACACAGACACAAAAATCCTCAACAAAATTCTAGCCAATCAAATCCAACAACACATCAGAAAGATCATTCACTGCACCAAGTGGGAGTTATGCCTGGTATGCAGGGATGGTTCAACATTCACCAGTCAATGTGATGCATCACATTAACACATTGAGGAGCAAAAAACATATGATTATCTCAATAGATGCAGAGAAGCCATTTGATAAAATACAACACCATTTCATGATGAAAACTCTAAGCAAATTGGGTATAGAAAGAACATTGCTCAACAAAACCAAAGCAATTTATGACAAACCCACAGCCAGCATCATATTGAATGGGGAAAACTTGGAAGCATTCCCGCTGAGATACAGAACCAAACAAGGATGCCCACTCTCACCACTGCTGCTCATTAAAGTATTGGAAGTTTTATTCAGAGCCATTAGGCAAAAAAAAAAAATCAAAGGGATTCAAATTGAGAAAGATGATGTCAAACTATCCCTATTTGCAGATGACATGATTCTATATACAGGGTATCCAAAAGACTCTGCCAAGTGACTACTGGATTCATAGAAGAGTTTGATAAAATAGCAGGATATAAAATTAATACATAAAAATCAATAGCCTTTGCATGCACAGACAATGCCATGGCTGAGAAAGAACTTCTAAGATCAATCCCATTCACAATAGCTACAAAGAAATCAAATATGTTAGCATATATTTATCCAAGGATGCCAAAGATCTCTATGATGAGAATTACAAAACATTGAAAAAAGAAATAGAAGATACAAAAAATGGAAAAATCTTACATGTTCATGGATTGGAATAATAAATATCATCAAAATGTCCATTCTTCCAAAAGCAATTTACAGTTTCAATGTGATACCAATTAAAATACCAGACGTCCTTCTCAGGTATAGAAAAAAAATGAAGCTCTACCATTTGGGGCAAGTCAGCTTGAGCATGTCCCAAATTATACATCTCTTCCCTCTCTTATTCCCACTCTTATGTTTAACAGGGATCACATTTCAGTTAATTTTCAACCCTTAAGAATAACTGTGTATTAATTACAGAATTAAACCAGCAAATGGTAGAGTTGGAAACATACCAGGGGACTCCGATTCAATCCCATCAAGGTGGCATGTACCAATGCCATCTCACTATTCCAAGTGATCAATTTCAGTTCACAATTGATCATAATGAAAGGACTAAGAGTCAAAGGGAGCACATAAACAAGTCTAGTACCTGCTAACACCAACCGATAGAATAAATAAAGGGGAGAGTGATCCAACATGGGAAGTGAGATACTCAACAGACTCATAGAATGGCAGATGTCCTAACCAGCACTCTGGCCTCAGAATCAGCCCTAAAGGCATTCAGATCTGGCTGAAAAGCCCATGAGAGTATTTCAGGCATGGAAAGCCAAGACACTCTGGCAAAAGATCTCTGTGAGTGAGATCCCAGTGGAAAGAACAGGTCTTCAAAGAAGGAGGTAACTTTCTCTGAAGGGAGGAGAGAACCTCCACTTTGACTATGACCTTGTCTAAACAAGATAAGAATCGGAGAACTCAGAGGGCTTCCATAGCCTTGGAAACTCATGACTGGAGCATAGGGAGATTACTGATGTCATAGACAGGAGTGTCAATTGGTAAAGTCAACAACAGGAGTCACTGTGCACTTACTCCTCATGTAGGATCTCTGTCCTTAATGTGCTGTGCATTGAGATTTAATGCTATAACGAGTACTCAAACAATATATTTCACTTTGTGTTTCTATGGGGGTGCAAACTGTTGAAATCTTTACTTAATGCATACTAAACTGATCTTCTGTAAAAAAAAAAAGAAAGAAATTATCAATTCCCAACTTGACTCTCACTGGAATTAAACATGACAATAGGTCTGATCTGATTTCATCATCACTTAAAAAATTCATCTATTATTTTTCACTTTATGTTTCTGTGTGGGAGCAAACTGTGGAAATCCTTACTTAATGTATACTAAGCTGATCTTCTGTATATTAAGATAATCGAAAATGAATCTTGATGTGAATGGAAGGGGAGAGGGAGTGGGAAAGGGGAGGGTTGTGGGTGGGAGGGACGGTATGGGGGGAAACCATTGTAATCCATAAGTCGTACTTTGGAAATTTATATTCATTAAATAAAAGTTTAAAAAAATAAAAAATAATAAAAAAAGAAAAAAAATGAAGCTGAAATTCATATGGAGGCGACCTCAAATAGCTAAGCCAATTTTATAAAGCAAATACAAAGATGGAGGCATCACAATACCAGATTTCAAGTCATAATACCAGGCTGTTATAATCAAAACAACTTGGTACTAGAATAAAAACAGATGGGTGGACCAATAGAACAGAATAAAAACACCAGAAATCAATCCAAACATCTACAGCCAACTTATATTTGACCAAGGAGCTAAAACCAATCCCTGGAGCAAAACAGTCTCTTCAACAAATGGTGCTGGGAAAATTGGATTTCCACATACAGAAGTATGAAGCAGGACCCCTACTTTATACCTTACATAAAAATCCATTCAAAATGGATTAAAGATCTAAATTTATGACCTGATACTATCAAATTATTAGAGAGCATTGAGGAAACCCAATGCATGACATTGGCACAAGCAAAGAGTTCTTGGAAAAGACCCCAGAGTAAGCAATCAAAGCCAAAATTAACAAATGAGATTACATCAAATTGAGAAGCTTCTGTACTAGAAAAGAAACATTCAGGAAAGTGAAGAGGCAACTGAAAGAACAGGAGAAATTATTTGCAAACTATTTAAATGATATAGGATTAATAACCAGAATATATAAATATATAAGAAACTCTACAACAACAAAACAAACAACCCAGTGAAGAAATGGACAAAGGACTTAGACATTTTTCTTAAAAGAGGAAATCCAAACAGCCAAGAGACTCATAAAAAATTGTTAAGTGTCGCTAGTCATCAGGGAAATGCAAATCAAAACCACAATGAGGTTTTATCTCACCCCAGCTAGAATGGCTTTCATACAGAAATCAACAAACAACAAATGCTGGCAAGGATGTGGGGGAAAAGGTACCCTAATCCACTGTTGATGGAACTGTAAACTCGAAAAACCACCACGAAAGAGAGTTTGGAGATACCTCAGAAATCTGAATATAGACCTACCATATGACCTAGCCCATCCCATTCCTGGGAATTTACCCAAGGGAAAGTAAATCAGCATATAAAAGAGTTATCTGCACACCCATGTTTATTGTAGATCATTTCATAATAGCTAAGACATATAATTAACCTAAATGCACATCAGCTGAAGACTGCATAAAGAAATTATGGGATATGTACTCTATGGGAATACTGCACAGCAGTAAAACAAAATGAAATCTGGTCATTTGCAAAAAAAAAAAAAATGGATGAATACGGAAAACATCACACTTAGTGAAATAAGCCATTCCCAAAGGGACAAATACCATATGTTCTCCCTGTTCTGTGATAAATAATAGAGCACCTAAAAAAGAAATCTGTAGAAGTGAAATTAAATCTTGAATAGCAATGATTTAAACAGCCTTTGTCTTGTGTCAAGGAACATGTTTTTTTTTTTCCCTCATACTATTTGTTGAACTCTTCACTTAACATAGAGTTAACCACATGTATGTAAAGTCAATTGAAAATAGATCTTAGTAAAAAACAAGAGCGAGAATAAGAGAGGGTGGATGAAGTTTGTAACTGTAATGCTGTATAGTTCTGCCTGCATACCTATGGACTTACTTCTAAGGATACAGTTTAAAAACGTGCCATGAGGCCTAAATCCCACTAAACTTGGTGGTAAAAATGCTATCTTAAGTGTCAAAGTTTTCATATTAAGTGTTAAAGTGATAATATAGATAGGATTAACTGTTAAAGGGACCATATAAACAAGATCAAGTGTCTAGCAATATTAGTAGAATTAAAAAGGAGAGAATGTTCCAAGATCGGAAGCAGTCCACACAGCAGACTCATAGAATGACAATCACTTTAAATAGCACACTGACCTCAGAATCAGCCCTTAATGCATTCTTGCCTGGCTCAAGAGCCTACGATATCATTTCAGACAAAGCTGAGACATCGTGGCAAAAATTAAAAAAAAAAAAATGTCCTACATGAAAGATCTCTGTGAGTGAGACCCCAGTGGAAAGAAAGGGCCATCAATGAAGGATATACTTTTCTATGAAGGGAGGAGAGAACTTCCACTTTGCTTATGGCCTTGTCTAAATACTGAAGGAGTTTGTGGATTCAAAAGGCTTTCATAGCCTTGGCAAGTCATGTCAAGAGCTCTGACATCATACATTAGAGTGTTAATTGTTAAATTAACTATCAGAGTCACTGTGTACTTACTTCTCATGCAGGACCTCTGTCCTCAATGTGTTGTATTATGAGAATTAATTGTAAAACTTGTTCTCAAACAGTGTGTGTGTGTGTTATTTGTGTGTGTGCAAATTGTTTTTGTATAGAGTTGGTCTTCTGTGTATAAAGTTAATTGAAAATGGATCTTAATGCAGAATGTGTCTGGGAATGGGAGAGAGAGGAGGAGGTGGGGTGGGAGTGGGGATGGGATGGTGGGGATGGTGGGAAGAATCACCATATCCCTAAAGTTGTACTTATGAAATGTGTACTCATTAAATAAATGGTTTCTTTTGGAAAAAAGAAAGAAATCTAGAAATTTTGTGGACAAAATATGTGGAGAAAACAGATCATCTCTTGTCTTTCTAAAAAAAAATTAGTCTTAGCATTTGGTTCTTCCTCATGTTCACAGTGGCATGAAGTCTGAGTGCAAACTATTCTTAACTCCAGACATCTCCTTCTCTGCTGATAGACTTACAGATAGTCACTTATGTATGAATAAGTGTAGGGATTTAAATTCAAGATTTCAAGATCTTGTCAACATCTCTGAGAGATCCATTATTTGAGCAATAGTGTTATACTATAAATCAGAATCTTGGAGCAAATTTATAGACTACTTAACTTGATTTTCTTATAGAGCTCTTCAAGAGGCCTTTACATAAAAATGTCATGGATTAGATTAGCCTCATTGTTCTTGGCAAGTTAGCACCTAAATATCTATCCTGTTTGGGGTGTGTGAATGTGCTGTGAGTCTCCTTAGCAGGGTAATGGGTTCCCATACTGAAATGAAAAAAGTATAAGACATTCACTAGGTCATTTTAAGAATTATTATTACTATTATTATTTCAGAGGGAGACAGAGAGAGTCAGCTCACATCTCCTGGTTCTCTCCTGCACAGGCCCACAGCAGCTGGGAATGGGCTGGCCTGGGCCAAATCATAGAGCTAAGAACTCAATCCAGGACTCCCACATGGTTGGCAGGGCCCAGTTACTCAAAGGATCACCTTTCTTTTCCAGGGTCTGCAGTAGCAGGAAGCTGGAGTCAGGAGCTGGAACTGGGAATCAAACTCGGTCACTGTGATGTGGAGCATAGGTGTCTTAATGGGCATCTTAACTGCAAGACCAAATGCCCAGCCCTCTGATTCCCTTGAAGCTAACTGTAAACACCGGATATAGACTCAGTTAATCACATGCATCCACAATAGACTTCAGTTTGGAAGCTTATGGTACAAGAGTCTCTAGTTGGCAGCATCAAAAATTGTTCTAAGCTTGAGATGCTGGCAGAGTTTGAGCTGTAGCACTTTGACCTCAATAAAGGCAGCAACAGTTGCATCATCAGACCAGCACAGACATGGCTTGCTGTAGGTTCTGCTTTCAAACACTTAGTCTGGCTTTCCCTTCCTGCCACCTATGCTAAGAGCCTCCTGATGTTTCCTTAATAAATTTATAACCTGCTAAAATTAGCTAGAATTTATGTCTATTGTTTGTTACTGAGAAGCCATAGATACAAAACTCTGTTTCTATTTCACAATAGGATCCATAGGAGCCTTTTGGCTCCTCCGGAGCAATAGAGAACAATTAGTATCAAATCAGAGGGTAACGTCAGACTGATCACTTACTGTGTTCCTCTACCTATTATGTCACATTAAATCTGGCAATCAGCATTAGTACTCAGAAGTCAAAGATCTTTTTCTAAGTTTATCCTTGCTGAGTTTCTTTCCCTTTTATCACAAGTTGGATTCAGCCCATCTGCTTCTTCCTTCTAGCCTTAGTCTATTTTTATGATGAATTAAGTGATACTAAAATAGTTGTCTCAATATGTCCCAAACCAGCGATATATTACTCCCTGGGGAATAAGGCTCCTAAGGATCACAGGTGTTAAAGTGGAGCCAGGAAAATTGGGTAAGCTAATGTTCAGCCCTAAATCTTGCATACTGGCACCTGGAAGCTCTGCTCCAATAGCCTTAGTATACTCTCAAGGAGAATGTTTCTGAGTTAATCAGGTTATTGGGTTCAGTCAAACTGAATGCTAAGATAATCTTTTTCTCTTTATTCTCTTTATTGTCTATACCTGTTTTATCATGATCTAATACCCACAGCTGGCCTTCGTCTCCCTACCACAGCCATTCTGAATCATGACTATCATTTGATGTGGATGACATTGGTATTTAAGTGTAGAAATCTACACATTTAAATTAGTAATCTTAATCAGAGAAAGACCAGACAAAATTTGGTTTCATCCAACATTTTTAAATAATCGATTCTAGCGATTTTATAATTAACAATTTTGAACTCAAACATATATTACAGATTAATATTTTGAACACTCAGGTAACACGCTTCTGACTTCAAAAACAGTTGTGTTTTTAGTAATTCTCTTTTGAGCTCAAGGAAAAATGGTTCATTTGAAAATTAGTTTTCATTGTTCCTGAGTCAACATGATTTTTCAAAATCAAGCAGGTACAACTTCTTTGAGGTCAATTCTCAAATAATAAGATGTCTGCATATAGACATCCACATATTAAATAAAGCTGTTTCAGATGATCTTGACCTCTGATTTTTTACACATAGCTCTGACTTTAAAGCATTTTTACATGTACCCTACAGAAAGAATTTCTCCAACTATCAAACTTGGTTTCTAAATTGTACTTTTAACACTTCAGAAAAAAATCTGGTAAAATATTAAGGTAGTGTTGAACATCAAAGTCTCCATCAACCTGTGGATTTACAGACTGTCTCCACAATTTGTTAGATGTTTAACCTTGGGCAACGAACTTTGTCTCACAAGCTCCAGGTTCCTAAAATGAAGAAATGAGAACAATAAGCCCTCAGCATAAATTGGTATGGGAATTAAAGGAGTTGATTTTCGTAAAGCACTTGGAACTGTGTCTAGCATGAAGTAAATGTGCAACAAATGTTGGCTATCATTAGTAGTTGCTGTTACAAATACAGACTATAGTAGGATGAAGTAGAGTAAAATACAAAGAGCAGAATCTCTGAAGACAGAAGTTCTTAGGTTCAAACACTGGAACTCTTGGGAGATGTAAAATCTTTGTGCTTGAATTTGAATTCCCTATAATGTTTACATGCAAGATCCCCACTTCCCAATCCTCCTGTGCACAGCAGGCATTGACAGTGCTGGGAAAAAACATATCCTGCTAAGAACAAGCCTATCTGTTCATATCATAGATTTTCAAAAGCTCTGCTCCAACTTTACATATACAGTCTTTTTTTTAAATGTCTGCATCATAAATGTTTACACTGATACTTGCAGGCATTTGCTTTATCTTTGCTGTAAAATGATACAAACTCCTCTGATCACTCATATTTAAACCTAAATATCAAAATTTTCTATTCAACATCTATTTACTTCTTTCAGAAAATAAATAGGGATGTCTCTCACAAAACATATATTTTTGTTCTTTTTTTTTCCTCTTTCCAAGAGAGACTCATTCCACATCTGAAATCAAGGTGAATCTTGTAATCTCTGTGCCCAGGCCCAGAACTGTAACCTAACGAAATCATTTGGACAGTTCTGCAAGCTCACCTCTCTTATAGATGGGGTAGCTGTAATTTGGTGCCTTGGCTGGGTCCTCTGTCCTGCTTGAAAGCTGGTCCACAGTTAAACACTGAATACAGGGAAGCTATTTCGGAGGCATCATGAGGAAGTAAAGCAGTGGGCCAGGGGAGTGACAGTCAATAAGAAAATGGCCCCTCCACAGTGCTGGGGGTGACCCTGCAGGCCTACTCATTGGCCACACAAGCAAAGCACAATCAAGGTTCAACCCAAGACAGCGGAGCCCCCTGTGGTCCTCTCTGGATCATACCAACTAAGCAGCCTTGTAAGGAGCTAGCATATGATTACTTTCCACACTTCCTTGACTTACAGGAGGGACCTTACCTTGTAGAAGGCTGCTATGAAGCCAGTGGTTCTGGTGAGAGAGTAGGAATTTCCACCTTCCATTTCCTTTGTGCACAGCTGCAAATCATAAAACTGCCTGCTCTTTTTTCGGGTTGGTTCCTCAATATAAGGTGACTCTCTTCTCATGTGTTCTATCCTCTGGCTTCTCTGGTTCTTTTTTTTTTCAACTTTTATTTAGTAAATATAATTTTCCAAAGTACAGTTTATGGATTACAATGGCTTCCCCCCCATAACTTCCCTCCCACCTGCAACCCTCCCATCTCCTACTCCCTCTCCCATTCCATTCACATCAAGATTCATTTTCAATTATCTTTATATACAGAAGATCACTTTGGTATATATTAAGTAAAGATTTCATCAGTTTGCACCCACACAGAAACACAAAGTATAAAATACTGTTTCAGTACTAGTTATAGCATTACTTCATATAGGACAACACATTAAGGACAGATCCCACATGAGGAGTAAGTACACAGTGACTCCTGTTGTTGACTTAACAATTTGACACTCTTGTTTATGGCGTCAGAAATTTCCCTAGGCTCTAGTCATGAGTTTCCAAGGCTATCGAAGCCTCTTGAGTTCACAGACTTCAATCTTATTTAGACAAGGTCATAGTCAAAGTGGAAGTTCTTTCCTCCCTTCAGAGAAAGGTACCTCCTTCTTTCTACTGGTATCTCACTTGCAGAGATCTTAAATTTAGTTTTTTGGGTTTTTTTGTTTTTTGTTTTTTGTGTTTGTTTTTGTGTTTGTTTTTGTTTTTGTTTTGTTTTTGTTTTTGTTTTGCCAGACTGTCTTGTCTTTCCATGCCAGAAATACTCTCATGGGCTCTTCAGCCAGATCCGAGTGCCTTAAGGGCTGATTCTGAGGCCAGAGTGCTGTTTAGGACATCTGCCATTCTAAGAGTCTGTTGTGTATGCCACTTCCCATGTTGGATCATTCTCTCCCTTTTTTATTCTATCTGTTAGTATTCGCAGATACTAGTCTTGTTTATGTGATCCAGTATTCAGAGAGAAATTAGAACCATTAAATGGAATAGAAAAATCTGGAAGATAAACAGGTATGAGGGTAAAAATATGAGCATTTTTCTGCACATCTGGGCACATATATCTAAGGACTTACATGTTCTTAACATTCCTTCATGTTATTTTATTCTTTTAATTTATTAGGGAGATGCTTGGGACAGGCACTGTGGCATAGTGGGCTAAGCCTCTCCCTGCAGCACTGGCATCCCATATAGGTGCTGGTTCTAGTCCCAGCTGCTCCTCTTGCAACCCAGCTCTCTGCTATGGCTGGGAAAGCAGTAGAAGATGGCCCAAATGCTTGAGCCCCTGCACCAGCATGCGAGACCTGGAAGGAACTCCTGGCTCCTGGATTCCATCTGCTGGTTCATGCCCCAGATGGCCACAACAGCCAGAACTGGGCCGATTCTCTGGTTCTAAGTTGTCCTATGATGTGGCCAGAGGCATGGGGATTGGATATCAGGTTGATCTTACCATCTGTCTACATAATAAGCAGCTCTAAATTCATCTGGGTTCATATGTTCACATTCTCCCTACCATCCAAATACATGGAAGTGAGGCAAGCTGACAGCAGCCACCAGGACACTGCTGCTTCATGTCAGCTTGACCACCTGATGCAAAGAAAAGGCACACTGCTGAGGCAGCTGCCACCGTGGGCAGTGAAAGTGCTCCACCTAGGAAATGGTGCAAACCAGGTGCTTTAGAATTATCTTGATCTAGGGAGGGGGTCTGAAGTATTCATACCCCCACACTCATGCTGTTGACTAAAGGTTGCCTTGGGAGCGGGACATCGGTGGCCAGGTATGTCTGGCCTAAGGTGAGAGCCGAAAACGGATGCTGCAGCAACCCTACATATACACATTGGCCATTTCAATTCAAACTGCTGAGCACGGAAATGGTAGAAAGACTCGAGGTGGATGCTGGCAGATGCCTGCCAGTATCTATTGCATCTTACTGAATTTTCTTCATGTTTACGGGATACTGTATTATAGTCTAAGGATGTTTACCTTAAAATTTTAATATTAATAAATCTCTCAAAGAGAAGCCAACCTAATTAAAATAGTTCTAACTACTTTCTCACTGTCATTTAACACCCTTTCTTCCTACAGTGTGAATGTTTATACCTGTAGCCCCTCCTCGTCACATAGCAGAAGCTTTGTCTAACTTCCTCACTACTGAATTTCCAGGACCTAGGAGAGTCGCCATCACAATGTGGGCTTAGTTAATATTTGTTTAATGAATAAAAGGATGAATGAGTGAATGAATCCAATTATTTTCTGATATGTTCTTGGCTAAGGAATCCGCAGGTTCTGTTGAGATTGTGTAATTGGAAAACACATTTATAATTTACTGTGTGGTAATTCCTGATTCTGAGCACCTGAACGGTAAGAACTATATTGCACTCATTTTCTATCTCCAAGAGCACCTATAATAGGTTCTTGTACATTGTGGAACTTTACATGTTCAATTTATTGAATCGTTACTCATAAAAACATGTTATTCCTATTCATTTGTATGACTGTTTTCAAACACGTTTATTTTTATTATCTTACTCATTTCTCAGCAGTGTGAAATAGGTTGGTGGATATTATAATTCCAATTGCACATATCAGGAACAACTTCACTCTAAAGAAGGCTGAATGAATTTGAATGAATTTTTTCAATGATACGAAAAGTAGAGAGTGAACCTGTGACTAATTCCTACTCATTTATCCAGCACATAAGCACTGAATGTCCATTCCAAGACCAGCCCTATCCTAGGCCCAGGGAGTAAGAACATGAAGAGCATGTACAAGGAGTTCCACAAAGATACATCCACATAAATAGCTCCCAGTGGCTCAAATACATAATGCAAGAATACAGTTCAAAGGTCTGGCACAAAATCACCTGGTTCAGATCCTAATATCACTGTTTCCAGTTTGTGCCTCATTGTGGGCAAGTTACTAGTCCCTTTTGGGTTTCATTTTGTCAGGTTTTTTTAAAGATTTTATTTATTTAATTGAGAGGTAGAGTTACAGACAGTTAGAGGGAGAGACAGAGAGAGGTCTTCCATCCACTGGTTCACTCCCCAGATGGCCGCGAAGGCCGGAGCTGTGCCGATCTGAAGCCAGGAGCCAGGTGCTTCCTCCCAGTCCCCCACGTGGCGGGGGAAGGGGTCCAAGCACTTGGGCTTCTTCTACTGCTTTCCCAGGCCACAGCAGAGAGCTGGATTAGAAGAGGGGCAGCCGGGACTAGAACCAGCCCCCCATATGGTATGCCGGCGCAGCAGGAGGAGGATTAACCTACTGCGCCAGGGCGCCAGCCCCACTTTGTCAGGTTTTTTAAAATGTGGATAGGAATGCCACAAACCATACATGTTAATCATGAAAGTTAAATGAAAATACAGAACCATGTCAACCAGCCACATAATAAATGCTTAATAAACATCAGCTGATGCTGGTAAATGCTGACTAGGTCTTCAAGGTACATTAGAAAACAGTGGGTAAAACACCTAAATATAATCCAGTAAAACAGAGTATTGTGAATTCCCAAAGGGAATCCCCATTTAACAGTTATACAAAGAGAAGAGAGGAAACATACATAAGGTATGTTAGGGAGTGCAATAACCAGCTCAAGTAACAATAAGTAGGTGATTCTTTGTAAACTTGGGAATGACTGAGGGTGTTGGAGAAGGAAGATAATGCAAACAATGGCTAGAATAAGCCAGAATCAAGAAGAACCTGCCATTCTACGATAACGTATTGGATTGCACCTTGTGGATAAATAGCAATCCACTGGTAGATTTAATCCCAGAGAGTAACATGATCAGATTTAAATTGTGATGTTGCATCTGTGTCACCTAACGGTGCCATGGATTTTCCTTGCATGTTGCAATATGGAGGTGGGGTTGGAAGCGAAGTTTGAATATCAGGAAACCAATTTAGGAAAGAAGAGATAATATGTGCACCTGAACTAGAGATAAGAAGGGACACAGAGAGGGATTATTAGGTGATCACTGTGGAATAGAAAAAATTTGATGGAGATCTGCAAATGTGGTAGAGAGCAAGAAATGAAAGATGATGGTGAGCTCTGTGGCTTGGGTCAATCTAAATACATCTGTGAATAACGTGGATATTTCAGAAAAGGTCAGATTTGTAGGAAATGGAGTGAGAAGGGTGGAACAATGATATCAGAGGAAATTTTTAAAGACTTATTTATATATTTGAAAGGCAGAGAGACAGAGATATTCCATCTGCTGGTTTATTCACCAAATGACAGCCACAGCCAGAGCTGGGCCAGGCTAATGCCAGGAACCAGAGATTCCATCCAGGTTTCCCACATGGATGGCAAGAATTCAAGTACTGGAGCCATCATCTGCTGCTTTCCAAGAGCATTAGCAGGAAACCAGATCAGAAACAGAGTAGCCAGGATTCGAACCAGCACTCTGATATGGGATGCAGGCCTCCTACACAATGACTTAACCCACTACACTGCAAGACCTGCTCCCTGAATTCAGTTTTTATATAAAATCTGATGCTCTTTCCACTGAGTTCTACTATCTGAAAAAGGTATGAATACTTTAGGATTAATTTTAAATGAAAAAAAAAAAAGATCATGTAAACAAAGTTAAACAAGTATCAAAAGAGTTTGTATATGACAAAAGCTGAATTCAGCATACTGGGCATGCCACCTCCATTGCCAGGCCCTGTTGGGAACTTCAGTGCCCTGAACCCAATGCCAACACCCTGCAAACATGCACCCAACATGACCACACAAACACACACTCATATGTTCAGAAATCACATCCAAATAAGCACAGTATGCTTCTTTGTCTTTAACAGCCAACATTTAAAGTATTCTACGTTGCTCAGTTACTCCATACATATTTCATTCGGTGAGATGCAACGGTCATCTGCTCACATAATGTTCATTCCTTTATCAAAGGGTTTCAAATAGAATTTTATTGTGGCTTTACTGCAGAGGGATTTAAAACTAGAATTTTTATTTTGTGCTTGTCACATTTGATGATAATAATCACCTTCAGTCCATCACAGTAATTTCATATTGAAGCGAGAGACAGCTCTTCTCTTAAAACCCTGATAAATTTGTTGTGATACAATTGCATTGACTAAGCAATTAACAAGTACCAGGGCCGCAATTGCAGCCGTGGCATAAACAACAAAGCAATTTAAAGTGACAGAACTGTCAGGTGAGTGAATCTCATTTGACAGTCTTACCCAGTTTTAATATCTTACTATTTGTGCCCTGGGAATAATGTAAATGAAGCATGAGAATAGGTTTGTTGAAGTTTGTTGGTGGTGGTGTTTTTTTTTTTTCCCCAGCATACTTATTCATGTCAGAGCTAGTCATTATGCTGAAGAATTTTAAAAGGTCACAGTGAAATGAAGCTCACCTTGGCATGTACTTAGGAAAGTGTGTGTGTAACATGCAAGCTAAGACTCAGGTACAGAACAAAAGCTCACCTCCTTCCAAATGAACTCTTAGGCTAAGGAATGAATGTCATAATCCATGCAAGATTTATTTAATATGGTGGAGCCAACTCTTGCAATAAAAAAAGCTTCAAGTTTGACATTCATATACTGAAACTGTGGAAAACAATCTCACTCGTATAGGCTTCACATTGACATGTGTCACAAAACTCACAAGAAAAAAAATGCTTTCTCTCCACTTGCATGCAATGTATTCACCCGAGAGTTTATTCTAACTGCATTGTTGATGTGATTTTTTTGTTTGCCCACTAAAAGCATACATTCCAAGCTGCATATACACTTTGTCCTCCAGCTACTGTGTTTCCAAAGGCAATTGTGGCCAAACTGCAAACAGCTTTAACTATTCTTCCACTCTACCAAAAAAGAAAATTAGGATTTAAAGGTAAAAGAACACCAGTATAAAAGTTTCTGCAAACAAGACATCTCAAATGTGCTGGATTCTGTTGCTTCTCCTGATACTGAACCTATGTCCCACCTAAGCCACTTCCAAAGGGGCTGGATTGTACTAATGTACACATCAATCACATTGCTGTCACTTGCCTCCAATTAACAGGATTCCAAGATTGTCCTGTCCTCAACCACAATTTCAGGCAACCAAATACCTGCTGATGAATTCTGGATTATAACAAGAAATCAAAATACTCTCTCCGTACTTGGGCATAAACAGTAAGGAAGTGGAAGAAGAAAGGATCAGTGTAGGAGCCATTTTTCCCTCTGCCTAGAAAGCTGCTTGTTCCTTGGTTATGAACCAAAAATGTTTTCCAAAACATATAGCACTTAACCCACTTTTGAAATCTTTCTTTCCTTCAATGCAAGATTAATAGTCAACAAAAATAGATAGGGTTGCTGAATTTTTGCTTGATCTGACTTTATTGCCAAAGTTTCTTTCACCTGGAATAACAGGATTACTAGAAGATGGAACTCATCTGATGAATGGAGGAAAAAAAGACAAGTCTGTCTAACAACAACACTAATATCAGAATTCAGGTCACTGATATGTGTTACCCTTCCTTAGAAGTCTGTAGAACATGTTTCCTTTACAAAGCAGATAAATAAGTAAATCTGAAGAAAAAGAAGAAGAGAAAGAAGGAGGAGAAGAGGAGGAGGAGGAAGAGGTGAAGGAGGAAGAGGAGGAAGGATGAGATTCAAACCCAGGCACTCCAATATGGACATGTGTGTTCCAAGCAGTGTTTTAACCATTGCACCAAATGTTCACTCCAGATATCACAACTTAAAAGATGTTACTGGAAGCTAATGAGTACAAACCAGACTAACATTCTACAAAACATTCTAAAAGCACAGGACAGTCTCACAACAAAGAATTATCCAGCCCTAAAAGTCAATAGTGCCTCTTTTGTGCAGCCTTTCCCTATGGATAGGATAGTAAGAAAGACAAATAACTGTTTTCTGTATTTATTGTCTCCCACTATCAGTTTTCTGATTTAGTTAAAAATACTGCCTAGCTGTCATCTTTAAATCCTATGGAAATCCAAAATTCATTGGTATGTTGATAATTGACTCAACGGAAAGCTAAAGAAGCCAACAGTTGTTGACTTGATTTAGCCAAATGCTACAAAATGGATGTATCGTGAAGCATGTCCATTTCTTTTTCAGAACAGTGCTGTGCTCTTTGCTACCTGGATAAACCCTTTCAGATCCCTGTGGCAGCCTTCTCAGGATGCTGCACCGCAGCATCATAAAATGGCAATAACTTTTAGATTTTCTGCTAATCTCCTAGATTCACACCATGCCTCTAGCTACCATTTGTTCTAGCTACACAGTTGCTGGTCAGATGCTTCCAAATCTGGTCAAATCCCTGCAAACTACAAATATGTTGATGATGGCCTTAATGTCAATGACTTCCACTGATTTTAATTGTCCAGCTTCTCTCAGATTCTGTGACTGTTGTCTACAACTTCATAGAACTTGCCATTTATCATCCAAGGTGTTATTTGGCCTTTGTAGAAGATCCAAAGCATCTTCTGCCAGTCCCCATGCAACTCAATTATGTTCACTAGAGCATGAAAAAAAGGAGTCAGAAGGGAAGCCATAGAAAACACACATTTAACATATATGAAGTCTTACTAGCAGGTGGCTCTCAGAACATGTGAAAAGATGATAGATGATGCGACATTTAGTAATGAGTTGGTGAAATGGATGATAGATAGTAGATAGATGATAGATAGCTAGATATATAGATAGTAGATGAAATACTTTAATGGATTGATTTTATAATTATGGAAGTCTTGAACTTATTAGGGATATTGAATACATTGGATGACACAGCCAGGAACACAAAAGAATCTTGAAATATTTGACAGAGTGAAATAAATTTAATGACAGGAATTTTCACAGGGGTAAAAATAGATCCTGTACTTGATTGCAATGGGCTAAAGAGCACTATAGTGCATTGGTCCAAAGGACAAACTCTGGAGCCAGGCGATCCACTTGAAAAGAGCTTGACCTCACTGTGACTGCACCGTGGAGCTAATTGCAATTCCAGCCTCATATGGTTTTTAGAGAATTAATTGAGCTAATATATTTAAAGCCTTACAAAGTTCCTGATAGAACATAGGTGCTACATAAGCACAGCAATGCAGGGGCATGATTTCCTTGTAGCACAGATGACAGGACAAATAAGAAGGCCAAGTAGAGATGAGTCACTGATTTAACTAAATTTGAGTAAAGATGTGAGATAAGTAATTTAAAAATAAAGAAACAGAAAAACCTTATGTGTATAGACTTTTCTATCAATGAATAGCAAGTAGACTGAGAAGACTCAGAGGGATGTCTTTGTCCTCTGTTATTAGTAACACATCTGGAGAACCAGTTAAAGACAAAGTGAAGGGAACATGGGGGAGAAAAAACAAGAGACAGAAGGGATTCAAAGCCATACCTTAGGAGTAATGATTGATTCAAAGGCCAAGGAAATTTGAGTCTAAGAAATAAGAATCCCTTGGACAATGTGTTGGACATAGAGGCTGTCATCAAATAGCTAAAGGGTCATCACATGCAGACAAATTAAATTAGGTCTACATTACTCCAAGGGGAACAATCAGAAGGAGAAATTACAAAGAAACTAAATGCAGCCCCTTTTATTTTAGAATGTTCTCTTATAGAGAACTTCAGAAAAGTTCTGCCTTAAAAGGTGTAATATTCCTTTGCTGAGGAATTGCTGCTTGAGACTAGTTTGTGAAAGGAATGTGACTCACTGGGCATATTTTATTTTATTTTATTTTATTGACAGGTAGAGTTACAGACAGTGAGAGAGAGAGAGAGAGACAGAGAGAAAGGTCTTCCTTCCGTTGGTTCACTCCCCAAATGGCCGCTGCAGCCAGCACTGCACCAATCCAAAGCCAGGAGCCAGGAGCCAGGAGCCAGGTGCTTCTCCTGGTCTCCCATGGGGTGCAGGGCCCAAGCACTTGGGCCATCCTCCACTGCACTCCCGGGCCACAGCAGAGAGCTGGACTGGAAGAGGAGCAACTGGAACTAGAACCCGGCACCCATATGGAATGCCGGCGCTGCAGGCGGAGGATTAACCTCATGAGCCATGGCGCCAGACCTCACTGTGCATTTAATCTCACTGATAGAGTCAATAAGCTGGAGGAGAAAATAGGCACTGGTAAGGGAAGTGGTATCCAGGAGTGACAAAAGTGATGGAGCAGAAATCCTTTGGGGCAGAAGCACCTCTGATCCACGGACCTAAGCACAGCAACAGACCTGGGGGAAGGCAAACCAAGACAGAGTCAATGTCCAGAGGAATAAGGAAGCTGGCAGTGAAATAGCTAGTAGCAACATCATATGGCCAAGACCAAAGGAGAAGAGTCTACAAAGAAAGACGAGTTCCTTTGAGAGGCCATTTTCTGACCATGGTATCTATTAATTCCTAACAGGCATTCTCTCTAACGTCCATCATTTCATTTTTGTTTTTCATTTGCCATTGTTTGAAGTGATCTCACTAGCTATATGTTCATTTATTTACATTCTGTTTTCCTCTTCTAAAACGTGAACCTTATTTTGTTTTATGTGCTACTCCATTCCCAGCATCTGGAAAGAGTCTAAGTCCAGAGTAGGCGCCCAGCATAGAGTCATTCAAAAAGCACATCAATGAAATAACTAAACTGCTACATCAGCCAGGGGCAGAGGTTACTGAGAGAGCAAGCTGCTGCTTTTTCCAGCAATAATTCTAGAGCTAATGAGTGATCACATGGTCCACGTACTCAAACCTACTAGTTTACAGAAATGTGGTGTGCTCTAGGTAATTAAGGGTATTTGAGAAAATTGATATTTTAAAGTGTTTGGGAAGTTTTAAACACTATAAGAGGGGTAGGTGTGAACTCCATGAGTGGTTTTTGAGGGATTATCCCAGAACAGCAGCTCCAGAATCTCCTAAGAATTTATTAGAATACAAATGTTGACCATGATGGATGATCTTATGTGCTATTGGATTTAATTTGCTGATGTTTTGTTGAGAATTTTCGTATATGTGTTCATCAAAGATATTGGTCTGTAGTTTCCTTTTTTTGTTGTATCTGCTTGGTTTGGGTCTCATTAAAAGAGTTTGGCTGAATTCCATCCTATTCCATTTTAGGGAATAATTTGAGGAGTGCTGGAGTTAGTTCTTCCAATGTTCTTGTATAATTCAACTGTAAAGTAATCAGGTCTTGGACTTTCTTTGATGGTAGACTTTAACGACTGCTGCTTCAATCTTTTGCTTGTTATTGGTCTATTTCAATTTTATTTTTTTAACTTTTATTTAGTAAATATAAATTTCCAAAGTACAGTTTATGGATTACAGTGGCTTCCCGCCCCCATAACTTCTCTCCCACTCGCACCCCTCCCATCTCCCGCTCCCTCTCCTATTCCATTCACATCAAGATTCATTTTCAATTATCTTTACATACAGAAGTGAATTGTGTGTTTACGAGAGTTTATCCATGTCTTAAAGGTTTGCTAATCTGTTAGGGTATAGTAGTTCATGGTAGTTTCTTATGATACCTTGTATTTTTGTGGTATTGGTTACAATGTTTATTTTTTTCTCTTATTGTATTTGTTAGTCTGCCTTAAGTTTGTGTATTCTGCTTTTATTTTTAAAAAACAAAACACAGGATTTGGTTTTGATGATTGTTTTTTCTAGTACATTTATTTCTGCTCTCACCTTTATTATTTCTTGCATCTTGCTAATTTGGGTCTACTGAACTAAGAACTCTAGGAGTGGAGCCTAACAAACCTCCCAAGGGCCCATATAATGCACTCCACAGTTAGAGAGTCACAGGGCTACATCATCTCTAGAGATCTTTCTAGTGCTTGTATCCATGACTCCCTAAGAAACAGTCTAAGATCAGACCACAGATGGTGGGAAAGAATTCCTAGGACATTTCCAACCAAAGAGTACTTCTTGGAATGTAAAAATAATAATAATTGCAACAAGAATAATAAATCAGGATGATAATTATAGGAAAATACTAACAATTGGATATTTCTTTTCCTGCAGAAGTTCTCAGAGCCTTAACATCAATAGAAAGATTCACTAAGAAATTTGAGATATAACGTTTTGTCTTCTCAGCAGAATCCCCACTTCCTTGGTGCTTCTTCCCAGAACAGTGTTTGGATGAATGCTACCCAAGAAATATAGCAAAAACACAGTATTTTATGAGTCAGAGCATCCAAAAAGAAAAAAGAAAATAAAAATAAAACATAGTCTAGCCAGAATATGTGTTGGTATCCAGAACCCCAGGATTGTATTTTGGTTCATGACTAGCCATGTCTGCATCTCAAGCATTCCTTTCTAAAAGCAGAAAATTGTTCCAGTGTCAGAAGGGAGTGGTATTTATTTCTAGAATGAGGTTGTTTGCTAAATCATGAGCAGCCCCCACATACCACATTTTTTATAACAATATAGGTGAAAAAAGGAGGCACTTTTATTTCATTTTTCCCTTAGTTTAACAGAGCTAAATGTGAACTCAGCTGTGATTCATTAAACAGCATTACCTGTGTCAGGCAGTAGAAATTGCATTTCAGCTGAAGACATGAAAATACCTATATGAGTTACAGTGGTGGTAAACAACTTCTCAATTAATTTATTTAAGCATTTGCATTTTCATCTCAAAGCAGAAGGAACAATATGGAATATGGAACAAAAATTAATCTGTATATATAGTGCTCATTAAAGAACAGGAAGAACCTAATGCAATCTTACTGAAAGTACCATTCAAGCTGTGTCGGGGCAGACATCAGGAGCTGCATGGGTTCTATAAAGTATACCAGCAGAACTTAATGAACACTAATTAATCAAGGTAAATATTTAGTCCCATTTCCAATTAACTCCCACAATGAATGTTTGCAAGAGAGAATATAGATGCCTAAAGACATGTCTATTATTTATTTAAGCATTATTTATTTATACTCTTAACTGCATCCAGAAATAATTGATTCTAACCACAATGTGAGTAATCAATACAGTAAAACTATTTTCAAAAGCACAGAAGAATATGAGTTAGGCAATAAGTGGGCAGGGAGAGAGAAGGGGAGTAATTTTAGAATAAAACCCAAGACAAAGGAAGTTACTACTTAAGCAAAAGAATTTAGCTTTGACCTTCCTGCCAGTTACAAATACACATTGTTATGTGTAACTTCACAATGGAGATGATCTGAGAAATGTGGCCTTAGGTGATTTCAACATTGTGAAAACATCATCGCAGAGTACAGTTACACAAACCCAGATGATATAGTTTCATCACCTGACGTGGCCTCCTGGTGCAACGAAGACACGTGGCAAACACTAGTGCACCAGGCTGCTGTCAGTCTAACACTTCAAACTGTCAAACAGCAACCTTTCCCTTAATAAGTACAAAGAGTGCATTCCAAAATAACCGTAACAAGTGTACTATAGTAAGCACATAAACCAGTAGCATGATCATGTGTCCTTGCTGCAAGCACAGTGGGCTGTACATAGCTCTATGGGCTACATTTATTTTGTCATATATCTTCTTTTTTGAATTTGCTATTTTTCTTTTTCTTCTTTTTCTGACTTATCTATTTTTTATTTGAAAGGCAGAGTGACACGGAGAGAGGGAGATCTTCCATCTGCTGATTCTCTCTCCAAATGTCCACAGCAGCCAGGACTGGGCCAGGCCGAAGCCAGGAGCATGAACGCCATCCAAGTCCCCAACAAGGATGGCAGGAACCCAAGCACTGCAGCCATCATCCACTGCCTCCCAGGTTCATGAGCAGGGAGCTGGACCAGAAGCAAAGTAGCCAAGATTGTTACCCAGCAATCTGGTTTAGAAGGCAAGCAACCCCAGCAGTAGCTTACTCTACTCTGCCACAACACACTCATGCAGCAGGTGGACCTAGGCCAATCTGAAGCCAGGAGCTTCTTCCTCATCTCCCACATGGATGCAGGGGCACAAGCACTTGAGACATCTTCTTGTACTTTCCCAGGCATATTAGCAGGGAGCTGGATTGGAAGTGGAGCAGCCAGGACTCAAACCAACTCCCATATAGGTGCCAGCCCCACAGGTGGAGGCTTAACCTACTATGCCACAGTGCAGACCCCAGACAAAATTTACTTAATCTTACATTCAGGAAAAAAAAAATACATTGAAATGAGTCCTCATACAAGAAATACTGAATAAGCCATGCTTAATATTCGTAATTGTTTTTCTAAAGATTTATTTATTAATTTATTCAAGGCAGAGTTACAGAGAGTGAAAGAGAGAGGGAGAGAGAGAGGGAGAGAGAGAGAGAGAGAGAGAGAGATCATCCATACGCTGGTTCACTCCCCAAATAGCCACAATGGCTGGAACTGGGCTGATCCAAAGCCAGAAGCCAGGAGCTTCTTCTGGGTCTCCCATGCAGTTGCAGGGGCCCAGGGACTTGGGCCATCTTCTACTGCTTTCCCAGGCCATAGCAGAGAGCTGGATCAGAAGTGGAGCAGCCGATGCTGGAACCGGTGCCCATATGGGATGCTGGCACTGCAGGTGACAGCTTTACCCACTATGCCATAGTGTTGTCCCCAATTGCTGTTTTATTAAAAAGAAGAAGAAAAAAAACATGATCTTCTACATAGGTCTATTTTTCATCTGACCCTAATAAAAGCCAAAGACAATTTTATATTATTGTTTTTCATAGTGCATAGCCCAGCATATACTGATCTAACCTGATACAGCATTAGAGCTTTGAATCAAAGGAATATTTATATGTTGTAGCTCTTGAATATTAAATGTGTACTACGACATCAGGGAAACTTTTGAAAGTAGTCTAACAGATCATTCAAATATGGAGATACTACCTTCAAGTCTTTGAAGGTTTTACATTCTGTACTGTTTACTAAATCATGTGGATTCCCGGCTGAGGAAGGCACTGTGGTATACGAGGTTAAACTACTTATTGTGACATCTGCATCCCATACTGTAGGACCAATTAGAGATCTGGCTTCTCTAATTCCTACTTAACTTCCTGCTAATGCATTTAGAAGGCAGAACATGACAGCTCAGTGCTTGGTCCCCTGCTGCCCTCGTGGGAGACCCAGATGGAGTTCCAGTCTCCTGGCTTTGGCTTGATTGAGCCTTAACTGTTGCAGGCATTTGAGGAGTGAACCAACAGATGGAATACCTGTGTGTGTGTATGTGTGTGTGTGTGTGTGTGTGTGTGGCTCTACCTTCCAAATCAATGAAAATAAATAAGCAGTTTTTAAATCTACTACATGGAAGAAATGGTTCCAGATAGCTAAAAAAAAAAAAATCAAATACAAATTAAAGGTATCAACTAATCCTTCCAAATAGGACAGGCCATATTGGTTTTACAGAAATACAGAACAGGCTTAGGGAGATCATGTGACTCCTTTATGGACCAACTAGAGCAGGGAGTGATGGTGCTAACTAAATCACACAGGCATCTTAATTTATTTTGTCAATACACTGGCTTGAACCAAGGTTTTCCATCTTGGACATGGGGGAACTTACTGTCAATATTCATTTCACCAGCTTTAATGATGTGTTGAATATCGTAAGTGCCCAATAAATATCTATGAATGAATAGGTATCATTTCAGGTGTTTGGGAAGCAGATTGGTCAGGGACTTCTTGATTCATTCCAGAGATAATACATGATTTCCATGTTCCAGGCACTGTGCTAGTACTGATGATATAGGGATATGCTAGGCAGACATACTATCTAACCTTCAACAAAATAAGTCTATGAATTAAGACCTTATTTTTAATTATTATATGTCAGAAGATAAATGCAGGGTCCTAGAAGAGAAACTAGGGCAGAAGAAGCATTGAAAGGCTTGCATTGGGCATGTAGGGTTTTGTGGCTGACTTTCTCAGGAATGGTGGGAACCATTCATCTGATGGCAGTGATACTTTGGGAGTTTATATTATAGCGTGAGCTGGTTCCTGAGGAGTGTAGAGAAGACTGAGAGAGCGCTTCCATACTCAGTAACTTCAAATTCAGTGCAGAGATGAGCACCAGCTATAATCTGGAGAAAGATTTGGTAGCTGCATACAAGAGAGAGCACACGTTTTTGCTCATGAAGTAAGAGGATGAAAAGTCTCTCACAGTTGAAATGATCAGAGAGCTCTACGAGAGAGAGGCATGGTAATGGGCATTAAAGAATGCATATTTGGAATGCTAATGGGAGACAAAGAATTGAGAAGGGTACTGTGGTGGACCACAAAGCAAAAGCAAGTGACATGGAGTGAGAAAACCTAGGTGAATAGCAGTTGTCAGTCGAAATGGATGAAGGAGATTTGTGACTTAATAGGGGGCATAAGGCAGGACAGGTGGGTCGTGACCGGTTCAAGAGACTATCAGATGCCAGACTATAAAGCCTGCTCTTCTTTTGGCAGGTGACAGGGACCCACTGGAGGCTTTTGATCGGGGAAGTGACATGCTAAAAAGGGAGTTTTAAGAACTTTAAACTCCATGGGTGATTTTCAGAGATGTGAGACCAAAGTCAATGAGACCAGTTGGTAGTCCAGACAAGAGGTAACAAGGGCCTGAACTGTGACAGTGAGAATGAAAATGAGAAATTAGCAAAGAGCGCTGTGCTGTGAACCCATTAGGAATCACTGGCGGTAACTCATATGATCTCAGCACCATTAGCTCCGTTGCATTCTGTCCCCAGGAGCACAGGAACTGATTGGTCCGGGGAGAGATTGTGGGAAGCAAAGGCAGAAGATTTTTCTGCTGCCATCTGTGCACGCGGATTCGACTACACGACTCACCTATGACATCGTGACTTCATTTTAAAATCACATTCTACTTTAACAGCGTTAGAGCCTTTATTCCCTTTTGTTCTTTTGTGATATCCTAGAAGTTATCAAAAATACCTTTTAATTTTCCCCCACTCACCTCTGCTTTATTCCAGAGACCTCATTTTGTATCTGCTTATCTGCCACCCTTTATCTCCCCAAACCTCATTTACAAACACAAGTTCACAAGTTATAGTGTCATGACTTGGAAGAAAGTGAAAAGGAAATTCCTGATTCAGATGATAATTACTAAACAGTAAGTGTCCAAGAACCTTGGCAATCTTCAGCCATAGTGCTGACTCTTTTTTTTTTTCTTTTTTCTTTTTTTTTTTTTATCTTTTATTTAATGAATATAAATTTCCAAAGTACGACTCATGGGTTACAATGGCTTCCCCCCCCATACCGTCCCTCCCACCCACAACCCTCCCCTTTCCCACTCCCTCTCCCCTTCCATTCACATCAAGATTCATTTTCGATTATCTTAATATACAGAAGATCAGCTTAGTATACCTTAAGTAAGTATTTCAACAGTTTGCTCCCACACAGAAACATAAAGTGAAAAATAATAGATGATTTTTTTTTAAATGATGATGAAATCAGATCAGACCTATTGTCATGTTTAATCCCAGTGAGAGTCAAGTTGGGAATTGAAAATTTCTTTCTTTTTTTTTTTTTTTTTTTTTTACAGAAGATCAGTTTAGTGTACATTAAGTAAAGATTTCAGTCGTTTGCACCCCCATAGAAACACAAAGTGAAATATGCTGTTTGAGTACTCGTTATAGCATTAAGCCTCAGTGTACAGCACGTTAAGGACAGAGATCCTACATGAGGAGTAAGTGCACAGTGACTTCTGTTGTTGACTTTACCAATTGACACTCCTGTCTATGGCATCAGTAATCTCCCTATGCACCAGTTATGAGTTTCCAAGGCTATGGAAGCCCCTTGAGTTCTCCGACTCTTATCTTGTTTAGACACGGTCATAGTCAAAGTGGAGGTTCTCTCCTCCCTTCAGAGAAAGGCACCTCCCTCTTTGAAGACCTGTTCTTTCCACTGGGATCTCACTCACAGAGATCTTTTTGCCAGAGTGTCTTGGCTTTCCATGCCTGAAATACTCTCATGGGCTTTTCAGCCAGATCCGAATGCCTTTAGGGCTGATTCTGAGGCCAGAGTGCTATTTAGGACATCCGCCATTCTATGAGTCTGCTGAGTATCTCACTTCCCATGTTGGATCACTCTCCCCTTTATTTATTCTATCGGTTGGTGTTAGCAGGTACTAGACTTGTTTATGTGCTCCCTTTGACTCTTAGTCCTTTCATTATGATCAATTGTGAACTGAAATTGATCACTTGGAGTAGTGAGATGGCATTGGCACATGCCACCTTGATGGGATTGAATTGGAATCCCCTGGTATGTTTCCAACTCTACCAATTGGGGCAAGTCAGCCCGAGCATGTTCCAAATTATACATCTCTTCCCTCTCTTATTCCCACTCTTATGTTTAACAGGGATCACATTTCAGTTAATTTTCAACACTTAAGAATAACTGTGTGATAATTACAGAATTAAACCAGTCATATTAAGTAGAACAGACAAAAAAAAAATACTATGAGGGATAATGTATTAAGTTGTCCATTAGCAGTCAGGGCTATGCTGATCAAGTCACCATTTCTCATAGTGTCCATTTCACTTCAGGAGGTTTCCTTTTTGGTGTTCAGTCAGTTGTCACCGATCAGGGAGAACATATGGTATTTGTCCCTTTGGGACTGGCTTACTTTCACTCAGCATGATGTGTTCCAGATTCCTCCATTTTGTTGCAAATGACTGGATTTCGTTGTTTCTTACTGCGGTATAGTACTCTAAAGAATACATATCCCATAATTTCTTTATCCAGTCTACCATTGATGGCCATTTAGGTTGGTTCCAGGTCTTGGCTATTGTGAATTGTGCTGCAATAAACATTAGGGTGCAGACCGCTTTTTTGTTTATCAATTTAAACTCCTTTGGGTAAATTCCAAGGAGTGGGATGGCTGGGTCGAATGGTAGGGTTATATTCAGGTTTCTGAGGAATCTCCAGACTGATTTCCATAGTGGCTTGACCAGTTTGCATTCCCACCAACAGTGGGTTAGTGTCCCTTTTTCCCCACATCCTCGCCAGTGCTGACTCTTTTTTTAACTTTTATTTAATAAATATAAATTTCCAAAGTACAATTTTTGGATTATAGTGGCTTTTCCCCCCATAACCACCCTCCCACCTGTAACCATCCCATCTCCCAATCCCTCTTCCATCCCATTCTTCATCAAGATTCATTTCAATTATCTTTATACACAGAAGATCAATTTAGTATATATTAAAGATTTCAACAGTTTGCACCCACACAAAAACACAAAGTATTCTTTTTAATAAAGAAGAGACTTGCCAAAGACATACTTTATTACTAGAATTTTTGCAATGTATGGTAAAACCCAAAATACAGGGCAACCCTCTAGTGTTTAATAGCAATGGCTTGGAGGTAGCACTTCTTGCACTCAGGTCCAGGCTGTCTCACTTACCGGGTGTGAGAGCTGGGAAAGACATACAACTTTTCCAGGGCTCAGCTTATTCATTTAAAACTAGAAGTAGAAATTTTACTGAAATTTGAGGTTTCTATGAAATGAACTACATAAAACACTTTAGTACAGAGCCAAGCACATAGCACTCGAAAAAGTGAGATGTTACTATTCTTACCTTTTATAATATTATCACTCAAATCACATCCAAGTTCTCCTGTCTTTTCCATCCTCTATGGAAAAATGCCTTTTGCATCATCTTGTTCTTATTTGGGATAGATCAAAGTCAACTGCAACCAAATGATTAAAGGCCATGTGTTTCAACATGTAGACTCCAGAGGATAGTCATTCCCTTGGGTCCAACATAATTCCCTCCCAGGCCCTTAGTCTCCCAGTGTTGCTTATGATTTCTTCAGAACTAAGATGACCAGAGCTTCCACTTTCATCTGCCATGCTAAGTAAAGTTCATACAAAGAATGTCCGATAAGCCATCACTCCATAACCTAGCAGAAAATGAGGGCTTTCATTTTGGTTTCATCTTAAAATCTGAAATATCTCAAATACCATCTAATTTACATGAAATGGCTCCATCCTATGGTAACACATTTTGTTTTATAACCTGACAAAAAGTTGACACTTTTTCTATATTTTATGGCTATGTCTTGTGTTTTTGTAAACAGAAACTCAAACATCCTCTAGATAGCTTTTCCTGGTCTGTGTTCTATAGACTGGTCAGCTGAGGGGTCTTTTCTCTGAAATATTCACGCCAATGTGGGGAATGTGTACTCCTTGCCCCCTCACCTTACATTAACAATGAATAATAGCATTTTGAAGACTCATTGAAATCCTATCAAAAAAATCTGTTTCACCAGAGAATTTTAATAATAAAATTTTAATATTTCTAATAACTAATATACTGAAGAAATGATGTTCTAAATATTTTGACTCATCTAAATTTTAATTAAGGCAATGAGAACTCTTGAATTATTTTCTAATTTAAGTAAACTATTGAGAAATGGTTCAAGAGATTGAAAGTAGTCATTTACATCTTAAATTATGTTCACCATTGATCTTTTTAAGGGATTGCTATTACTAAAATTACTGAAACAAATGATCAGAGATGACCAGAATTTAATTAAAAAGTTAATATAGTGAATATCTCACAATATTAATCTGCAAACTGTTAGAGGAAACAATTACTAATCACTGTTTTGAAGTTTCAGGATAGCCGTCGGTAAGAAACAATTCATTATGTTTACATTTTGCTCTGATCTTTGGAGAAGACATTTTTCCCATGATTACTTGACATTTTATTACTGCCACAGAGAGACCCTGAGGATTGTGTGTCACTAAAAGTTGATCATGCAAAGGGGCATCAAAATGAATCAAACTTCCAAAGACATGTTAACTTGGATCTTCTCTTGATCTTGGGCCAGAGAAGAGCACAGAACAATTTAATTTATCTTTCAGGAGGAATTAACTATTGGTTTCAAGAATACATGTTAAGAAGTCACAAGTGTATGTTTCTGCCAAAGGAGTTCTAGATTTTTTTAGAACCAACAAATTAAATTTGATAGATAGATAGATAGACAGACAGACTATAAATAAGTTGATTTCAATAGTATCTGTTACTTAGGCCCTGCAGTACTAAGTGGGGTGAAATAAGTTAACAGTTTTCATCAAGAGAGCATACAGTGCCAGCAGTGCATCGAGCTGGGAAGTCCTCAACTCTGGTGAGATTCAGAGTTAGCTCTGGAGGCAGACCCTGGAGGGGTCAACCAAAGGAATGAAGTCAGAGACACCACTGCAGCCAGCCACGCAGTGCAGCCAGCTGCCAGCTGGGAGCCACCATCTAACCACCCAAGGTAGGAAAAACTGCCATGCCCTGCCTCTTGCAGTTCTAGCTGGGAGAGAATTCTAGAGTCACCCACCGCCTTTTACTTCAGCCTGGAGAGCTGAATGGGTTTGAGCAACTGCCAGGCTTGGAGCAGGGAAGCCACGATGCTTTCCTTTGCTCCTCTTCCCTACCCACACAGAGCACCATATTCAGCAGCAAAAAGCCATGCAATGCACCTCTATTCTGCTCCTACCAGCAGCATAGTCAGAGTCAGGGTAACATGTGAGGACATTGCACAGATCCGCTGCATCCTGCAGCTGTGGGAGTTTGGGGACATTAGCCCCAAAGGTACGCTCGCATACTCTATGTGAGTCAGCACAGTTTACCTTAGCGTCTGGAGGGTAATAAAGAAGCACGTAAAAATCTGCTCCCAGCCTGAGACAGGACTGTAACAATTCATTCTAAATTTCTCCATATCATTGAAGTCTACCCAGTCCACATAGAGAAGAACCTACATGCATTGCACCTCTCTGGACTCAAACAAGAGTAAAATCTCCTGTACACCTTGTAGAACTTGAACAGAGTCCAGTTCATGGCCTCTAGTCCTAGGACCACGGCTGTTGGTATTATAAGATGCAGCACCAAGTGGACTCTGCTAGCAGGATATGAGGAGGGGACGTCCATCCATATCATACAGTTCTAAAGCCACAGCAGTTGGTGCCACAAACCCCAGCATCACTCAGGCTTGCCAGTGGACAGGGGGCAGCCACCCTTTGTCTCAGCACCAAGAACATGGCACTGGCTATCACATTCACCAGGGAGACTGACACCGAACTCTGTGGGCCAAAGATACAGATCCAAGGAAACCTTTATTCATCTCAAGCCACATTCTGTCCATATGAACTGCAGCAACCTAGATGGCTGTGTCACTTATAGACTGAAACTGATGAAGACAAAGAACATCACTCAGACACTTAATCCCTGGTCCCAACTAGAACCAAAGCCAAAGCAACAAGCCAAGTGATACACTGCATTCCAACTAACCCATAAACTCTTTTACAATAAGACAAGTACAACAGATAGGACAGCATCGATAGACACAGGAGACATGAAGAAGCAAGGTATCACAACACTTCCAAAAGAACACAGTAATCTTCCAGAATCAGATCCTGAACTGCAGGAAATCTATGAAATGACAGATACAGAATTCAAAATAATGATTTTAAGGAAACTCAATAAGATGTAAGAGAATAGAGGTAGACAGATAAAGAAATATGAGTGAAATGAATGAAAATATCACTAAGGAGATAGACCTCATTAAGAAGAATCAAATAGAAATTTTGGAGATGAAATCTTCAATCAGTGAAATAAAAAAATACACTTGAGAGCTTTAACAGCAGCATATAGGCCATAGAGAAGAAAGAATGACTGACCTCAAAGACAATGACCTCAAAGACAATAACTTTGAAATAACCTGATCAGAAAAAATAAAAAGAAAATAAATTAAAAAATGAAAAAATCTATGAAAACATGGGATAACACTAAATGATCAAGTATTTGTATTATAGGTGTTCCTGCAGGAAAAGAAAAGGAAAAAGGCATTGAGAATCTGATTAATGAAATAATAGTTGAAAATTTCCCAATTCTTGAAAGAGACATGGACATCCAGAGACAAGAAGCTCAAAGAACTCCAAGCAGACAACTAGAAAAGGTCTTCTCTAAGGCATATTTTTGTCAAGGTGTCAAATATTAAAGACAGGAAAAGAATGCTAAATACAGTAAGAGAAAAATCTCAAGTTACATATAAAGGAAAACCAATTAGAGTAACATCAGGCTTCTCAATGAAAACCCTACAGGCCTGAAGAGAATGAGATGATATATTCAAGGTCTTAAAAGAAAAAAGAAAAACTTCTAACCAAAAGTATTATATCCAGGGAAGCTAGCCTTTAAAAGTGAGGGAGAAATAAAGTATTTTTCAGATAAACAAAAGCTGAGAGAATTCTCCACCAGACCAGCCTTACAAGAAATTCTGCAGGGTGTCCTGCATTAGAAATAAACATGAAGCACTTGTCACCACCAGATTCACTGACAGAGCTGATAGAATCTTTATCTAATCAACAGAATGACAGGTCTTTATTCTTATCTATCAATACTAACCTTAAATGTAGATGAATTAAATTAATCGATCAAAAGACTTAGGTTGGTTAAAAATTGTGACCCCACTATATGCTG